>NC_140996.1:232162926-232558991 GCF_052327205.1 Somniosus microcephalus
GACCGGAAGCTCAGGGTCACCCTTACGGACTGAACGGAGATGTTCCACAAAGCGGTCTCCCAATCTGCGTTTGGTCTCCCCAATGTAGAGGAGACCGCATCGTGAGCAGCGAATACAGTATACTAGATTGCAAGAAGTACAAGTAAATCGCTGTTTCACCTGGAAGGGGTGTTTGGGGCCCTGGACAGTGGGAAGGGAGGAGGTAAAAGGGCAGGGGTTGCATCTCCTGCACTTGCACAGGAAGGTGCCGGGCGAAGGGGAAGGGCTGTTAGGGGTGATTGAGGAGTGGACCAGGGTGTCGCGGAGGGAGCGGTCCCTTCGGAATGCTGAAAGGGGAGGTGAGGGGAAGATGCGTTTGGTGGTGGGATCACGTTGAAGGTGGCGGAATTGGCGGAGGATGATCCGTTGAATGTGGAGGCTGGTGGGGTGAAAGGTGAGGACAAGGGGAACTCTATCGTGGTTCCGGGAGGGAGGGGAAGGGGTGAGAGCAGAAGTGCGGGAAATGGAACGGACACGGTCAAGGAAAAAGGAAGACATGTCGGAAGCACTGGTATGGAAGGTGGCATCGTCAGAACAGACACGGCGGAGACGGAGAAACTGGGAGAATGGAATAGAGTCCTTAAAGGGAGCGGGGTGGGAGGAAGTGTAGTCCAGGTAACTATGGGAGTCAGTGGGCTTGTAGTGGATGTTTGTTGAAAGCCGATCGTCAGGAATGGAGACGGCGAGGTCAAGGAAGGGAAGAGAAGAGTCGGAGATGGACCATGTGAAGGTGAGGGAAGGGTGGAAATTGGAAGTAAAGTAAATGAACTTTTCTAGTTCAAGGCGAGAGCAGGAAACGGCACTGATACAGTCATTGATGTACCGGAAAAAGAGGTGAGGGAGGGGACCTGAGTAGGACTGGAACAAAGAATGTTCCACAAATCCCATGAAAAGGCAGGCATAGCTAGGGCCCATGCAGGTTATATTGATATATATTGTGACTAGCTGGGGCCCAAGCACTGATCCCTGCAGTACCCCACTGCCACCCCGAAAAAGACCCATTTATTCCTACTCTGTTTCCTGTCTGTTAACCAATTTTCAATCCATGCCAGTATATTGCCCCCAATCCCATGTGTTTTAATTTTGCACACTAACCTCTTATGTGGGACTTTATCAAAGACCTTCTGAAAATCCCAAAACATCACATCCACTGGTTCTCCCTTATCTATTCTACCAGTTACATCCTCAAAAATCACCAGTAGGTTTGTCAAACACGATTTCCCTTTCATAAATCCATGTTGACTTTGTCTAATCCCGTTGATATTTTCTAAATGTCCTGTTATCACATCCTTTATAATACTCTAGCATTTTCTCTACTACTGATGTTAGGCTAACCGGTCTGTAGTTCCCTGTTTTCTCTCTCCCTTTTTTAAATAGTGGGGTTACATTTGCCACCCTCCAATCTGCAGGAACTGTTCCATAATCTATAGAGTTTTGGAAGATGATAACCAATGCATCCACTATTTCCATGGCTACCACTTTTAGTACTCTGGGATGCAGATTATCAGGCCCTGGGGATTTATCAGCTTTCAGTCTCATTAATTTCTCCAGCACTATTTTTTTACTAATACTAATTTCTGTCAATTCCTCCTTCTCACTAGACCCTTGGTTCCCTAGCATTTCTGGGAAGCGATTTGTGTCCTCTTCCGTGAAGACAGAACCAAAGTATTTGTTTAATTGCTCAGCCATTTCCTTGTTCCCCATTATAAATTCTCCCATCTCTGACTGTAAGGGACCTACATCTGTCTTCACTAATCTTTTTCTTTTTACATACTTGTAGAAGCTTTTACAGTCCGCTTTTATGTTTCTTGCAAGTTTACTCTCATACTCTATTTTCCCCCTCTTAATCAATCTCTTGGTCTTTTTTTGCTGAACTCTAAACTGCTCCCAATCCTCAGGCTTGCTACTTTTTCTGGCAATTTTATATGACTCCTCTTTGGATCTAATACTATCCTTAATTTCTTTGGTTAGCCATGGTTGGGCCGCTTTTCCTTTTGTGTTTGTGCGCCAGAAAGGAATGCATAACTGTTGTAATTCATGCATTCGTTCCTTAAATGTTAGCCATTGCCTATCCACCATCATGCCTTTTAATGAAGCTCCTCAATCTATCATAGCCAACTCACTCCTCATACCATCATAGTTTCCTTTGTTTAGATTTAGGACCCTAGTTTCAGATTGGACTACTTCACTTTCCATCTTAATGAAGAATTCTATCATGTTATGGTCACTCTTCCCTAAAGGACCCCGCACAACAAGATTATTAATTAACCCCTTCTCATTGCACAATACCCAATCCAGGATAGCCTGTTCCCTAGTTGGCTCCTCAACATACTGGTCTAAAAAACCATCTCGTACACACTCCAGGAATTCATCCTCCACAGTATTATTGCTAATTTGGTTTGGCCAGTCTATATGTAGATTAAAGTCACCCATGATTACTGTAGTACCCTTGTTACATGTATCTCTAATTTCCTGTTTGATGCCATCCCCTACATTACCACTACTGTTTGGAGGCCTATAGACAACTCCCACCAATGTTTTCTGCCCCTTGGTGCTTCTTAGCTCCACCCAGACTGATTCTACATCTTGATTTTCTGAGCCAATATCCTTTCTCACTATTGCTCTGATTTCATCCTTTACTAACAAGGCCACCCCACCTCCTTTCCTTTTACCCTGTCCTTCCTAAATATCGAATATCCTTGGATATTCAGCTCCCAGCCTTGGTCACCCTGCAGCCATGTCTCCGTAATCGCAATTATATCATATGCGTTTGCATCTATTTATGCTATTAATTCATCTACCTTATTACGAATGCTTCGTGCATTCAGATACAGTGCCTTTAGATTTGTCTTTTTAACATTTTTAGACATCTTAACATTTTTTGCACTGCGACCCTATTTGTCCTATTACTATTTTTCCCCCCTCCTCCCCTTACTCTCTCTCTCTCTTCCTCTCTCACTCTCTCTCTCCCTCCCCCCTCTCCCTCCCTCTCTCGCCCCCCCCCTCTCTCTCTGTCTCCCTGTTCCTCTATCCCTCTCTCCATTCCTCTCTCCCTGACACTCTCTCTCTGTCGGTCTCTCTCTCTCTCTCTCTCCCCCTCTCTCTCCAGTGTAAGATTCGCAAAATTCCCACATTTCCCCCAAGGTTGTTAATAAAGGGACCCTATGGACAATTTAAAAAGGGTACCCAAAAGATGGCGTCCGCAACTCGTGACCAAAGGCCTGTAAGATTTTAAAAGCTTGGACTCTGCAGCTCAGAACAAGCAGTTTTGGGAAATCGAAACTTAAAATGCATTTCTGTGAAAAGGACTTTTGTGTTTGAAGGGCCAGACAGCTAAGCAAACATTTGAATATGCATTTTCGTCAAATTGGAACAGATCAACCCAGTTAGGCCTAAGCATGAGGCCATTAGTTTGTCCGCATAAATAATCGGAAACAGCTTAAGGAAGCCATCAAGGCTGGACAGGCTGATTAAAGTGCATTAATGACAATACATACATCAGGCCATTAGGTGCGATAAACGGCCATCTAAAACCAGTTATTTTAGATTGGTACAATCATTTAACACAGCCCGCCAAAAGTGAAACAATGGACTGACCTGATTTGGCGTGCAGATAAGGGCCATCGAAAGGAGTATAACTGTAGGCCCTTAGTAGCAACCGCTCTCTTGACTCTTCTCTTGTGTCTTGCCTCTCTCTCTTGCTCTCTGCTCGTGTGGGCTGCTGCCACTCGCACTCGAGCCCTGGCCTCGTGGCGGGTACTCTTCTCGCTCCCCGCATTGGTTTTTCAGCAGTCAAGGACATCCATACCAATGGCAGGGGAGGGGAACAAGACCCGAGTCCAAAGTCACCCAGGGCCATGAGAGAGGGCAGAGGAAATGAGGCGAGACGAAGAGTAAGGTAGACCCGACAAGAGCAGAGAAGGGCAGCAGAAGACGTATTAATTAAGACCGAGCACCGAGTTATAAGCTGACGCTTGGGGAAGAAAATATCTGAGGACAGTGAGACTAAGTTTGGCTAGTTGAACACTGCAAAGAAGCAGGCGTTAAACGCAGGTGTCCACGCCATAACGAATATGCTGACGTTCTAAGAAGGAGTGGGAAAATCTAAGCAGTGAAGACTGCCAACTGCCTCATTGACGCAACGTTACCGCCGACGACCGCCCGAGGGAGAAGAAGAGAACCCATCGCGACGAGACGACGATGGTAGCTGAGGAGAAGAAAGGTGTGTCGCAGCAGCAGCTCCAGCACCACGCCGAGACCACATGGCGACGGAGTACCCCAAAGGACAGCAGCCCAAACCTCAAAATTCGCAATTGCTAAAACAACAGGCTTTGCTTTGGATTGGTGAGCATGAATTCCTGGCCCCTCATAGCTTAATCTAGTTAGGTATAGGGGTGGGATAAGGATAAGGGGATTGTTAAAGTAGTTGTTTTTCCCTCGATGTGCCGTGTGTTCCCCATTCCCTGTATAAGTATAGTTATAGTGTTATATGTCTGTAATTGTTCTCTACCAGTAATTCTCTCATATAAAACAGAAACGAAAACTCAGTCTTAATAAAATCTTGGTTTTCTTACACCGAACCACCTGTCTACTCGAGTCTTTCTGTGTCGCCGCCTGTACCTAAGTCCGGTGTCTAGAACCCAGGGGCGTGGGAGCGATTCGAACCGCTCACAGGCAGTCAGGGGCATAACTGACTGGGCGCACGCACCACCTGCCACCCCCTACACCTTCCCCCTCTCTCTCTCTCTCTCTCTCTCTCCCCCTCTCCCTCTCCCCCTCTCTATCTTCCTCCCCGCTTCCTCTCTCTCCCTCTCCCCCTCTCTCCGTTACTCCCCGCTTCCTCTCTCTCCCCCTCTCCCCCTCTCTCCGTTACTCCCCGCTTCCTCTCTCTCCCCCTCTCTCCGTTACTCCCCGCTTCCTCTCTCTCCCTTTCCTCTCTCCCCCTGTCCCTCTTCCTCCCTCTCTCTCTCCCCCTCCTCCCTCCCTCCCCGTCTCTCTCTCTACCCCCTCTCTCCCTCCCTCTCTCTCCCCTCTCTCTCTCTCCCCCTCCTCGTCTTACTCTCTCCCCTCTCCCTCTCTCCCACTCCCTCTCTCCACCTCTCTCTCCCTCCCCCCTCCCTCTCCCCTCTCTCATTCTCTCCCTCTCTCCCCCTCACTCTCCCTCCCCCTTGCTCTCTCTCTCCCTCCCCCTCTCTATCTCTCTCTCTCTCTCCCTCCCCCCCTCCCTCTCCCCTCATTCTCTCCCTCTCTCCCCCTCACTCTCCCTCCCCCTTGCTCTCTCTCTCCCTCCCCCTCTCTATCTCTCTCTCCCTCTCACTCACACCCTCTCTCTCTGTCTCTCTCTCTCCCCCTCTCTCCCCCCTCTCTCTCCCTCCCTCTGTCTCTCTCCCCCGCTCTCCCTCTCCTTCTCCCCCTCTCTCCCTCTTCCCTCTCATTCTCTCCCTCTCTCTCACACCCTCTCTCCCCGCGCTCTCTGTCTCTCTCTCCCTCTCCCTCCCTCTCTCTGTCTCCGTCACTCTCTCTCTCTACCTCCCTCTCTCTCTCCCTCACTCGCACTCTTTGTCTCTCCCCTTTCTCTTTCTTTCTCTCCCTCTCCATCTCTCTCCCTCCCTCTCTCTCACACTCTCTCTCTCACTCTGTCTCTCTTTCTCTCTCCCTCCCCCCTCCCTCCCTCTCACTCCCTCCCCCTCCCTCCCTCTCCCTCCCTCTCACTCCCTCCCTCCCTCTCTCTCGCTCTCCCGCCCTCTCTGTCTCCCTCGCCCTCTCTCTGTCTCTCCCCCCCATTCTCTCTCTCTCTGTCTCCCTCTGTCTCTGTCTTTCTCTTTCTTTCCCTCTCCCTCTCTCTCTCTCTTTCTGTCTCTCTCTTTCTCTCCCTCGCTCTCCCTCCCTCTCTCTCCATCTCCCTCTGTCTCTCTCTCCCTCTGTCTCTCTCTCCCTCTGTCTCTCCTTCACTCTCTCTCCCTCACACTCCCTCTCTCTCCTTCTCCCCCTCTCCCCCTCCCTATCGCTCCTCATCTTACTCTCTCCCTCTCCCTCCCTCTCTCCCTCCCTCTCCCCCTCTCTCCCTCTCCCCTCTCTCTCTCCATCCCTCTCTCTCATTCTCCCCCTCCATCCCTCTCTCATTCTCCCCCTCTCTCCCCCATTCTCACCCTCACACTCACCTCTCCCCTTTCTCTCTCCTCCCCTCCCTCACCTCTCTCCCTCTCCTTTCTGTCCGCTCTCATTCTCTCGCCCCTCTCTCTCTCCCTCCCTCCCCTCTTCCTCACTCCCTCCTCCTCTCCTTCCCACTCTTTCTCGCTCCCTCTCTCCCTCCCCCTCCTCATCTTACTCTCTCCCCCTCGCGCTCTCCCCCTCCCTCACCCCCTCCCCCACCTCTCTCTCCCCTCTCCTTCCCTTTCTCCCTCTCTCCTTCTCTCCCTCCCCCTCCCCTCTTCCTCACTCCCTCCTCCCTCTCTCACTCCCTCTCTCTCCCTGTCCCTCTCCTTCCCACTCTCTCTCGCTCCCTCTCGTTCTCTCCCCCCACTCCCTCCTCCCTCTCTCTCCCCCCCTCTCATTTTCTCCCTATCTCCCCCCTCCCCCTCTCGCTCTCCCTCGCTCTCCCTCTTTCTTTCTCTCCCTCTCTTTCTCCGTCTTCTTCTCTCTCAGTTCAGTTCAGTTCAGTTCAAATGCTTTATTGGCATGAAAGTTTACAGAGAACCATATTGCCAAAGCTTACATAGCAAAAAGGTACAGTTTTCCAACATTCTGTAGGTGTCAATCGATTTGACATTTGTTGGGTATATACAATATTACTTTTAAACAATATTAATTTTAAACAGTCTTTCTACTTCATTTGGTACGTTCAATATTAATTTTAAACAGTCTTACTTTTAAACAGTCCTCAGGTTGTGACATGTTGTTACATATTTAGCCCCAAGGTATGGTCTGTCTCCTTCTCCTAGGACTAATCTCAATTTTGACAGATCATCCAATTCCTTGAAATCTGGGGTTGTTTGGCTTAGCTTGTTGAATAATATGTTTCTTGATGTGTTGAATTTTTCGCATTTTAGGAGGAAATGCATTTCTGTTTCAACCTCGCCAGCCAGACATTGATCGCATATTCTATTCTCTCTAGGCTGCCAGGATTTCTTGTATCTGCCTTTTTCAATTTCCAGTTGGTGGTCGCTTAGTCTGTACCTGGTGAGGGTCTGTCTCTGTTTTGTGTCTCTGATGGTCGTGAGGTAGTCTGCCAGTTTATATTCTCTTTTTAGGGCCCGGTAACATTCTAATCTGCTTTGGCTTTCGGTTATTTTGTTCCAATGTTCCAGGTAGGTTTCTTTGCATTTTTTAATGATTTGGTTCACTCGGATTGGTGTTTGGACGGCTGTGTTGGTCTGGGGCTGGTCTCTCTCTCTCTCTCTCTCTTTCTCCCTCTCCCTCTCTCTCTCTCTCTCTCTTTCTCTGTTCTGTCCAGCAGGTTGTCTGGTGAGAGACTTTTCTGGAAAGTGTTCCATCAAAACTGTCCCGGTTCACCAATCTGCACCTTTTACCGGAACACGTTCCCTAAACATCAGAAATCCCAGAATCTCCCCCAGTCCTGTGTAACCACAGCAGCAGGGGCCGAAGTCAGTCTCCGTAACCTGGAGGGCCCGAGAATGGCCAAGGACCATGGTTGCCGCAGCAACCAGCGCTGGCAGCTCAGCCCTGCCACCTGGTGAGAGGCCCTGGGATTACGGCCGTGAGTCCCCAACAAAACCGGGGCTACAGACAACAACAAGAAGTTGCATTTATACAGCGCCTTTAACGTCGTAAAACCTCCCGAGGAACAATTATGAAACATCGGGCTGGAGCGGCATGTTTCTCTGGAGGGAGGAAGAGAAAAAGGAGGAAATATACAACCTGGTTAAAGCAAACAGAAAATGCATTTAAGGGGAAGCCAGATAAACACACGAGGGAGACAGGAAGAGAAGGATCTGCCGATAGGGTGAAAAGAAAGAAAGATTTGCATTTCTATAGCGCCCTCAGGATGTCCCAAAGCGCTTTACAGCCAGTGAAGTATTTTTGATGTGCAGTCACTGTTCTAATGTAGGAAACGCAGTAGCCAATTTGCGCACAGCAAGCTCCCACAAACAGCAATGTGATAATGTCCAGATCATATGTTTTAGTGATGCTGATTGAGGGATGAATATTGGGCCCAGAACACCGGGGAGAACTCCCCACTGCTCTTCTTCAAAATTGTGCCATGGGATTTTTCACGTCCAACCAAGAGGGAAGACGGTGCCTTGATTTATCGTCTCATCCGAAAGACGGCACCTCCGACAGTGCGGCACTCCCTCAGTGCTGCACTGGAAGAGTCAGCCTAGATTTTTGTGCTCAAGTCTCTGGAGTGGGACTTGAACCCACGACCTCTCTGGCTCAGAGGCGAGGGTGCCGCCCACTGAGCCACGGCTGACACGTAACAGGTCTTCGCTCCTCGCCACCACAGGGAGTGGTTGAGGCGAATAGTATAGATGCATTTAAGGGGAAGCTGGATAAGCACATGAGGGAGAAAGGAATAGAAGGATATGCTGACAGGGTGAGATGAAGAGGGGCGGGAGGAGGCTGGTGTGGAGCATAAATACCAGCACGGGCCAGTTGGGCCGAATGGCCTGTTTCTGTGCTGTAAAATGCTATGTAATTCACTCCCCTCATAAGGCTCCACATGACAGCCATTCTCCAAGATTCTACAAAGGCTTGTCTTAGAATGATGTAGCACAGAAAGAGGCCACAAGGGCTGTGGATGCTGAATCGTTGAGTATATTCAAGGCTGCGATCGATAGATTTCTGGACATTAAGGGAATCGAGGGATATGGAGATCGGGCGGGAAAGTGGAGATGAGGAACAACTGTTGTTACATAAGAACATAAGACGTAGGAGCAGGAGTCGGCCATTTGGCCCCTCGAGCCTGCTCCGCCATTCAATAAGATCATGGCTGATCTGATCTTGGCCTCAACTCCACTTCCCTGCCCGCTCCCCATAACCCTCGACTCCCTTATCGTTCAAAAATCTGTCTATCTCCACCTTAAATATATTCAATGACCCAGCCTCCACAGCTCTCTGGGGCAGAGAATTCCACAGATTCACGACCCTCTGAGAGAAGAAATTCCTCCTCATTTCCGATTTAAAAGGGTGCCCCATTATTCTGAAATTATGCCCCCTAGTTCTAGATTCCCCCACGAGGGGAAACATCCTCTCAGCATCTACCCTGTCAAGCCCTTTCAGAATCTTATGGGGGAAAAATTCGGTTGCTTTGCGCCTCCCGTTAGTGCCCTATGGGGCGCAAAGCAACTAGCGCCCGGACATTTTGCAGTGGCACTAAACACTACCGCCACGATCTCCTGCACCCGCAGATCGTGATGTCAGGTAGCACCCCAGACCGGATATTGAGTGGTGCCCCCTGCCTTACTGCCTGCCGCTAGCAACGACAGGTTGAGGGGGGCGTTTTGCAGTCGGGAAGGGACTGGGGGAGCGCTATTTAAAGGCGACTGCTTCCTGCCTTTTTTTGTTGGCGACATTTTTGCACCACGTATTCTGAGAGAGAGAGAGAGACTTCTGGAGAGATTCAACGCTGTGTGAAGGAGTTTTGGGTACTGAGCAGCACTTTGCAGGTTCATTTTGATTTGACCTTCCTTGTATCGATTTAGAAGAGACTGTGGGGGCTGCACTCTGAGCTCTTTCCCTGGGCCTCTCCATTGTTCTTTCCAGCAGATTTGATGTACAGGTCTCTCCAGGCCGAGATTCAAGGCTGCAATGAGCAGGGTGTGGATGGAGAGCAAGATCGACCCTCCCCTTTAAGAACTGTCCGGCGCCAGTGTGTCTGTGTTCCATTGCTGACTGACATCACATGAGCTTCGCCAGCGCTCTCAGGTAGCACCTCACTCCTCGGCCTTTGCGCCTTAAGAGAGGTGTGTAGCGCCTGATTTAGCGCTCCAATCACCTCCAGGGGCGACAGAAGCCAAGTTTGCAGTCGGTGGCGATAATTAGCGCCAGGCGCTAAACTTTGCACCCGGCCGATAATTGCGCCCCAAACAGGGCGATACCGAATTTCTCCCCCTATATGTTCCAATAAGATCCCCTAATGCCCCGTGCAGTTGTAACAGGACTTCCCTACTTTTATACTCCATTCCTTTTGCAATAAAAGCCAACATTCCGTTTGCCTTCCTAATTACTTGCTGTACCTGCATGCTAACTTTTTGTGATTCATGTACAAGGACCCTCAGATCCCTCTGTACCTCAGCATTTTGTAATCTCTCCCCATTTAAATAATAATTTGCTTTTTTATTTTTCCTACCAGTGGATAACCTCGCATTTTCCCACATTAAACTCCATCTGCCAGATTTTTGCCCACTCACTTAGCCTGTCTATGTCCCTTTGGAGATTCTTTGCGTCCTCCACACAATTTGCTTTCCCACCTATCTTTGTATCATCAGCAAATGTGACTACATTACACTCAGTCCTTCATCCAAGACATTAATATAGATTGTAAATAGTTGAAGCCCCAGCACTGATCCCTGTGGCACCCCATTAGTTACAGTTTGCCAACCTGAAAATGACCCATTTATCCCGACTCTCTGTTTTCTGTTAGTTAGCCAATCCTCTATCCAGTCTAATATATTACCCCCAACCCCATGAGCTCTTATCTTGTGCAGTAACCTTTTATGTGGCACCTTATCGAATGCCTTCTGGAAATCCAAATACACCACATCTACTGGTTCCCCCTTATCCACCTTGCTCGTTACATCCTCAAAGAACTCCAGCAAATTTGTCAAACACGATTTTCTTTCATAAAACCATGCTGATTCTGCTTGACTATATTATGATTTTCTAAATGTCCTGCTACCACTTCCTTAATGATGGACTCCAGCATTTTCCCAATGACAGATGTTAGGCTAACTGGTCGATAGTTTCCTGCTTTCTGTCTCCCTCCTTTCTTAAGTAGGGGCAATACATTTGCGGTTTTCCAGTCCGCTGGGATCTCTCCAGAATCCAGGGAATTTTGGTAGATTACAACCAATGCACCCATTATCTCTGCAGCCACCTCTTTTAAGACTCTAGGATGCAGGCCATCGGGTCCAGGGGGCATGTTCACCTTTAGTCCCATTAGTTTGCCTAGTACTTTCCCTCTACTAATAGTGATTGTTTTAAGTTACCCCCGCCAATAGCCCCTTGATTATCCATTATTGGGATGCTTTTAGTGTCTTCTACCATGAAGGCCAATACAAAATATTTGTTCAATGTCTCCGCCATTTCCCTGTGTCCCATTATTAATTACCCAGACTCATCCTCTTGGGGACCAACATTTACTTTAGCTACTCTCTTGGTTTTTATATACCTTTAGAGGCTCTTACTGTCTGTTTTTATATTTCTTGCTAGCTTACTCTCATAAGCTATCTTCACGCTATCATTTTTTTAGTCGTTCTTTGCTGGTTTTTAAAAATTTCCCAATCCTTTGGCCTTCCACTATTCTTCACAACATTGTATGCCTTTGTTTTCGATTTGATACCATCCTTTACTTCCTTAGTTAGCCACGGATGGTTCATCCTTCTCTTAGAATCTTTCTTTCTCACTGGAATATATCTTTGCTGAGAGTTATGAAATATCTCCTTAAATGTTTGCCACTGCTTTTCTACAGTCTTACCCTGTAATATATTTTCCCAGTCCACTTTAACCAAGTCTGCCTTCATACCTTTGTAATAACCTTTGTTTAAGTTCAGGACACTAGTTTGAGACCTAGCTTTCTCACCCTCAAACTGAATTTGAAATTCTACCATGCTATGATCACTCTTCCCAAGAGGATCCTTCATTTCGAGATCATTAATTAATCCAGCCTCGTTACACATTACCAGATCTAAAATAGTCATCTTCCTGGTTGGTTCCACAACATATTGTTCCAAGAAACCATCCCGTATACACTCTAAGAACTCTTCCTCAAGTCTACCTTTACCAATTTGCTTTGTCCAATCAATGTGAAGATTAAAATCTCCCATGATTATACCCGTACCTTTCTTACAAGCCTCTTATTATTTCTTGATTTATTCTCTGTCCTACAGTGTGGCTACTGTTTGGGGGCCTGTAGACCACTCCCACCAGTGACTTTTTACCCGTGCGTTCAGATAAAAAGCTTTTAATTTAGGCTTTTTACCATTTTTCCTTACTCTGACCCCTCTTAATGATGATTATTGAATGGCGGAGCAGGTTCGAAGGGCCAAATGCCCTACTCCTGCTCCTAATTCTTATGTTCTTAAAGAAGAAAGGGAGCTAAATTCGGTTGATTTGCGGCTCCTATTAGCACCCTAAGAGGGCGTTAACGGGGCGCAAATCAAATAGCGCCTGGGCGCGGCGCTGCTGACGCCTCCTGCGAGATTCAGCCCCACTCGCGCCCCGGCTGTAACATTGGGTGGCACCCCCACCCCCCCAAACTTACCGCCGGATTCTAAGTCCGCTGGGGTCAGGGGGGCCTACCTGCGGCCGGGGCGGTGCTAATTAAAGGGGAAGGTGGCGGGCGGCCATTTTTGTTGTTGGCCGCCTACCAGCACTTGCCCCCGTTGCTGTCCCCGACCCCCGTGAAGCACCCCCCCCCGCCGACCCCCGCGAAGCCCCCCCCCCCCGACCCCCGCCGGCTGCTGGCTGCTCTTCGTGAGCCCAGCATTCCTCGAGTGCCGGGCTCGTTTGCCGGCACTCCCGATCCCTGGTGGTCCAGCTGGTCGCCATGACTCACTGCGCCAAGCCCCTACCCTTTAATAAGGGGAGGAAGGCCTGCAGTACACACGGCGCGATGTGCCGCAGCGCCACGATATTGGCTCGCAGCGCCCCAAGACAGACGCTGGGTGCTTCCAGTAGTGCCCCTCCTCCACCTTGGAGCGCTACCTGGGAAAATTGGCCGCGGGGCGCTAAATTCTTTGCGGCACTAAAAGTAGCGCCCCGGCGAACCAATTTTAACCCCAAAGACTTGCACTCCTGTAGCGACTTTCACGACCACCGGACGTCCCAAAGCGCTTTACAACCAATGAAGTACTTTTTGAACTATAGTCACTGTTGTAATGTAGGAAACGCGGCAGCCAATTTGCGCACAGCAAGCTCCCACAAACAGCAAGGTGATAATGGCCAGATAATGAGTTTTTACTGATGATGATTTAGGGATAAATATTGGCCAGGTTACCGGGGAGAACTCCCCCTGCTCTTCTTCGAAATAGTTCCGTGGGTTCTTTTATGTCCACCTGAGAGAGCAGACGGGGCCTCGGTTTAACGGCTCATCTGAAAGATGGCACCTCCGACAGTGCAGCACTCCCTCAGTACTGCCCCTCCGACACTGCGGCGCTCCCTCAGTACTGCCCCTCCGACAGTGCAGCGCTCCCTCAGTACTGCCCCTCCGACAGTGCGGCGCTCCCTCAGTACTGCCCCTCCGACAGTGCGGCGCTCCCTCAGTACTGCCCCTCCGACAGTGCGGCGCTCCCTCAGTACTGCCCCTCCGACAGTGCGGCGCTCCCTCAGTACTGTCCCTCCGACACTGCGGCGCTCCCTCAGTATTGCCCCTCCGACAGTGCGGCGCTCCCTCAGTATTGCCCCTCCGACAGTGCGGCGCTCCCTCAGTACTGCCCCTCCGACAGTGCGGCGCTCCCTCAGTACTGCCCCTCCGACAGTGCGGCGCTCCCTCAGTACTGCCCCTCCGACAGTGCGGCGCTCCCTCAGTACTGCCCCTCCGACAGTGCGGTGCTCCCTCAGTACTGCCCCTCCGACAGTGCGGCGCTCCCTCAGTACTGCCCCTCCGACAGTGCGGCACTCCCTCAGTACTGCCCCTCCGACAGTGCGGCGCTCCCTCAGTACTGCCTCTCCGACAGTGCGGCGCTCCCTCAGTACTGCACTTTGAGTGACAGCCTGGATTATCTGTTCAGGTCACGGGTTGATGCTTGGATCGACCCAGTCCCTTCCCCTCCACCTGGGGTGCGAGTGCCCCCAACCAAGTCTCTCTGACATTTAGATACTTAGAAGGGGAGCGGTACAAAGATTAGCGCTCCAAGCAATACATAATTCACTGAATACAGCTATAAACCTCATTAATAATGCAAGGGCAACCTTTGCAATATTGAACAAATTAAGACAGGTTGAAATCCCCAGCATCATTAGTGCTTCGTGTCAAATCACAGCAGGGCGTGAGCGCGCAGGAAAGGCACAGTAAACTGACACTGATGTACCCGCGGCATTGCAGGCTATAATTTATCTTCACTGCATTTTCTTTTCAAGCTCAGCCTAGCATTTTGAAAAACAGGCCCAGCAGGAAGTTAACATCAGCGTCAGAGCTCGCTCAGAGGTAGCTCTTTCTCCTCTAAGTCACAAGGTCATGAGCTCAATATTTGCTCCATGCACTTCAACATTAATCCATCAAACACGGGCTTCATTACATTCCCCTCGCCCTCTGCTTGTGGAAAAAGACTCCATTTTTTTTAGCCTTTCCAAATTAAAGAACTGAGAGAGCGCTCGGAGTCAGGAGGTTGTAGGTTCGAGTCCTGCTTCAGAGACTTGAGCACAAAATCCAGGCTGACACTCCCAGTGCAGTGCTGAGGGAGCGCCGCACTGTCGGAGGGGGCAGTACTGAGGGAGCGCTGCACTGTCGGAGGGGCAGTACTGAGGGAGCGCCGCACTGTCGGAGGGGGCAGTACTGAGGGAGCGCTGCACTGTCGGAGGGGCGGTGCTGAGGGAGCGCCGCACTGTCGGAGGGGCAGTACTGAGGGAGCGCTTCACTGTCAGAGGGGCAGTACTGAGGGAGCGCTGCACTGTCAGAAGGGCAGTACTGAGGGAGCGCTTCACTGTCGGAGGGGCAATACCGAGGGAGCGCCGCACTGTCAGAGGGGCAGTACTGAGGGAGCGCTGCACTGTCAGAGGGGCAGTACTGAGGGAGCGCTGCACTGTCGGAGGGGCAGTACTGAGGGAGCGCCGCACTGTCGGAGGGGCGGTGCTGAGGGAGTGCCACACTGTCGGAGGGGCAGTGCTGAGGGAGCGCCGCACTGTCGGAGGGGTAGTACTGAGGGAGCGCCGCATTGTCGGAGGGGCAGTACTGAGGGACGGCTGCACTGTCGGAGGGGCAGTACTGAGGGACGGCTGCACTGTCGGAGGGGCCATCTTTCTGAAGAGACGTTAAACCGAGGCCCCGGCTGCCCTCTCAGGTAGATGTGCAAGATCCCACGGCCACCAGTTGGAAGAAGAGCCGGGGCGTTCTCTCCAGTGGCCTGGCCAATATTTATCCCTCAATCAAAACAGATAATCATCCGTCTCTTTGGGACCTTGCTGTGCGGAAATTGGCAGCTGAGTTTCCTGACAAAATAACAGTGACTGCACTTCAATGGTAAATCATTAGCTGTGAAGTGTTTTGGGGTGCCCTAAGATTGTGAAAGGGGCTATAAAAAGATTGATTTTTATTCATTCTTGGGATGTGGGGTTAGCTGGCATTTATTGCCCATTCCTGGTTGCCCTGAGATGGTGGTGGTGACCCTTCTCCTTGGACGGCTGTAGTCCGTGTGGCTAACAGTTTCGATACAGCTCAGTGGCTTCTGAACACACTTCAGAAGGCAGTTAAAAGAAAGACTCCCATTTCTCCAGCGCCTTTCACCACCTCAGGACGTCCCAAAGTGCTTTACAGCCAATGAAGTACTTGTCGAAGTGGAGTCACTGTTGTAATGTGGGAAACGTGGCAGCCAATTTACGCACAGCAAGCTCCCACAAACAGCAATGTGATAATGATCAGATAATGGGGGAAAAATTCAGTATCGCCCTGTTTGGGTCGCCGTTATCGGCCGTGCGCAAAATTTAGCGTCTGGCGCTAATTATCGCCTCCGATAGCAAACTTGGCTTTTATCGCCCCTGGAGGTGAGTGGAGCGCTAAATCAGGTGCTACTCACCTCTCTTAAGGTGCAAAGGCCGAGGAGCGAGGCGCTACCTCAGAGCGCGGGCGCAGTGCAGGTGATGTCAGTTAGCGATTGAACACAGACACATTGGCACCGGACAGTTCTTAAAGGGGAGGGTCGATCTTGCTCTCCAGCCACACCCTGCTCATTGGAGCCTTGAATCTCGGCCTGGAGAGACCTGTGGCTAAATCTTGCAGACAAGGACTGTGGAGAGGGCCAGGGAGCGAGCACAGCGCTTCAGCGAGCAGGCCTTGGAGGCTCTGGTTGGCGAGGTGGAGCGCAGAAGATCCATTCTGTACCCAGAGAGTGGCAGGAGGCCTTTGCCGCGCGAGTACAGAAGAGTGTGGAGGGAGGTGGCTCAGAGCGTCTCCTCCAGGAGCATGGTGTCCAGGACCCATACTCAATGTCGCAAAAAAGTTCAATGACCTCACTCGGGTCGTCAGGGTGAGTGGCTTTTTTTCAACTCCTCTCCATCCCTCCATCTCATCCTCACTTTATGGCCAGAGGGTCTTGAAAGCCCCAATGCCCAACACTCATCCAACACCTATGGCCTTTTCACCAAACACACACGCACATTCCACACTTTGCATACAGTAAGGGCTATTCAACTATGGGCGGCACATCAGGCAAGACCATGGCTGCATACAGTAAGGGCTATTCAACTATGGGAGGCACATCAGGCAAGACCATGGCTGCATACAGTAAGGGCTATTCAACTATGGGAGGCACATCAGGCAAGACCATGGCTGTATATTTACTCAGACGCCATCCTTTTTCTTGCAGGCCAAGCTATCTCATAATAGGAGACAGCAGCAACGGACAGGTGGAGGGCAGCCTCACCTTCAAGCCCTCAGCGATCTTGAGGCGCGCGTCCAGAGGATTGTGGCAAGCCGGGTGATCGGTCCCGTCGCCACTGGAGACGCCGACCCCGTTCTGGACAGCAATGGTAAGGTCATCAGCTTTTTGTCCTCTCTCCTTCCACTTGTCGCTCACAACACCAGCCTTTGACAGTTTCAATCCAACTTACTAAATCGCTGCACTCATTCCTCCCTTACTGCCACCCTGTCCTCACGCTAAAGACACTCTTGTACCTCCCTGCTTTCAGATAGTGATTCACCAGCTGAGGAGACGGGCCCTCAAGCTGCCAGTGGGAGTGAAGCTGCAGGCAAGGAGGAAGATGAAGCCGGAGCATCAGCGCCACCCTCTCCCGAGGAAGCCCATGCCCACATTGGGAACACGCCTTCCCTGGAGGGGAGCAGGGGGGAAGGGTCTGCTGAGGGTGAAGCTCCAGGATCCAGCGGGCTGCAGCAACGCGATGGGGGTAGGGAAGCTCGGGGGCCTCCTCCCCGGAGGGAGAGTATGCCAGCAAGTGCTGCTGCACTGGACGCAGAGGAGGAGCGGCTGACCGCTGAAACACCCAGGCGGTGGACATGCACACTGAGCTCATGGGTGCAGTGGGAAGGGTGCCCGAATGCATTGAATCACTGGCAAGGAGTATCGAGCACTTCGCTGTAGCACAGGCGGATGCCACGCAAATGCTTAGTGCTGCAATTCAGTCACTGGACCCCATCTCTGACTGCTCTCATGCAGACTCAGATTGAGGCCACGCGAGCACTGACTGCTGCCATCCTCACTGGTTCGGACACATTTCCCCGGGGCGCCACAGCAGGCCAGCAATCTGTGCTCCAGCAGATTGCTCCGGATGCTGAAGTGCTGCCCCGTGGGAGTGCCAGTGTGTCGGTCGAGCAGGGAGTTGCTGTCCTCTCTCAAGATGACAGCATTCCTGCTGCCACCACTGTCACTTCTCCACTGCACTTGCCACCGCCTGTAGGACAGACTGCTGCCGCCCATGCAGAGTTGCTGCAGTCTGCAGCCGGGCCCTCCAGGCCCAGAGCTGGTCGAGGCCGTCCTTCAAGGGCATCTGCAGTCTCAGGTTCTGACAATCAGCAGCCTTCCACCAGCCTTGCTGCAGCCACTGGGGCCCCATTACGGAGGAGCAGTAGGGTGGAAAGGGGGGAAGTGCGCAGGGGAAGGAGATCACCCTCGAAGGGCAAAAAGTAGGAGGTGTGACAAAATGTTGGTCATTTTTTTATTAAAGGCCGAGGTTCATGGTCAAACTTTGTTCAGTGTTTTGGACATTGTCTCCAGGTTGTGAGAACCAGTTATGTTAATGACTGTTTTTTTGTGTTTCTTTCTATTCGTTTGTCATGCGGAAATGACACACACAGAGTTTGTAAAATAAATAAGTTTTTGTTTTCAAAATGTACATGTTTGGTCTTTGGAATCATTGCTGCATTGGCCGGCTTAGGGGTTGCGGGTTGGTTTCATTCATGTTGTTCTCCATGCAGAAGCCATTTCCTCAGCAGGGGCCTAGAAGCGGCTTGCTATCAGCCGTTGCTGGACGGCCCTTCCAGTTTCTACATTGTGGGCTTCCCTCCCGCCTTGGTGCTGCTGATGATCATCCTCCTCATCTTCCTCCTCCTCTTCCTCCTCCTCCTCTGGTGGTGCTCCAATGCCTGGTGGCATTGGCTGGGTCCTGAGGATTGCAAGGTTATGCAGCATGCAGCACACAACAACGAAGTGGGAGACTCGCTCAGGCGAGTACTGCAGGGCTCCTCCAGAATGGTCCAGACAGCGGAACCGTTGCTTGAGCACGCCGATTGTGTGCTCAACAATGTTCCTGGTAGCTTGATGGCTCTCGTTGTACCGCAGCTCAGCAAGGGTGTTGGGCTTACGGAGCGGTGTCATCGGCCAGGTGCACAGAGGATATCCCTTGTCCCCGAGAAGCCAACCACCTGGGTGATGCGGTGCCTGGAAAAGTTCTGCCACAGTAGTCTGGCGCAGGATGAATGCATCGTGGCTGCTGCCAGGATAGTGGGCATTGACAGCGAGTATCAGCTGTCTGTGGTCACAGACCAACTGCACGTTTAAGGAATGGAACCCCTTTCGGTTGCGGAAATCCTCGACATTCTCATGCGGAGCACGCAAAGCCACATGCATGCAGTCAATGGCGCCCTGCACCATGGGGAAGGCCGCTATCCCAGCAAAGCCCATTGCACGTTCTTGCTGCTTGTCCGGGGTCATGGGGAAAGAGATGTACTCTTGTCTCCTTTTATAGAGGGCATTTGAGACCTGACGGATGCAGCAATGGACCGTGAACTGGGAGATATTGGCGACGTCCCCAGTAGCTGATTGAAATGAGCCGGTGGCATAAAAGTTGAGAGCCACTGTTATCTTCACTGCCACCGACAGAAACGTCCTGCTCCTCAGTTGAGGCTGCAGATCTGGCTGCAGCAGGTGGCAGAGCCCAGTGACCACCTCCTTGCTGAAGCGCAGCCTTCGCAAACACTGCTCCTCAGACATATTAATGTAGGAGAATTGTTGGCGAAATACCCTGGGAGGGCAAGGTCTCCTGTACCGAGGCCTGTTGGCCCTCCTCCGTCTGGCCATGATTGCCACTCTCTCTCTGTGTCTCCGTGCCCTCCGAATCTGAGGGTGCAGGACGACGCCCCCATTCAGTTCAGCCCCCATAGTCTCTTGGCAATCAAAGTTATGAAGGTCAAAAACCAAAGTACCTGCAAAGTTATAGTCAGAAGCCAAAACTACTTCAGACAGCGTTGACTCAATGCAGAAGTCTTTCTATCTCTCTCTCTCAGAACGAGTGGTGCAAAAATGTCTACCACAGAAAAAGCCAGGAAGAGGCCCCCTTTAAATAGCGCCCCCACAGCCCCACAGCGACTGGGAAGCGTTCCAGTCTACCTGTCGTTGGTTGCGCCAGGCGGAAAGGAGGGGGGCGCCACTCAATTTCCGTTCCGGGGCGCCACAAGGGTGTTGCACGCTCGAATGACGTCAAGATCTGTGTGCGCAGGAGATTGGGCGGTATTGTTTAGCGCCGCCGCAAAATGTCCGGTCAATTCTGCGAGAGGCGCAGATATCGCCGCACCCGGGTGCTAGTTGTTTTGCGCCCCATTAGCGCCCTCTTAAGGCGCTAACGGGAGGCGCAAACCAACTGAATTTTTCCCCCCATCTGTTTTAGTGATGCTGATTGAGGGACAAACATTGGCCCCAGGACACCGGGGAGAATTCCCCTGCTCTTTTATCTTTATTCTCTTAAGTTTCTCCATCGCCATTTTGTTACTTATATTGAATGTAGTTAGTTCCACCCCTTGTAATATATCCAAGTTTGCTGATGATACAAAGCTGGGTGGGAATGTAAGTTGTGAGGAGGATGCAAGGAGGCTTCAAGGGGATATAGACAGGCTAAGTGAGTGGGCAAGAACATGGCAAATGGATTATAATGTGGAGAAATGTGAAGTTATCCACTTTGGTAGGAAAAATAGAAAAGCAGAGTATTTTTTAAATGGTGAGAGATTGGGAAATGTTGGTGTTCAGAGGGACCTGGGTGTCCTTGTACACGAATCACTGAAAGTTAACATGCAGGTACAGCAAGCAATTAGGAAAGCAAATGGTATGTTGGCTTTTATTACAAGAGGATTTGAGTATAAGAGTAAAGACGTCTTACTGCAATTATATAGGGCCCTGGTGAGACCACACCTGGAGTATTGTGGACAGTTTTGGTCTCCTTACCTAAGGAGGGATAGACTTGCCATAGAGGGAGTGCAACGAAGGTTCACCAGACTGATTCCTGGGATGGGGGGATTGTCCTATGAGGAGAGATTGAGTAGACTAGGCCTATATTCTCTAGAGTTTAGAAGAATGAGAGGTGATCTCATTGAAACATACAACATTCTTACAGGGCTTGACAGGGTAGATGCAGGGAGGATGTTTCCCCCTGGCTGGGGAGTCTAGAGCCAGGGGTCACAGTCTCAGAATAAGGGGTCGGCCATTTAGGACTGAGATGAGAACAAATTTCTTCACTCAGAGGGCGGTGAATCTTTGGAATTCTCTACCCCAGAGGGCTGTGGAGGCTCAGTCATTGAGTATATTCAAGACAGAGATCGATAGATTTTTGAATATTAAGGGAATCTAGGGATGTGGGGATCGGGCGGGAAAGTGGAGTTGAGGTCGAAGATCAGCCATGATCTTATTGAATGGTGGAGCAGGCTCGAGGGGCCAAATGGCCGACTCCTGCTCCTATTTCTTGTGTTCTTATCTCATTGAATGGCAGAACAGGCTTGAGGTGGTAAATGGCCTTCTCCTGTTCCTGTGTCTCCCATGTTCCTAATTTATTGAACATCCTGGAGGGAATTCCAGCGTTTCGGACCTAGACGGCTGAAGGTGGGGCGAAGGGAGTTGGAGGAACACAGAGTTCACGGCGGGTTCTAGGGCTGGAGGAGATTACAAAGCTAGAGACGGGTGAGGCCATGGAGAGACATAATTCCCAACCAGACTCTCATGGTGTCACGGCTGTGGGATAAATGAAATAATAATGAATGAGAAGGTGTGTGCTTATTCTGGTTTTCCACACACTTCTGGCGCAAACTCAGTTTCATACCCACTTTACATCTAATAGAAACATTGGCCCAGACATTGGGGTCTCCACGGGTGAGTACGCACGGGGTGCTCACCCGTAAGCCCAATGGAAGTGCTGGTTTCCTGCATGCACTGCGCATACGCGGGAAACCGGCACTTCCGTTCCCCTGAAAGAAGGGGTTCAGAGGTCGAACGTGTGCGCGGGAGAGGCAGCGCGTGCGCATCGAACTTACATTTTTTTTGCAGGTTTTCCCGGGAGGGTAAGTCTCCAGAAGTTAGACATTTAAAAAGCAGTCGCAAGGCCTGCTTTTTACAAGGTAAGTGGTGAATTAATTAAAATTAAAACATTTTTTCCACAGGTTTATTATTTTTAAATACTTTAAAGAAAGGTAAGTTTAGTTTTAGCCCCGTTAGAAAATAAAATTATTTTTTTCAAAAATTTTAATTGTTTAAAATAGTTATTTCATGTAATTTATAGTTTATTTAAAAATGTGATTTAAAAAAAAAATTGATTTGAAGATTTAGTGATGTTTTGGGGCCCGTAGTATTTCTAAGTTTTGATAGCACTTCCTGTCAAACTTATGAATGGAGCATTCCCTGCTCTGATTGGCTCCCCATGGCTCACGTGATCCCAGGGGATGCATCGAGCTAACTGCGCCCCTGGGATACGCAAGCACTGCGCGCCAGCAGTTGGAGCAGGCCCAGGATCGGAATCCCACGCGGGCCCACAGCCGGCGCGCTAGGTAAGTGCAGGTCGGGGGCTTGCACCCGCGGGAAGCCCCGAATTTCAGGGCCATTATGTCAAAGACTTCAGATTGTGAACATTAAGTTGGAACTCGATTGAGACTGCCCCATAACTGATTGCGCATTGGATCCTTGTAGACAGAGAAGTTATGTTAAACCTGTATCGAGCCTTGGTTAGACCACACTCTGAGCACTGTGAACAGTTCTGGTCTCCATATTACAAAAAGGATATAGAGACACTGGAGAAGGTGCAAAAACGATTTACTAGAATGATACCAGAACTGAGCGGATATACCTATCAGGAAAGACTGAACAGGCTGGGGCTCTTTTCTCTAGAATAGAGAAGGCTGAGGGGTGACCTGATAGAGGTCTTTAAAATTATGAAAGGGTTCGAAAGGGTAGACGTAGAGAAGAGGTTTCCGATTGTGGGGGAGACCAGAACGAGGGACCATCAATGTAAGATAGTCACTAATAAATTCAATAGGGAATTCAGGAGAAACTTCTTTACCCAGAGAGTGGCGAGAATGTGGAACTCGCTACCACAGGGAGTGGTTGAGGCGAATAGTATAGATATATTTAAGGGGAAGCTGGATAAACACATGAGGGAGAAAGGGATAGAAAGATATGGTGATAGGGTGAGATGAAGAGGGGTGGGAGGAGGCTCGTGTGGAGCATAAACACCAGCACGGAGCAGGTGGGCCGAATGGCCTGTTTCTGTGCTGTAAATACCGTGTAATGGTAAAATCATAGAAATTTACGGCACAGAAGGAGGCCATTCGGCCCATCGTGTCCGTGCCGGCCGACAAAGAGCGATCCGGCCTAATCCCACATTCCAGCTCTTGGTCCGTAGCCCTGTAGGTTACAGCACTTCAAGTGTATATCCAAGTACTTTTTAAGTGTGATGAGGGTTTCTGCCTCGACCACCCTTTCAGGCAGTGAGTTCCAGACCCCCACCGCCCTCTGGGTGAAAAAAGTTTTCCTCAACTCCCCTCTAATCCTTCTCCCAATTACTTTAAATCTCTGCCCCCTGGTTATTGACCTCTCTGCTAAGGGAAATAGGTCCTTCCTGTCCACTCTATCTAGGCCCCTCAATTTTATACACCTCAATTAAATCTCCCCTCAGCCTCCTCTGTTCCAAGGAAAAGAACCCCAGCCTCTCCAATCTTTCCTCATAGCTAAAATTCTTCAGTCCTGGCAACATCCTCGTAAATCTCCTCTGCACCCTCTCCAGTGTAATCGCGTCTTTCCTGTAATGTGGTGACCAGAACTGCACGCAGTACTCTAGCTGCGGCCTAACTAGTGTTTTATACAGTTCAAGCATAACCTCCCTGCTCTTATATTCTATGCCTCGGCTAATAAAGGCAAGTATCCCGTATGCCTTCTTAACCACCTTATCTACCTGTCCTGCTACCTTCTAGAATCTGTGGACATGCACTCCAAGGTCCCTCTGATCGTCTACATTCTGCTAAGGGAAATAGGTCCTTCCTATCCACTCTGGATGTCTAGAGACATACAGGGTAGGATAAAGGAAAAAAGGGAGGCGTATGACAGATACCGAGGGCTAAATACTGCAGAATCTTTAGAGGAGTACAGAAAGTGCAGGGGTGCAATTAAAAAGGATATTAGGAAAGCAAAGAGAGAGCATGAAAAATTCTTGGCAAGTAAAAGCAAGGAAAACCCAAAGATGTTTTATAAATATATTAAGAGTAAGAAGATAACTAAAGAAAGGGTAGGGCCTATTAGAGATCATGAGGGTAATCTGTGTGTGGAGGCGGGAGACGTCGGTAGGGTTCTTAATGAATACTTTGCGTCTGTTTTCACAAAGGAGAGGGGCGAAGCAGACATTGCTATCGGGGGGGAAGAGTGTGAAATATTAGATGAAATAAACATAGTGAGAGAGGAAGTATTAAGGGGATTAGCAGCTTTAAAAGTGGATAAATCCCCAGGCCCGGATGACCTGTATCCCAGGCTGCTAAGCGAAGCAAAAGAAGAAATAGCAGAGGCCCTGACCATCATTTTCCAATTCTCTCTGGCTTCAGGTGTGCTGCTGGAGGACTGGAGGACTGCTAATGTGGTACCCTTGTTTAAAAAGGGAGAAAAGAATAGGCCGAGTAATTACAGGCCAGTCAGCCTAACCTCGGTGGTGGGAAAATTATTGGAAAGAATTCTGAAGGACAGGATAAATCTTCATTTAGAAAGACACGGATTAATTAAGGATAGTCAGCACGGATTTGTTAAGGGAGGGTCGTGTCTGACAAACTTGATTGAATTTTTTGAGGAGGTAACAAGGAGGGTAGATGAGGGTAGTGCATTTGATGTAGTGTATATGGACTTTAGCAAGGCTTTTGATAAGGTTCCACATGGCAGACTGGTCACGAAGTTAAAAGCCCATGGAATCTGTAATGATCAGTAACATGTCATTCTAGAATGGTACACTAGGTGGAGCTGTATGTTTAGGAACAGTCTACCCACAAGGCAGTAGTCAAGATGGATGCCTGTATACTAGTCCACATGGCTGAATAAATGATTAGCTCAAGCTAGCTGTTCATAATGAAAACGTCTATTTATTTATGAACATAACAGGATCCAGGGCAAAGTGTCAAGTTGGATTCAAAACTGGCTCAGAGACAGGAAGCAGAGAGTAATGGTCGATGGGTGTTTTTGTGACTGGAAGGCTGTTTCCAGTGGGGTTCCACAGGGCTCAGTACTAGGTCCCTTGCTTTTTGTGGTATATATCAATGTTCTAGACTTGAATATAGGGGGTATGATTAAGAAGTTTGCAGATGATACTAAAATCCGCTGTGTGGTTGATACTGAAGAAGGAAGCTGTAGACTGCAGGAAGATATCAATAAATTGGTCAGGTGGGCAGAACAGTGGCAAATGGAATTCAATCCGGAGAAGTGTGAGGTAATGCATTTGGGGAGGGCTAACAAGGAAAGGGAACACACATTAAATGGTAGGACACTGAGTAGTGTAGAGGAACAAAGGGACCTTGGAGTGTGCATGTCCACAGATCCCTGAAGGTAGCAGGCCAGGTAGATAAGGTGGTTAAGAAGGTATACGGAATGCTTGCCTTTATTATCCGTGGCAGAGAATACAAGAGCGGGGGGGTTATGCTTCAACTGTATAAAACACTAGTTAAGCCTCAGCTAGAGTACTGCGTGCAGTTCTGGTCACCACATTACAGGAAAGATGTGATTGCACTAGAGAGGGTACAGAGGAGATTTACAAGGATGTTGCTGGGAGTAGAGAATCTTAGCGATGAGGAAAGACTGGATAGGCTGGGTCTGTTTTCCTTGGAACAGAGGAGGCTGAGGGGAGACCTTATTGAGGTGTATAAAATTATGAGGGGCCTAGATAGAGCGGATAGAAAGGACCTATTTCTCTTAGCAGAGGGGTCAATAACCAGGGGACACAGGTTTAAAGTAATTGGTGGAAGATTTAGAGGGGATCTGAGGGGAAATTTCTTCACCCAGAGGGTTGTGGGGGTCCGGAACTCACTGCCTGAAAGGATGGTAGAGGCAGGAACCCTAACCACATTTAAAAAGTACTTGGATGTGCACTTGGGATGCTGTAACCTGCAGGGCCACGGACCAAGAGCGGGGAAGTGGGATTAGGCTGGATAGCTCTTTGTTGGCTGGCGCAGACACGATGGGCCGAATGGCCTCCTTCCGTGCTGTAACTTTCTATGATCCTATGATTCTCAGTGTCCTACCATTTAATGTGTATTCCCTTGCCTTGTTAGCCCTCCTCAAATGCATTACCCCACACTTCTCCGGATTGAATTGCATTTGCCACTTTTCTGCCCACCTGACCAGTCCATTGATAGCTTCATGCAGTCTACAGCTTTCTTCCTCACTATCAACCACACGGCCAATATTGGGCTGGATTTTGCGATAAGAATAACGGCGAGGCTAACAGCGCTCCCTGTTAGTACTGGGTAAATCGGACAGCAACATCAGGCGTCCTTACATGCGCAGATAAACGCAGAAATCCAGATGTTGATGTCAGAGATTCCCCGCTCCTCCACAGGGTGGGGTGTAATAGTCGTCGCCGATAGACTCGGCACTGAAATCAATACATCAGCGTGAACCTGGGGTACTTGCCCGCTAGTTCCGCACTAAAGACAGCAGAGAAAGTTAGGGCTGGTACATTCAGGAGTAAGTGAGTTTTTAACGGCATGATAAGTGATAATTACTGCCAAACAACCTCTCTGGCCCTGAAAAATTAATTTTACAAGTGTGGAGTCTCATTCCCTCAGAAGATAATTCTGTTGGAAATTCAAAATAAATTAAAATTAAAAACTTTTTTTTACTTTTTCTGCCTGGCTCTTTTATCTCTCTCTATTAATTCCATCTGTCTTTCCCAGTCTTTATTTCACTTTCTGTACATGATTTAAATCGAATTTATATTTCCTGTTTTATACTTCCTGGTTTACAGTCTGCATGGCTCAGTGAGGATTCTTCAATCTGATTGGCTGTTTCTTGACCTGCTCTCACACACAGCAGATGCCCTGTAGAGGGCGCCGCGCTGGATCAGACGTCGGATTGGAGCAAGTCTGCGCGCAAAAGCCCGCAAGAACTTTGTGGGTAGCTGCTCACGTAGCGAACAGCCAACACTGCTCCTTCACCGCTGACTGCAAAATGCAAACTTCTATTATGTAATACAACAGGCAAAAGAGACTTTAAACTCCATTTATCTCGGCCAGATTTGGCCGGAGGCAAAGGGGCCAGTGTCCAAAAGCCACACCAGCTCCTCTGTGGCAGAGGACTAAATCTCCTCACTTCAACACACAGCGAGGACAGAAACAGAATAATCAAGAACTTACCTGGCCATAGTGGGCAGAGCTGCCTTCCACTAGTTGGCTAGCTTCTTCACAGAATAACACATGACTGCGACTGACACAACATGACATCACAAATAGGAACATCATAACAAGTCCCAGTGCAACACCTCATTGATTCACCCTCCTCGCCCAACACCTGACATGGTACAGATGTCAACTTGCTTTCTTGGTTCCAGTTTGGAGAGTCCGAGGTTCTCAAGGTCTCCCAGATTTTCCGCGGGCTCTCTCCACAAACTTTTTTTACCCCGAAAAACAAAAACTTCCGAGCTTTTAGAAATGATGCCCAAGATTCAGCCCGGATCCACTTCGGAGAGAAGGAAAAAAAATTCTCACCTCCTCAACTCTGGGATTAGACTCACCAACGTTCCAAGGTCAGAGAGATTAGGCAACAGAGTGAAATCCTTTCCGTACAAGGGGGGTGGGGGGGCAAAGGAAAAACAGAGTGAAAAGTAATGAAGGGCCAGTTAATTCTCTCAGAAGGTCTATCTGAGATGAAAGGACTTCAGCTCACTGGCCAGTTAGCCAGTCAAGCTTTGCCCAGAGGACTCCAATTCGCACTTTCAACCAGGATCCATTGAATAGTGTAACAATAGCAAAATACTGCGGATGCTGCAGATCTGAAATAACAACAGAAGATGCTGGACACACTCAGCAGGTCAGGCAGCATCCGTGGAGAGAGAAAAACAAGAGTTAACGTTTCAGGTCGACGACCCTTCATCAGAACTGGAAAAAGTTTTCAAAACGTTAACTCTTGTTTTTCTCTCTCCACGGATGCTGCCTGACCTGCTGAGTGTTTCCAGCATCTTCTGCTGTTATTCCATTGAATAGTGAACAGGAATTGGAAGCTGGGCTAAGTTCTGCCCCAGTCGAGGGACTCCAATGCTTGCTTGGCTGAGATTAGTAAAAGGTCAAGCCCAGGAATGAACCACAGAACGGTCTGGCTCAGTGCCATGCTGGGCGAAACACACACTACACCTTCAGGGAATATAGGAACAGGGAGGCCATTCAGCCCCTCGAGCCTGTTCCACCATACAATTAGATCACGGCTGATCTGTACCTCTTGGAAAACATAGAAACATAGAAGATAGGAGCAGGAGTAGGCCATTCGGCCCCTCGAGCCTGCTCCGCCATTTAATGAGATCATGGCTGATCATCCAAATTCAGTACCCTGTCCCTGCTTTCTCCATATACCCCTTGATCCCTTTAGCCTTAAGAAATATATCTAACTCCTTCTTGAATATATTTAATGAATTGGCCTCAACTGCCTTCTGTGGTAGAGAATTCCACAGGTTCACCACTCTCTGGGTGAAGAAATTCCTCCTCATCTCTGTTCTAAATGGCTTACCCCTTATCCTTAGACTGTGACCCCTGGTTCTGGACTCCCCGACCATCGGGAACATCCTTCCTGCATCTAGTCTGTCTAGTCCTGTTAGAATTTTATAAACTTCAATGAGATCCCCTCTCATTCTTCTAAACTCCAGCGAGTATAAGCCTAATCGACCCAATCTCTCCTCATACGTCATTCCTGCCATCCCAGGTATCAGTCTGGTGAATCTTCGCTGCACTCCCTCCATGGCAAGAACATCCTTCCTCAGATAAGGCAACCAAAACTGCACACAATACTCAAGGTGTGGTCTCACCAAGGCCCTGTACAACTGCAGCAAGACATCCTTGCTCCTGTACTCGAATCCTCTCGCTACGAAGGCCAACATACCATTTGCCTTCTTAACCGCCTGCAGCACCTGCATGCTTACCTTCAGCGACTGGTGCACAAGGACACCCAGGTCTTGTTGCACTTCCCCTCCTCCCAATCTATTGCCGTTCAGATAATAATTTGCCTTCCTGTTTTTGCCACTAAAGTGGATAACCTCGCATTTATCCACATTATACTGCATCTGCCATGCATCTGCCCAATCGCTCAACCTGTCCAAATCATACTGGAGTTTCTCTGCATCCTCCTCACAGCACACAGCAACTCCATCCACCCGCCTTGGTTCCGTAACCCTTAACACCCTTACCTAACAAAAATCTATCTATCCCGGCAGTGCTTCTCCAGTTGAGTTTTTATTCACCACAAACACTCCCTGTTGTAGCGAGTTCCACATTCCCACCATGCTCTGGGTAAAGAAGTTTCTCCTGAATTCGATGTATAAGTGACCATCTTATATATACGGCCACTAGTTCTGGTCTCCCCCACAAGCGGAAACATCTTCTCTACACCAACCCCAATCACATTCATAATCTTGAAGACCTCAATCAGGTCACCCCTCAGTTTTCTCTTTCCTAAAGAAAGGAGCCCCAGCCTGGTTAATCCTTCCGATTGGTTATAACCAGGTCAGAGGCGACTGAAGGGACGAGCCTCACAGGCTGGCAACACATTGCTGTTCAACAATAAATATTTTATGGATGATGAGAAATACATTACCAGGGGGTGGGTGGGGAGATGAGGAGAATTTTCTTCAGGCAGCGAGTTGTTGTGATCTGGAATGCGCTGCCTGAAAGGGCGGTGGAAGTAAATTCAATAATAAATTTCAAAAGGGAATTGGATAAATACCTGAAATGGAAAAGATTTGCAGAGCTATGGGACTAATTGGATCGTTCTTTCAAAGAGTCAACACAGGCACGACGCGCCGAATAACTTCCTTCCGTGCTGCACGATTCGATCGACGCCATTAATACGGACAGTTGAAAGGAAGGTAGCCGCACTTTCCTCACCCCAGTTGTGCTCTTCGCAATGCTTCGGACAAGAATTGATACCACACATTGACAACGAAGCTCCAACAATTTATTTTCACTGTATTCACTCTCGGGATGTAGGTGTCCATAACATTGTATCTAACCCGTGCTGTACCTGTCCTGGGAGTGTTTGATGGGACAGTGCAGATGGACCTTTACTCTGTATCTAACCCGTGCTGTACCTGCCCTGGGAGTGCTTGATGGGGACAGTGTAGAGGGAGCTATACTCTGTATCTAACCCATGCTGTACCTGCCCTGGGAGTGTTTGATGGGACAGTGTAGAGGGAGCTTTACTCTGTATCTAACCCGTGCTGTACCTGCCCTGGGAGTGTTTGATGGGACAGTGTAAAGGGAGCTTTACTCTGTATCTACCCCGTGCTGCACCGGCCCTGGGAGTGTTTGATGGGACAGTGTAAAGGGAGCTTTACTCTGTATCTAATCCACGCTGTACCTGCCCGAGGGGTGTTTGATGGGACAGTGTAAAGGGAGCTTTACTCTGTATCTACCCCGTGCTGCACCGGCCCTGGGAGTGTTTGATGGGACAGTGTAAAGGGAGCTTTACTCTGTATCTAACCCGCGCTGTAACTGCCCTGGGAGTGTTTGATGGGACAGTGTAAAGGGAGCTTTACTCTGTATCTAACCCGTGCTGTACCTGCCCTGGGAGTGTTTGATGGGACAGTGCAGAGGGAGCTTTACTCCGTATCTAACCCGTGCTGTACCTGCCATAGGGGTGTTTGATGGGACAGTGTAGAGGGAGCTTTACTCTGCATCTAAGCCGTGCTGTACCTGCCCTAGGGGTGTTTGATGGGACAGTGTAGGGGGACCTTTACTCTGTATCTAACCCTTGCTGTAACTGTCCTGGGAGTATATGATGTGAAAGTGTACAGGGAGGTTTACTCTGTATCTAACTTGTGCTCTATCTGCCCTGGGAGTGTTTGATGGGACAGTGTAGAGGGAGATTTACTCTGTATGTAACCTGTGCTGGAACTGCCCTGGGAGGGTTAGATGGGACAGTGTAGAGGGAGTTTTAATCTGAATCTAACGCATGCTGTACCTGCCCTGGGGGTGTTTCATGGGACAGTGTAGAGGGAGCTTTACTCTGTATCTAACCCATGCTGTACCTGCCCTGGGAGGGTTAGATGGGACAGTGTAGAGGGAGTTTTAATCTGAATCTAACGCATGCTGTACCTGCCCTGAGATGTGTGATGGGACAGTGTAGAGGGAGGTTTACTCTGTATCTAACCCATGCTGTACTTGCCCTGGGAGTGCTTGATGCGACAATGTAGAGGCAGCTTTACTCTGTATCTAACCCGTGCTGTACCTGCCCTGGGAGTGTTTGATGGGACAGTGTAGAGGGAGCTTTACTCTGTATCTACCCCATGCTGTACCTGCCCTGGGAGTGTTTGATGGGACAGTGTAGAGGGAGCTTTACTCTGTATCTAACCCGTGCTGTACCTGCCCTGGGAGTGTTTGATGGGACAGTGTAGAGGGAGCTTTACTCTGTATCTACCCCATGCTGTACCTGCCCTGGGAGTGTTTGATGGGACAGTGTAGAGGGAGCTTTACTCTGTATCTAACCCGTGCTGTACCTGCCCTGGGAGTGTTTGATGGGACAGTGTAGAGGGAGTTTTACTCTGTATCTAACCCATGCTGTACCTGTCGTGGGAGTGTTTGATGGGGCAGTGTAGAGGGAGCTTTACTCTGTATCTAACCCGTGCTGTACCTGCCCTGGGAGTGTTTGATGGGGCAGTGTAGAGGAAGCTTTACTCTGTATCTAACCCGTGCTGTACCTGCCCCGGGTGTGTTTGATGGGACAGTGTAGAGGGAGCTTTACTCTGTATCTAACCCGTGCTGTACCTGCCCTGGGAGTGTTTGATGGGGCAGTGTAGAGGGAGCTTTACACTGTATCTAACCCATGCTGTACCTGCCCTGGGAGTGTTTGATGGGACAGTGTAGAGGGAGCTTTACTCTGTATCTAACCCGTGCTGTACCTGCCCTGGGAGTGTTTGATGGGACAGTGTAAAGGGAGCTTTACTCTGTATCTAACCCGTGCTGGTGCTGTACCTGCCCTTGGAGTGTTTGATGGGACAGTATAGAGGGAGCTTTACTCTGTATCTAACCCGTGCTGTACCTGCCCTGGGAGTGTTTGATGGGACAGTGTAGAGGGAGCTTTACTCTGTATCAAACTCATGCTGTACCTGCCCTGGGAGTGTTTGATGGGACAATGTAGAGGGAGCTTTACTCTGTATCTACCCCTTGCTGTACCTGCCCTGGGATTGTTTGATGGGACAGTGTAGAGGGAGCTTTACTCTGTATCTAACTCATACTGTACCTGCCCTTGGAGTGTTTGATGGGACAATGTAGAGGGAGCTTTACTCTGTATCTAACCCGTGCTGTACCTGCCCTGGGAGTGTTTGATGGGACAGTGTAGAGGGAGCATTACTCTGTATCTAACTCATGCTGTACCTGCCCTGGGAGTGTTTGATGGGACAGTGTAGAGGGAGCTTTACTCTGTATTTAACCCGTGCTGTACTGCCCTGGGAGTGTTTGATGGGACAGTGTAGAGGGAGCTTTACTCTGTATCTAACCCGTGCTGTACCTGCCCTGGGAGTGTGTGATGGGACAGTGTAGAGGGAGCTTTACTCTGTTTCTAACCCGTGCTGTACCTGCCCTGGGAGTGTTTGATGGGACAGTGTAAAGGGAGCTTTACTCTGTATCTACCCCGTGCTGCACCGGCCCTGGGAGTGTTTGATGGGACAGTGTAAAGGGAGCTTTACTCTGTATCTAATCCACGCTGTACCTGCCCGAGGGGTGTTTGATGGGACAGTGTAAAGGGAGCTTTACTCTGTATCTACCCCGTGCTGCACCGGCCCTGGGAGTGTTTGATGGGACAGTGTAAAGGGAGCTTTACTCTGTATCTAACCCGCGCTGTAACTGCCCTGGGAGTGTTTGATGGGACAGTGTAAAGGGAGCTTTACTCTGTATCTAACCCGTGCTGTACCTGCCCTGGGAGTGTTTGATGGGACAGTGCAGAGGGAGCTTTACTCCGTATCTAACCCGTGCTGTACCTGCCATAGGGGTGTTTGATGGGACAGTGTAGAGGGAGCTTTACTCTGCATCTAAGCCGTGCTGTACCTGCCCTAGGGGTGTTTGATGGGACAGTGTAGGGGGACCTTTACTCTGTATCTAACCCTTGCTGTAACTGTCCTGGGAGTATATGATGTGAAAGTGTACAGGGAGGTTTACTCTGTATCTAACTTGTGCTCTATCTGCCCTGGGAGTGTTTGATGGGACAGTGTAGAGGGAGATTTACTCTGTATGTAACCTGTGCTGGAACTGCCCTGGGAGGGTTAGATGGGACAGTGTAGAGGGAGTTTTAATCTGAATCTAACGCATGCTGTACCTGCCCTGGGGGTGTTTCATGGGACAGTGTAGAGGGAGCTTTACTCTGTATCTAACCCATGCTGTACCTGCCCTGGGAGGGTTAGATGGGACAGTGTAGAGGGAGTTTTAATCTGAATCTAACGCATGCTGTACCTGCCCTGAGATGTGTGATGGGACAGTGTAGAGGGAGGTTTACTCTGTATCTAACCCATGCTGTACTTGCCCTGGGAGTGCTTGATGCGACAATGTAGAGGCAGCTTTACTCTGTATCTAACCCGTGCTGTACCTGCCCTGGGAGTGTTTGATGGGACAGTGTAGAGGGAGCTTTACTCTGTATCTACCCCATGCTGTACCTGCCCTGGGAGTGTTTGATGGGACAGTGTAGAGGGAGCTTTACTCTGTATCTAACCCGTGCTGTACCTGCCCTGGGAGTGTTTGATGGGACAGTGTAGAGGGAGCTTTACTCTGTATCTACCCCATGCTGTACCTGCCCTGGGAGTGTTTGATGGGACAGTGTAGAGGGAGCTTTACTCTGTATCTAACCCGTGCTGTACCTGCCCTGGGAGTGTTTGATGGGACAGTGTAGAGGGAGTTTTACTCTGTATCTAACCCATGCTGTACCTGTCGTGGGAGTGTTTGATGGGGCAGTGTAGAGGGAGCTTTACTCTGTATCTAACCCGTGCTGTACCTGCCCTGGGAGTGTTTGATGGGGCAGTGTAGAGGAAGCTTTACTCTGTATCTAACCCGTGCTGTACCTGCCCCGGGTGTGTTTGATGGGACAGTGTAGAGGGAGCTTTACTCTGTATCTAACCCGTGCTGTACCTGCCCTGGGAGTGTTTGATGGGGCAGTGTAGAGGGAGCTTTACACTGTATCTAACCCATGCTGTACCTGCCCTGGGAGTGTTTGATGGGACAGTGTAGAGGGAGCTTTACTCTGTATCTAACCCGTGCTGTACCTGCCCTGGGAGTGTTTGATGGGACAGTGTAAAGGGAGCTTTACTCTGTATCTAACCCGTGCTGGTGCTGTACCTGCCCTTGGAGTGTTTGATGGGACAGTATAGAGGGAGCTTTACTCTGTATCTAACCCGTGCTGTACCTGCCCTGGGAGTGTTTGATGGGACAGTGTAGAGGGAGCTTTACTCTGTATCAAACTCATGCTGTACCTGCCCTGGGAGTGTTTGATGGGACAATGTAGAGGGAGCTTTACTCTGTATCTACCCCTTGCTGTACCTGCCCTGGGATTGTTTGATGGGACAGTGTAGAGGGAGCTTTACTCTGTATCTAACTCATACTGTACCTGCCCTTGGAGTGTTTGATGGGACAATGTAGAGGGAGCTTTACTCTGTATCTAACCCGTGCTGTACCTGCCCTGGGAGTGTTTGATGGGACAGTGTAGAGGGAGCATTACTCTGTATCTAACTCATGCTGTACCTGCCCTGGGAGTGTTTGATGGGACAGTGTAGAGGGAGCTTTACTCTGTATTTAACCCGTGCTGTACTGCCCTGGGAGTGTTTGATGGGACAGTGTAGAGGGAGCTTTACTCTGTATCTAACCCGTGCTGTACCTGCCCTGGGAGTGTGTGATGGGACAGTGTAGAGGGAGCTTTACTCTGTTTCTAACCCGTGTTGTACCTGCCCTGTGAGTGTTTGATGGGACAGTGTAGAGGGAGCTTTACTCTGTATCTAACCCGTGCTGTACCTGCCCTGGGAGTGTTTGATGGGGCAGTGTAGAGGGAGCTTTACTCTGTATCTAACCCATGCTGTACCTGCCCTGGGAGTGTTTGATGGGACAGTGTAGAGGGAGCTTTACTCTGTATCTAACCCGTGCTGTACCTGCCCTGGGAGTGTTTGATGGGACATTGTAGAGGGAGCTTTACTCTGTATCTAACCCGTGCTGTACCTGCCCTGGGAGTGTTTGATGGGACAGTGTAGAGGGAGCTTTACTCTGTATCTAACCCGTGCTGTACCTGCCCTGGGAGTGTTTAATGGGACAGTGTAGAGGGAGCTTTACTCTGTATCTAACCCGTGCTGTACCTGCCCTGGGAGTGTTTGTTGGGACAGTGTAGTGGGAGCTTTACTCTGTATCTAACCCGTGCTGTACCTGCCCTGGGAGTGTTTGATGGGACAGTGTAGAGGGAGCATCACTCTGTATCTAACCCGTGCTGTACCTGCCCTGGGAGAGTTTGATGGTGTTAAGTATGTGTATTGTATTGAACAATTAACACAAAGACTTAAACGTATAACTCAAACAGGTCAATACTGGTTGGAGGTAGGGACTGCACATCGGTCTTTACTTCATGCCCACAGGCGGGAACTGAGGGGAGATCAGTACCCACAGTACTATTTATACCCCTATGGCCAGGAGTGGTACTGCGTATCACTACGCCCTACAAGTAGTGCAGTCCTGTCCATAGGTTCAAAGTAGCACACATATTACATACACAACATTCCTCCCTTCTTAGCTTTACAGCCATCTCCCCATTTAACATAACGTAATAACATATATACATATATAACTTCAGGTTTACATAACAGAATAACATAGATACATAGATAACTTCATGTCAAAACAGATCACAGATTTAGTCTCTGCGGAAAACAGTTCACAGATTCAATCTCTGTGGTGTAGTCGGTTCACGTTGCTGGAGTGACTCATTCAATAGTCCTTCCATGGATTTAACAGTTTGAACTTCCGAACTGAATTGGCTCCGTTCGGAGGGACCACGTGTGTGATCTGGTAGAGGTAATAATGGTTCAGATGGGTCATCTTCTGTTTCGACTTTTCCTTTTCTGCTTCTTGGAGACTCTCTGGGCTCCACTGTCAGCTGCCAGCTGCATGCGCAGTTCCTCCTTCTCTTCCTCCTTTTTCCGTAGTAGAGCCACCTTCTCCCGATGTTCCGTAGACTTTCGGTGCTCCTCCATGATTTCTGTATGGTGGGAGTCGAAGTTACAAGTTGGGCAGGACAGGACATAGTAATATTCGGTGTCGTCCTGATCTAGGCCAGCGAGAGGGTCTTCTATTTCCTCCCTACCCAGCTGGGCGTTAGCCAGCTTTTGTTCCAAGTCCAGACATCTTTCCTGAAGAGACTTCTTCATGCGTACCTCTTCATCCAGCTTTTTCTGGGCTTTCAGCAAGTCGTTTACTAATGACCTCATTTGAGATTTTACTACTTCAACTTCTTTTGGAGATTGATTGATCGGACTATTCAATCCCTCTACCGGAGCAGCTGTTTCAGCGGTCTGTTGTTCTACGTTGACGTGAGTCAGCGTACTTTTGGCATCCAAGGGCTGCTCTGTTGCAGTCATCTCAGTCTGTGTTGCCACCTCAACTCTTCCAATAACCTTTGAGAGCTCCGAACCCCTTTCGTTTGAATATTGAAGTTCGTGTTCAAGTTTTTCCCATTTCAGAGTCCTGTCCTTCAGCATATGCAGGAGTTGGCTGACCGTTAACTCCTCTGACATCAGACGTTTTGTGTGCTCCTGCTCCATTTTCTCCATCAGCTGCTTCTGTTGTCTTTCCAGATTCTCCAACTCTATATCAAAGAACTCTTTCGTTGCATTCAACTCTTGCTCAAAACGGCGAAGCATTTGTTCTAATTGCTGTTGTAGTTTGAAATGGAGTTGAGTTCGAGCCCGGTGTCCCTCAGAAATGGGCACATCAGTAGACTTGCCAGACTCAGAATCCACAGTTAAACTATGTTGTTGTTGCTCAGTGGAATTCTGTGCTGAAACTTTGTCTTTTGCACCTGAGTTGGGCTTACCATCATCCGTTCCAGAGTCTGGGCCGACTATCTTCACCGAGTTCTCACTCGTTATTGTTTGTAGGAAATGCCAGTCCATATTCATTTTCCTAATCCACTCCCGTCCTAGTAGTGGAGGACCTCCTTCAGATATCACATATAAGTCCATTATTTGACTGTCTTCGCCCTTGTGGACCACTGCAACCTCTATTTTCCCGATGGGGTACACTCTTTGCCCCGTGTATGTTTTCAATATAATCCCCGTATCCTGTAGGGGAATATGTTGGAATAACTTTCCGTAATCTTTCTTATTTATGACCGTCAATGCCGATCCAGTGTCCAATTCCAGTTTTACTTGGACTCCTTCTATCTGAAGAGTGACCCAAATTGTCTGGAGGTCTGCACCCTTACCAGCGTTGAGTACTCTTAAGCTAGCCAGTTCATTACTGCTAGCGTCTGAATCGGACTCCTGTTCGGTCACCTTGTGTACCTTTGCGTATTTTCCTTGCGGTGACTTCTTGTTGCTGGTCTTCTTCCCTGACCTGCATACTCTAGCTATATGTCCAAGCCTACCACAAGTTCTACATTCTTGGTTTTTAAACCAACACTGGTTCTGATCATGCGTTGTCTTTCCACAACGATAACATTTGCCAGAACTCACACCCAATTTGTGTGCACTGAGCTCCGGTGACCGTAGCTGCATTACTGCCGTGCCTCTCGCTGCGGCTTCGTGTGCTGCTGCCATAGTGACCGCCTTCTCAAGCGTCAGTTCATTCTCCTCGAGCAGTCGCTTTTGTGTATCCTGTTTAAATAAACCACACACAAATTTGTCTCGTAGTGCATCTGTCAGTCCCGTTCCAAACTGGCAATATTTCGCTAATTTACGCAATTCCAGCAAATATTCAGCATTGCTTTCATGCTGTGGCTGCCTTCTGTCATAAAATTTAAATCGTTCCGCTAGCATCAGCGGCGTGGGGTTTAGATGATCTTTCAGGACAGTAACAATCTCATCGAACGTCTTATCCGCCGGTTCATCTGGTGATAACAGGTGTTTCAATTGCCCGTATGTCTTCGCACCCATTAAATTTAATAATGTTAGAGCTTTATCTTGGTCACGAATTTTATTGGCCTTACAATAATTTTTTACTCTTTCAACATATATGGCCCAATCTTCGAGGTCACTATCAAAGGTGCTAATATTCCCGTGTTTAGGCATTGTAGATTTGCAATTTCTCAGATTTTATTTTCTTTACTTGTTATCAAAGATGGCGGCTTCCCGCTCTTGCCGTCGTCCTCCGCCCACAAAATGGCGGTTTTCCCGCGCTTGGCGGTCTTCACCCGTCCCCCGACGCCGTCTCCCTTCAGCCCCCAAGTGCGGCCCTTATGCCCGAGTGCGGCCCTTATCTTTGGTCCCGATCGCTGGCCCGCGCTGCGCCTCGCACTTGAAGCGGCTCCCGGCCTCTGGCTCACCCGCTCGCGCGGCTCTTGCTCGCTCCCTCCCGGGCTCTGGCTTACCCACGAGGTTATGGAGGCTTCAGGGTCCTAATGCCTGTCGCTTCCAGTCGCTGGAAGCTGTCAGGATTTCTGCTGCCCTTCAGTTTTGAGTGGGGTGTTGAGGATTGAAACCTCTCTTCAACGTCCTGTCTTTGGACGAAGCCGCCGTGGAATAACTGCCGCAGGGTTCGAACCGACTCGTCGCCAGTGTTAAGTATGTGTATTGTATTGAACAATTAACACAAAGACTTAAACGTATAACTCAAACAGGTCTTTACTGGTTGGAGGTAGGGACTGCACATAGGTCTTTACTTCATGCCCACAGGCGGGAACTGAGGGGAGATCAGTACCCACAGTACTATTTATACCCCTATGGCCAGGAGTGGTACTGCGTATCACTACGCCCTACAAGTAGTGCAGTCCTGTCCATAGGTTCAAAGTAGCACACATATTACATACACAACAGATGGGACAGTGTAGAGGGAGCTTTACTCTGTATCTGACCCGTGCTGTACCTGCCCTGGGAGTGTTTGATGGGACACTGGATGCCTGAAATGGAATTTTTCCCATTTCTCTGTGGTACCTCCCCATAAATAGATGGAGTTATAAATTCACAGCAAGAAATAAAAATCAATATTTCGTAAATGAAACAGTTTTCCGATTTGCCGAACCCCACCAGCTGGAGAACGAGCTCTAATTGCACGCCCTTCCATCAAAATCAATAGAAATATCTGAAAAGCTCATTAACTAGCTTTGAGATCTGACAGTGAGAGGAGAAAGGGAACGGTGTGCAATAATATTACCCTTTGAAATGGAGAATGTTGTAGTGAGATCTGAGTTTCCCACATTCTGGCACAATCTTTGATCTGACAAAACAGAAAATCACGGATCTGATTAATTACAGGAATGTAAAAAAATAAACATTAAATGAAGGAGACAATTTCTGGTTGCAAAAGGATATGCTACACAAACATTAGCTCGCTGTAATTCCGCCCTGAATCTTTCAGCTCCCTCTCGCCCAGTGCTTCAGCAATCTTGATGGATCTGAGGACCTGCCTGATGTTTAATCTGTTGACCGGCCTGGAGAAGTTTATTTAAAACGCAAGAACCCCTTAACTTGCTCCAAATGGGAACCGGAAGGTCGTTCATGGGTTTATTTCCCTGCTGAATTGTAAAAGCTCTCTCTCTCTCTCTCTCTCTCTCTCTTTCAAACGATTGGCTGCAAAGGCAGAGGTCGAAAGACTTACATGTTCTTGGCAAAGTGGTGTTCATTGCCTCGGCACACAACGGCGTGTCTGAATGCCTGCCCCATCCTCTCGCTGCGATGGTCATGCTTTCTGGGATGGAAACTTTGGTCAGGAGGCAAGCTGTCTTCCACCGGTTCGCCTTTATTCCCTGTGCTGGGCAGAGTTAGAAGAGAGAGTTAGAGGCACGCCAGCCTCTTTCTATCTCCCAGAGAGAGCAACGGAACCGCCCCACCCCACCCAGAGCTCCAGCTCCAACTCCCAATCAATTCTCAGGTTGCATTCTCTGCCTGGGAGGGATCGCTCACACCTTGGGGGACTGGCATTAGTAAAGGACAGATTACTTTTTTAAGTGCCGACATTAAAAATAAAATAATATTGCCGAGGTCATATTAATGGTTTGTTTTTCTTTTCATTATTAATGCCCCACTCACTTGGTTTCAAATACCGCTCCAGAGACTTGAGCGTATGAATCTAGACTGACACACCCAGTACAGTACTGAGGGAGTGCCGCACTGTCGGAGGGGCGGTACTGAGGGAGTGCCGCACTGTCGGAGGGGCAGTACTGAGGGAGCGCCGCACTGTCGGAGGGGCAGTACTGAGGGAGCGCCGCACTGTCGGAGGGGCAGTACTGAGGGAGCGCCGCACTGTCGGAGGGGCAGTACTGAGGGAGCGCCGCACTGTCGGAGGGGCAGTACTGAGGGAGCGCCGCACTGTCGGAGGGGCAGTACTGAGGGAGAGCCGCACTGTCGGAGGGGCAGTACTGAGGGAGCGCCGCACTGTCGGAGGGGCAGTACTGAGGGAGAGCCGCACTGTCGGAGGGGCAGTACTGAGGGAGCGCCGCACTGTCGGAGGGGCAGTACTGAGGGAGCGCAGCACTGTCGGAGGGGCAGTACTGAGGGAGCGCCGCACTGTCGGAGGGGCAGTACTGAGGGAGTGCCGCACTGTCGGAGGGGCAGTACTGAGGGAGCGCAGCACTGTCGGAGGGGCAGTACTGAGGGAGCGCCGCACTGTCGGAGGGGCAGTACTGAGGGAGTGCCGCACTGTCGGAGGGGCAGTACTGAGGGAGCGCAGTACGGGGGCAGTACTGAGGGAGCGCCGCACTGTCGGAGGGGCAGTACTGAGGGAGCGCCGCACTGTCGGAGGGGCAGTTCCGAGGGAGCGCTGCACTGTCGGAGGGGCAGTACTGAGGGAGCGCTGCACTGTCGGAGGGGCAGTACTGAGGGAGCGCTGCACTGTCGGAGGGGCAGTACTGAGGGAGTGCTGCACTGTCAGAGGGGCAGTACTGAGAGAACGCTGCACTGTCGGAGGGGCAGTACTGAGGGAGCGCAGCACTGTCGGAGGGGCAGTACTGAGGGAGTGCCGCACTGTCGGAGGGGCAGTACTGAGGGAGTGCTGCACTGTCAGAGGGGCAGTACTGAGGGAACGCTGCACTGTTGGAGGGGCAGTACTGAGGGAGCGCCGCACTGTCGGAGGAGCAGTACTGAGGGAACGCTGCACTGTCAGAGGGGCAGTACTGAGGGAGCGCTGCACTGTCGGAGAGGCAGTACTGAGGGAGCGCCGCACTGTCGGAGGGGCAGTACTGAGGGAGCGCCGCACTGTCGGAGGGGCAGTACTGAGGGAGTGCCGCACTGTCGGAGGGGCAGTACTGAGGGAGCGCCGCACTGTCGGAAGGGCAGTACTGAGGGAGCGCCGCACTGTCGGATGGGCAGTACTGAGGGAGCGTCGCACTGTCGGAGGGGCAGTACTGAGGGAGTGCCGCACTGTCGGAGGGGCAGTATTGAGGGAGTGCCGCACTGTCGGAGGGGCAGTACTGAGGGAGTGCCGCACTGTTGGAGGGGCAGTACTGAGGGAGCGCCGCACTGCCAGAGGGGCAGTACTGAGGGAGTGCTGCACTGTCGGAGGGGCAGTACTGAGGGAGCGCCGCACTGTCGGAGGGGCAGTACTGAGGGAGCGCCGCACTGTCAGAAGGGCTGCCTTTAGGATGAGACATTAAAGTGAGCCCCTGTCTTCCCTCTCAAGTGGACATAAAATATTCCACCGCTACTGTTGGAAGAAGAGCGGGTTGGGTTCTCCCTGGTGTCCTGGGGCCAATATTTATCCCTCATCCAACCTCACTAAAATATAGATTATCTGGTCATTATCACACTGCTGTTTGTGGGAGCTTGCTGTGCGCAAATTGGCTGCCGCGTTTCCCACATTACAACAGTGACTCCACTTCAAAAAAGTACTTTGTTGGCTGTGAAGCGCTTTGTGACGTCCGGAGGGTGCGACAAGCTGCTGTGTGAACAAAAGTCAACACCTTTATGAGAAAAGGGCAAAATAGTGGAAAACGGAGGGGGCAAAAAATCCCACAAGCATCCCGCCATTCCATACAACAACAACAACAACAACTTGCGGTTCTATGGCACCTTTAACGTAGTGAAACGTTAGAGCGATTAGCAGACAAAAATTGGCACTGAGGCACATAAGGAGAAATTAGGGCAGGTCAACAAATGCTGGGTCAATGAGGTCGGTTTTAAAGAGTGTCTTAAAAGAGGAGAGAGCGACTGTAGACATACAAAGATGCTTAATTCTTGATTGATAATTTCGATATATATTGAAATGCTTTGTCAGGACAAAAGGTATTTTTTTCAAAGTGAAATATCGAGTTGTCACTGATAAGGGACTTCCCTTTGCTAGACAACAGCAGACATGGTGTCTCTGATGACTTTTCGGAGGTTAAAGGGGGGAAGTCAAACCTCTGAAGTTTTGAAATGCAGAATATGACGTAACTCATGGACCGTAACCAAGTGGTTTTCTAAACTTTAGGAGTGAATGAACAATTTTGGGCTGTGGATAAAGACAACTAATGGATAGCGACGCAGGATGTGTTAATGTGAACGTTTGGCAGCTCAAACAGCTCAGACCGAACATTAAAGGAACATTTCACTATCTCTGAATGAGTGGTTTACTGCAAAAGACAAGGAAAACTGTGTAAAACACAGTGGCTAAAGAGTATCGGCACTGCAGTCGGGAGAAGGTGGATTGGCCGGTCATCTTGCCTACGAGGATCAGGCTGCAGTGGGAAGGAGGGGCCTGACCAGTCTTTTCGCTTACGAGGACCTACAATCAGCGTTGGACTGATCATCGGCGGGTGGGTGTATGTATGATTTCCTGTAATATTATTGGTGGACTGCTGGAATAGTGGTTGGGATTTTGAATCTGCCTTAGCAACAATAAAAGGTTAAAGACCGAACCCGAGTGCCTGGTGTAATTTCTCACAAGTCTTGAGTCCGAACTCTCTAACCTGTTTGACGGGGCGAGGGGTAATTCCGCACGTCTTACAAGGCGGAGAGGTTTAGGGAGGGAATTCCAGAGCTTGGGGCCCAGGCAGCTGAAGGCACGGCCGCCAATGGTGGAGCGATTAAAATCGGGGATGCTCAAGAGGCCAGAATTGGAGGAGGGCAGAGATCTCGGAGGGGTTGTGGGGCTGGAGGAGGTTACAGCGATAGGGAGTGGGCGAGGCCACGGAGGGATTTGAAAATTGAATGAGAATTTTAAATTCTCTTTTGAAAGTTACTATTGAATCTGCTTCCACCGCCCTTTCAGGCAGCACGTTCCAGATCACAACAACTCACTGCGTAAAAAACATTCTCCTTATCTCCCTCTCTGGTTCTTTTGCCAATTATCTTCACTCTGTGTCCTCTGGTTACCGACCCTCCCGCCACTGGAAACAGTTTCTCCTTATTTACTCCATCAAAACCCTTCATGATTTTGAACACCTCTATTAAATCTACCCGTAACCTTTTTTCCGAGAAAAAATTGCAGGGATATGGGGAAAGAGCGGGGGAGTGGGACTAACTGGATTGCTCTTCGAAAGAGCCGGCGCAGACTCGATGGGCCGAATGGCCTCCTTCTGTGCTGTACTATTCTATGATTCTATGATTAGCATTATGTTACAAAATAAAACTGGACGAACCACCCGGCTTCGACCTAGGCGCTGGCTTCAGACACGACAACAGCACACCCAGCCCAGTCCACCCTGCAAAGCCCTCCTCACCAACATCTGAGGACTTGTGCCAAAGTTGGGTGAACTATCCCACAGACTAGTCAAGCAAGAGCCTGACATAGTCATACTCAGAGAATCATACCTTTCAGACAATGTCCCAAACTCCTCCTCCACCATCCCTGGGTATGTCCTGTCCCACCAGCAGGGCAGACCCACCAGAGGTGGCAGCACAGTGGTATACAGTTGGGAGGGAATGACTGTGGGAGCCCTCAACATTGGCTCCAGACCCCATGAAGTCTCATGGCTTCAGGTCAGGCATGGGCTAGGAAACCTCCTGCTGATTACCACCTATCGCCCTCCCTCAGCTGATGAATCAGTACTCCTTCAATGTCCATCACTAAGAGTGGCTCGGTAGCACCACTACTGACCAAGCTGGCCAAGTCCTGAAGGACATAACTGCGAGTCTGGGCCTGCAACAGGTGGTGAGAGAACCAACACGAGGGAAAAACCTATTGACCTCGTCCTCACCAATGTACCTGTCGCAGATTCATCTGTCCATGACAGCATTGGTAGCAGAGACCACCATTGAGATGAAGTCCCATCTTCACACTGAGGACACCCTACATCGTGTTGTGTGGCACTAGCACCGTGCTAACTGAGGAAGAGAGTGTTTGGAGACCAGGACCTCAAACCCGGCACTAAGCTCATGGTCTACAGGGCAGCAGTGATACCTGCCCTGCTGTATGCCCCAGAGACATGGACCATGTACAGTAGGCACCTCAAAGCACCGGAGAGGTACCACCAACGCTGCCTCCGCAAGATCCTGCAAATCCATTGGCAGGATAGGCGCACCAACGTCAGTGTTCTTGCTCAGGCCAACATCCCCAGCATCGAAGCTCTGACCACGCTCGATCAGCTCCGATGGACGGGTCACATTGTCCGCATGCCCGATATGAGACTCCCAAAACAAGCACTCTACTTGGAGCTCTGGCACGGCAAGAGAGCCCCAGGTGGGCAGAGGAAACGCTTCAAGGACACCCTCAAAGCCTTCTTGAAAAAGTGTAACATCCCCACCGGCACCTGGGAATCCCTGGCCCAAGACCGCACAAAGTGGAGGAGAAGCATCCGGGAAGGCGACGAACACCTCGAGACTCTTCGCCGGGAGCAAGCGGAAGCGCAAGGAGCGCACGTCAACCCAAGCACCCCACCCACCCGCCCCTTCAACCACCATCTGCCCCACCTGTGACAGAGACTGTAGGTCCCGCATTGGACTCATCAGTCACCTGATAACTCATTTTTAATGTGGAAGCAAGTCATCCTCGGTTCCGAGGGACTGCCTAAGAGAAGAGAAGAAATGGGATAGATTCAGAACAGACCTAGCAGCTCAAAACTGGGCATCCATGAGGTGCTGTGGGCCATCAGCAGCAGCAGAATTGTATTCCACCACAATCTGTAACCTCATGGCCCGGCATATCCCTCACTCTACCATTACCATCAAGCCAGGGAACAACCCTGGTTCAGCAAGGAGTGTAGAAGAGCATGCCAGGAGCAGCACCAGGCGTACCTAAAAATGAAGTGCCAACCTGGGAAAGCTGCAACAGGACTACATGCATGCTAAACAGCGGAAGCAGCATGCTATAGACAGGGTTAAGCGATCCCATAATCAACGGATCAGATCAAAGCTCTGCAGTCCTGTCACATCCAGTCATGAATGGTGGTGGACCAATAAACAACTAACGGGAGGAGGAGGCTCCATGAATATCCCCATCCTCAATGATGGTAGAGCCCAGCACGTGAGTGCAAAAGACAAGGCTGAATCGTTTGCAACCAACTTCAGCCAGAAGTGCTGAGTGGATGATCAATATCGGCCTACTCCCGAGGTCCCCACCATCACAGAAGCCAGTCTTCAGCCAATTCAATTCACTCTACGTGATATCAAGAAACGGCTGAGCGCACTGGATACAGCAAAGGCTATGGGTCCCGACAACATCCCAGCTATCGTGCTGAAGACTTGTGCTCCAGGACTAGCCGCGCCTCTAGCCAAGCTGTTCCAGTGCAGCTACAACACTGGCATCTATCTGACAATGTGGAAAACTGCCCAGGTATGTCCTGTCCACAAAAAGCAGGACAAATCCAATCGGGCCAATTACCGCCCCATCAGTCTACTCTCAATCATCAGCAAAGTGATGGAAGGTGTCATCGACAGTGCTATTAAGCGGCACTTACTCACCAATAACCTGCTCACCGATGCCCAGTTTGGGTTTCACCAAGACCACTCGGCTCCAGACCTCATTACAGCCTTGGTCCAAACATGGACAAAACAACTAAATTCCAGAGGTGAGGGGAGTGTGACTGCCCTTGACATTAAGGCAGCATTTGACCGAGTGTGGCAACAAGGAGCCCTGGTAAAACTGAAGTCAATGGGAATCAGGGGGAAAACTCTCCACTGGCTGGAGCCATACCTACTACAAAGGAAGATGGTTGTGGTGGTTGGAGATCAATCATCACAGCCCCAGGACATCGGTGCAGGAGTTCCTCAGGGCAGTGTTCTAGGCCCAACCATCTTCAGCTGCTTTATCAATGACCTTCCCCCCATCATAAGGTCAGAAGTGGGGATGTTCACTGATGATTGCACAGCGTTCAGTCCCATTTGCATGCAGCAAGACCTGGACAACATCCATGCTTTGGCTGATAAGTGGCAAGTAACATTTGAGTCACACAAGGGAATGACCATCTCCAACAAGAGGGAGTCTAACCAGCTCCCCTTGACATTCAACGGCATTACCATCACCGAATCCCCCACCATCAACATCCTGGGGGTCACCATTGGCCAGAAACTAACTGGACCAGCCACAAAAATACTGTGGCAACAAGAGCAGGTCAGAGGCTGGGTATTCTGCAGCGAGTGTCTCACCTCCTGACTCCCCAAAGCCTTTCCACCATCTACAAGGCACAAGTCAGGAGTGTGATGGAATACTCTCCACTTGCCTGGATGAGTGCAGCTCCAACAACACTCAAGAAGCTCAACACCATCCAGGACAAAGCAGCCCGTTTGATTGGCACCCCATCCACCACCTTAAACATTCACTCCCTCCACCACTGGCGCACCGTGGCTGCGGCATGTTCTTCACCAGCCTTCAAGTAGGAGGTTGGTGGCAGTGCTGATGTGTTGGTGTTTACAACCTTTAAGCTATGGCCATCACTTTGTTCCCCTTCCCTCACCCCATTGCAGCTTTTGAAAAGGCTCACACATTTTTTTGTTCCCATATAGAAAATTGGAGCAGGAGTAGACCATTCAGTCCCTCGAGCCTGTTCCGCCATTCAATTAGATCATGGCTGATTTGTACCTCAACCACCTTTAAGTCAATTAACCCTCAGCATCGACAGCCATTTGAGGGAGAAATAAGGACAAAAGAACATACGAATTAGGAGCAGGAGTCGGTCATTCGGCCCCTCGAGCTTGCTCCGCCATTCAATAAGATCACGGCTGATCTTCGATCTCAACTCCACTTTCCCGCCCGATCCCCATATCCCTCGATTCCCCTAGAGTCCAAAAATCTATCGATCTCCGCCTTGAATATACTCAACGACTGAGCCTCCACAGCCCTCTGGGGCAGAGAATTCCAAAGATTCACCACCCTCTGAGTGAAGAAATTTCTCCTCATCTCAGTCCTAAATGGCCGACCCCTTATCCTGAGACTGTGACCCCTGGTTCTAGACTCTCCAGCCAGGGGGAAACAACCTCTCAGCATCTACCCTGTCAATCCCCTTAATAATTTTATATGTTTCAGTGAGATCACCGCTCATTTTTCTAAACTCTAGGGAAAAGAGGCCTAATCTCTCCTCACGGGACAACACCCCCATCCCAGGAATCAATCGAGTGAATCTTCGTTGCACTCCCTCTAAGGCAAGTATATCCTTCCTCAGGTAAGGAGACCAGAACTGTGCCCAGTACTCCAGGTGTGGTCTCACCAAGGCCCTGTACAATTGGAGCAAGACTTCCTCACTCTTATACTCCAACCCTCTTGCAATAAAGGCCAACATGCTATTTGCCTTCCTAATTGCCCGCTGTACCTGTATGCTAACTCTCTGTGTTTCCTGTACGAGGACGCTGATATTTAATAGGACTGGAAGAGGTTGCATAGGTAGTGAGGATTGAGCTTATCAGGGGATTTGAAGGTGAGGACAAGGTTTTGAAATCAAAGCGATAAGGGTCTGGAGATAAGTGAGGTGTGTGAGGGAGGGTGATTTTGTAAATCAATACCCTAAGAGGGGAGGAAGAACCTTTAGTGCTTTTTTCCAGTGCCACCACATTACTTATAAATCAGAAAGGGAGTCACAGGAGCAGAATGCTCTCCATCTGATCTTGTAAGAACATAAGAACATAAGAAATAGGAGCAGGAATAGGCCACTTGGCCCCTCGAGCCTGCTCCACCATTCAATAAGATCATGGCTGATCTTGGGCTCAAAGCCACTTCCCTGCCCGCTCCCCATAACCCTTCACTCCCTTATCTTGCAAAAATCTGTCTATCTCCACCTTAAATGTATTTAATGACCCAGCCTCCACAGCTCTCTGGGGCAGAGAATTCCACAGATTTACGACCCTCTGGGAGAAGAAATTCCTCCTCATCTCCGTTCTAAAAGGGCGACCCTTTATTCTGAAACTGTGCCCCCAAGTTCTAGATTCCCCCACGAGGGGAAACATCCTCTCTGCATCGACCTTGTCGAGCCCCCTCAGTATCTTGTTGCCCAAGATCCTCTCTGATTTACTGTAGGTTTTAGACAGCAATCAGCAGATTGGCCTCCTTAATTCTACAACTAATACACACTGTAAGCAGCCGCAAAACCACATTAGAATCATAGAATCATAGAAAGTTACAGCACGGAAGGAGGCCATTTCGGCCCATCGTGTCCGCGCCGGCCAACAAAGAGCCATCCAGCCTAATCCCACTTCCCAGCTCTTGGTCCGTAGCTCTGCAGGTTACAGCATCCCAAGTGCACATCCAAGTACTTTTTAAATGTGGTTAGGGTTCCTGCCTCTACCACCCTTTCAGGTAGTGAGTTCCAGACCCCCACAACCCTCTAGGTGAAGAAATTTCCCCTCAAATCCCCCCTAAACATTCCCCCAATTACTTTAAATCTGTGCCCCCTGGTTTTTGACCCCTCTGCTAAGGGAAATAGGTCCTTTCTATCCACTTTATCTATGCCCCTCATAATTTTATACACCTCAATAAGGTCTCCCTTCAGCCTCCTCTGTTCCAAGGAAAACAGACCCAGCCTATCCAGTCTTTCCTCATAGCTAAGATTCTCTACTCCCGGCAACATCCTTGTAAATCTCCTCTGCACCCTCTCTAGTGCAATCACATCTTTCCTGTAATGTGGTGACCAGAACTGCACACAGTACTCTAGCTGAGGCCTAACTAGTGTTTTATACAGTTGAAGCATAACCCCCCTGCTCTTATATTCTATGCCACGACTAATAAAGACAAGTATCCCGTATCCTTTCTTAACCACCTCATCTACCTGTCCTGCTACCTTCAGGGATCTGTGGACATGCACTCCAAGGTCCCTTTGTTCCTCTACACTACTCAGTGTCCTACCATTTACTGGGCCAGTAATTCCGGTCCCAACACGTGAGTACGGACGAGGTACTCACGCGTGGGCCCGTTGGAAGTGCCGGATTTCAGCATGCACAGCGCATGCGCGGGAAATCGGCATTTCCTCCAAGGGGTTCAGAGGTCCAACGCGTGCGCGCAGGACTCTGCGCGCACACGTTGAACTTCCTTCTTTTTGACAGGTTTGCCCGTGTGTAAGGGCCTGAACTTTTTAGACATATAAAAAGGAGACGTAAGGACTTGATTCTTTAAGGTAAGTGGTCTATTATTTAAAATTATTTCCACAGCTTTATTGTTTTTAAGGACTTTACAGTAAGGTAAGTTTATTTTTAGACCTGATTTCTTAAAAAATTATTTTTTTCAAAAATTTGATTAATTGTTTAAAATAGTTTTTTAAAGTTATTTATAGTTTAATTATTGGGATGTTTTTTAAAATTTTATTTAAAGTTAAACTAGTCTTTTGGGCGCCCGTACTTTTCATGAGTTTGACAGTTCTTACCATCAAACTCATGAATGAAGTTTCCCCTCCCCTGATTGGCTGCACAGTGCTCACCTGATCCCAGCCGGCACATCGCACTAACTACGCCACTGGATCAGGTAAGCACATCGCGCCGACATCTGAACCGGGCCAGTGACAGGAATTCCAAGCAGGCCCAGGCTTCAGATGTCAGCGCGCCGGGTGAGTGCACATCGGGGGCTTGCACGCGCGGCAAGCCCCCGAACCTAATTTCTGGGCCAATGTATATTCCCTTTCCTTGTTAGCCCTCCCCAAATGCATTACCTCACACTTCTGAATTCCATTTGCCACTGTTCTGCCCACCTGACCAATTTATTGATATCTTCCTGCAGATGTGACTTTACTCAAATCAAAAGGCCTTTAATGGTTTTATATCTCACCTGATGACCCATGTGATCCTTAAAGCACATGAAAAGTATGTCCTCATCTAAATAGTCGATACATTTGTATTTTTTGAATCGGGCCAGGTTTAACGTTTCATAGTGACTTGTTCCTCTGTGACCTCTGACATCACAATATGTGACTGCTTTATATCCTCGCATTCATTCTAACAGGCAAATGCTGAGGGCAGCTAACCCTCGTCACAAGGTCACGGGGGGGGGGCATTGCTGTGATGTCAGCGGCAAGTGACATCACAAGGGGAGGGCAATAAATGTAGAGGGTGGGACAGGAGAGACAAAGCCATGAGAAATGGTTGAGGGTCGAGGGTTGAAGTGTCGGAGGTTGGAGGGGGGGTCGGGGGTCGGGGGTGTGGTCAGGGTCAGAAATATCCGACATTTACGGATATCATTACAGTTCAGAAAACATTGCCAAGGATTTGCAATGGATTTTTATCAAAGTTTTTGGATTTAATAACTTGGAAGGGAAAAAACAAAGCATCTTTCCGGGAGTTTCTGGTCAAAGTCCCATTCTTAGAGGGGTCAGCATCACCCTTCCAAAACTAGGCTTGTGTGGTAGCCATGTTTCCCCTCCCCACCCCCCCCCCCCCCATATATTGGTGGCCATTTGGAACAGGCGCTCAGCAAAAGCAGCTAATGCTGAACAATTCAGGTACAGTCATGTCGTGATCACGTTACTGGACGAGTAATCCAGAGAACATGAGTTCAAATCCCACCATGGCAGAGAATATAAATAAATCTCTAAATAAGAAGCCGGTAATCAGTAAAAGTGACCGTGAAGCTGTCGGATTGTCATAAAAACCCAACGGGTTCACTAATGTCCCTTTAGGGAAGGAAACCTGCCGTCTTTACCCGGTCTGGGCCGATATGTGACTCCAGTCCCTCACCAATGTGGTTGACTCTTACCTGCCCATTGAAGTGGTCGAGCGAGCCGCTCAGTTGTATTAAACTGCTACAAAGAATAACTCCCTCCCTAACGGCACTGTGGGAGCACCTTCACCACACGGACTGCAGCAGTTCAAGAAGGCGGTTCACCACCACCTTCTCAAGGGCAACTAGGGATGGGCAATAAATGCCGGCCTTGCCAGCGATGCCCACATCCCCTGAATGAATTTTTTAAAAAGATTAATTCCTTCAAATTGATTGGAGGGTATATAGTTGGGCTGGGAGATAACAGATAGATATTGATGTCAATCAATCAAAGGTGCCAGTCCCTCCCAATCATCAATAAATTGGTGGAAGGAGTCATCAATAGTGCTGACAAGAAAACCCTACTTAGCAATAATTTGCTCACCAATGGTTCGCTTCAGTTTCTGCCAAAACCGCTCAGCCGCTGAACTCATCGTAGCCTTGTTGGCGATATGGACACAAGAACTGAATGTCGGAGGAGACACGAGAATGGGCTGTCCTCGACATCAAGGCAGCATCAAAGGGAAAACCCTTCCAGTGCTGAGCAAAGCAAGATTTTCATGGATGTCGAAGGCCAATCGTAGGAAGATTTGGAACAGGAGGAGGCCATTCGGCCCCTCGAGCCTGCTCCGCCCCTCAATGAGCTCACAGCTGATCTGCGCCTCAACTCCATTTAACCTCCTTCCCTTCATATCCCTCGATACCCATACCCAACAAAAGTCTATCGCTCTTGGTCTTGAAAGCTCCAATTGACCCCCAGGATCCACAGCCTTTTGGGGGAGAGAGTTCCAGATTTCCACTCCCCTTTGTGTGAAAAAGTGCCTCCTGATTCCTGAATGGCCTGGCTCTAATTCTAAGTTTGTGCACCCGTGTTCTCGACTCCCCGCTCCTCCTGCCCCAATCAAAGGAAATAGTTTCTCCACATCTGTCCTATCAAATCACTTTAACATTTTAAACACCTCAAAGTGGAAAGACTTTGGGGAGTCAGGAGGTGAGCCATTCATCAAAGAGTATCCAACCTCTGTCCTCTTGTAGTCATGGTATTGCTATGATCCAGTTAATCTTCTGGTCAATGGCGATCCCCTCTCCCGCCCGCCCCCCCACGGCCAGAGGTTGATGGTTGGGGACTCAGCGATGGTGGTCCTGTTGCAAGTCAGGGAAAGTATTCAAGCTCTCTCTTGTTGGAGACAGTCATTACCTGGCACTTGTGTGACATGACTATTACCTGCCACCTGCCAGCCCAAGTCTCAGGATAAGGGGTCGGCCATTTAGGACTGAGGTGAGGAGGAATTTCTTCACTCAGAGGGTTGCGAATCTTTGGAATTCTCTACCCCAGAGGGCTGTGCATGCTGTAAGGGTCACAAGGATCCCAAGGACACAGCAGGGTCCCAGAAAGCTGCGGATTGCCCGAGCTAAGAAGGGGGCATTTCCCCAGAAACCTGTTTAAACTGTGTGATTTTGAAATGTGTGTGCGTGGTAATTTCTAGTTTAAGCTGAGGGGAAGGTGGGGGTCTCCCAGTTGGGGAGAGGCCATACGAGAACCTCTACCCAGAGTTGGAAGGGGTTCCCGGACCCCGGAAAGGAGGAATTTTTGGATCCCATGAAAAACATTTTCTTTAAAAAGGCAACACGTCATTCTCAACCAACAGAACATTCCAGAAGGAAGGGTGAACTGGGGGCCATTAGCATCTAAAGGCCCTGGTCACCCCAACCCAAAACACCAGATGCAACACCTCTACAGGGCAAGAGCTCAACCCAAAACAAACCTCACAAAGAGGGAACAGACTGGTCAGAGCCAGGAGCTTCCAAAGCCAAACAAGACAAAGGAAAAGGATTAACGGACAATCTAGTTACACTTTGCACCTACTCACACTTTGAGCACCAGACCGGACACAAAGGGACAGCCATCACCGGACCATTATTGGTATCTAAAGACAAAGGACTCTCAAGCCCAGATACAGTATAACTGGGGTGAGAATCTCACAGACAGCATGTGCGTGTGGAGGCAGAGTCGAAGGAACGCCCGACGAGAAGGAAGGAAGAAGAAGCCCGCGGACCACGGAGGCATCGGAACCAGAGACCGGAGAGCGAGGGGGGAGAAAAGCGTGCTGTTCCGGACCGAAAGCGTTTTCAAAACCGTACGAAAGGGGACTGTGAGTATGAGCTTTCCTCAATGAGGATCACCCCACTTAGTGATAGGAGGATGGGAGGCTTGTGGTAATAGGAATAGGGTTTAAGGTCATTTTAGTTCGGTTTCACCCTATGTTTCCCCTTCCCAGAACGATTGGTTAAGTTTAAAGTTCTATGTTTAAGGTGCTGTTTTAAGAACTTGTTCAGGTTTAAAGACATCAAGGAACCTTCAGTGGGAAGTGCTGTGTGGAGTTCGGTACTGAGATTATTGCCTTGCTTGTGTTTCACGTGTGCAAATAAAGTGAGTTGTATCTTTTATCCGGTGTCTGCTTCTGGTTACTGCAATTTGAATCTGTCACAAATGTCCAAGCTGTAATTCGCGTTGTAGAACAGTAGTGGGGGAAGTGGGATTCGAAACCTCACGCCAGTAATTTGGGGGATGAGCTGCAATTGGGAATGAGCAGTTAGATTAAGTGGGACAGGCTGAAACTCTGCCTGGGGCTGTATCTGGTATAAACAACCAAGAAGCACTTACTCAGAGAAATTCTCTGAGGACTGTGATTTGCTATAAACAGTCAAAAGCCCCAAACTCCTCAGGGACTGTACATCAGCCTGAGGTACCCAGGACTACCTGGGTGTAAGATAACCCCCCTTACAATGCTCAGTCATTGAGTATATTCAAGGCTGAGATCGGTGGATTTTTGGACTATAGGGGAATCAAGGGATATGGGGACAGGACGAGAAAGTGGAGTTGTGGTCAATGATCAGCCATGATCTTATTGCATGGCAGAGCAGGCTCAAGGGGCCGTCTGGCCGACTCCTGCTCCTATTTCTTACGTTCTTCAGCCTGGATGTTGTCCAGATCCTGCTGTATGTTGATGGGTATGAGGTTGTAGCAGCCATTGTTATCGCCAATGACTGGATTCATCAAATATAACGTCCATCTTCCAAAAGCTAGCCGGGTGCGTGTAGTGCCAGAATGAGCTTCTCCTGGTTAAAGGAGATGGAGGGTGTTGGCAGCCCATCATGATTGGTGAGCCATGTCCTTTCACTGAATCTTCGAGCTGGTTTAGCAGCTATAAGGTCAGGGATCTCCCAACAGAAATGCACAGAGATTACACACAGGTTAGTCAGCGCATTACGCTTGAATCTCTCGGAGCTTGTTTTCACCCCCATTTAGCGGCTCAACCGGGAACTACGTGGACTCCTAGAAACTTACAGCACAGAAGGAGGCCATTCGGCCCGTCGTGCCTATGCCGGCTCTTTGAATGAGCCGTCGTGCTCAGTCCCACACCCGCCGCTGTGTGTCTGTAACCCTGTCAGTTCCTCATCCTCCAGAACCCGTCCAACTCCCTTTTACAATTATTGATGGAATCAGCTTCCACCACCTCTTCAGGTCGAGCGTTCCCGATCCCCACAATTCTCCTCGTCTCCCCTCGAGATCTTTCACCAATGATTTTGAACCTCTGGTTATTGACCCAATCGCCCATTCCACTCGCCATCTAATCCTATTTTCCTACGCCGTCGCTGCCTCCTTTTATAATCTTCCTTTTTGAAATACTGACCTAGTTCCTTTTTAAATGAGGTTACAGTCCCTGCCTCAATAGTCACTTGGGATAAGGCATCGCCGGTCTGAATAACCCGTGTAAAATCTTCCTCCTGATTTACCGCTTCACTCCGCTGGGAATAATCCGCCGTTTATGCCTCTTGTTACCAAGATACCAGCCAATGGAAACAATCTTTCATTAGGTTATCCCATTAAAACCTTTCATTATTTTGCAAATTTCTATCATATCCCACTTAACCGTCTCTACCTCAGGGAGGAAAAAACAGCCTTTCTTCATCACATTAACTTCTTATTCCTGGTCCCATTCTAGTGAATCTACACTCTCTGCTTCCCCTTCATATAATGGGGTGCCCAGAACTCTATCCTCCCATTCTATGAATAGTGGGAGTCAGAAGGTTGTGGGTTCAAGTCCCCACTCCAGAGACTTGAGCACAAAAATCTAGGCTGACACTCCAATGCAGTACTGAGGGAGTGCTGCACTGTCGGAGGTGCCGTCTTTCGGATGAGACGTTAAACCGAGGCCCCGTCTGCTCTCTCGGGTGGGCGTAAAAGATCCCACGACCACTATTTTGAAGAGGAGCAGGGGGAGTTCTCCCTGGTGTCCTGAGGCCAATATTTATCCCTCAACCAACAACACTAAAAACAGATGATCTGGTCATTATCACATTGCTGTTTGTGGGAGCTTGCTGTGCGCAAATTGGATACTGCATTTCCTACATTACAACAGTGACTACACTTGGAAAAGTACTTCATTGGCTGTAAAGTGCTTTGGGACGTCCTGAGGTCGTGAAAGGCGCTGTAGAAATTCAAGTCTTTATTTTTTACTTCTCCCTTTACCTGGCTCTAATACCCATCCTATAATGGGGTACTGAGAACGGCACACAACGTTCTTGCATCAATTCAATATCACTTCCTCACCTTTACCTTCAATGCCACTATGTATAAAATTTCTTAAGCACCTCTCAAACCCGCGACCTCTACCACCTAGAAGGACAAGGGCAGCAGGCGCATGGGAACACCACCACCTCCAAGTTCCCCTCCGAGTCACACACCATCCTGACTTGGAAATATATCGGCCGTTCCTTCATCGTCGCTGGGTCAAAATCCTGGAACTCCCTCCCTAACAGCACTGTGGGAGCACCTTCACCACACGGACTGCAGCGGTTCAAGGTGGCGGCTCACCACCACCTTCTCAAGGGCAATTAGGGATGGGCAATAAATGCCGGCCTTGCCAGCAACGCCCACATCCCGAGAATGAATTTAAAAGAAGAATCCTTCCGGTTCAGCTATACTTTTTTTTCCCCACAGTACTTTTCGCTAAATCTCCTGCATTGTTCCTCACAATTTTGTCTTTCCCCTTAATTTGATATCTTAAAGGAGGAGAGAGAGGCGGAGAGGTTTGGGAGGGAATTCCAGAGCTTAGGGCCCAGGCAGCTGAAGGCACGGCCGCCAATGGTGGAGCGATGAAAATCGGGGATGCGCAAGAGGCCAGAATTGGAAGAGCGCAGAGATCTCAGAGGGTTGTAGGGCTGGAGGAGGTTACAGAGATAGGGAGGGGCGAGGCCATGGAGGGATTTGAAAACAAGGCTCTGATTTACTACCCAAGCTTCCTTTCCCTCTGAAGGTAACAGCATGAGGTGCTGGGCGACTCCCCACTATCAACATCCTGGGGGTCACCATTGACCAGAGCCTTAACTGGACCAGCCACATAATGTGGCAACAAGAGCAGGTCAGAGGCTAGGTATTCTGCAGCGAGTGTCTCACCTCCTGACTCCCCAAAGCCTTTCCACCATCTACAAGGCACAAGTCAGGAGTGTGATGGAATACTCTCCACTTGCCTGGATGAGTGCAGCTCCAACAACACTCAAGAAGCTCGACATCATCCAGGACAAAGCAGCCGCTTGATTGGCACCCCATCCACCACCTTAAACATTCACTCCCTCCACCACCGGTGTACCGTGGCTGCAGTGTGTACCATCTACAAGATGCACTGCAGCAACTCGCCAAGGCTTCTTTGGCAGCACCTCCCAAACCCGCGACCTCTACCACCTAGAAGGACGAGGGCAGCAGGTGCAATGGGAACACCATCACCTCCAAGTTCCCCTCCAAGTCACACACACTATCCTGACTTAGAAATATATCGGCCATTCCTTCATCGTCGCTGGGTCAAAATCCTGGAACTCCCTCCCTAACACGCACCGTGGGAGTACCTTCACCACACAGACTGCAGCGGTTCAAGAAGGCGGCTCACCCCCACCATCTCAAGGGACGAGCAATAAATGCTGGCCTTGCCAGCGATTCCCACATCCTGTCAATAAATTAAAAAATAAAGGTGTGGAGTGATTTGGGGTAGGAGAACACAGCCTCAAAGTTGGGTGTCATTCACACAATTTCCTCACCTCTTCAGTCTGTCCCTCGGTGGTTGGGTTGCCAACTCTGGCTGGAGATATTTCTGGAGATTTCATCCCGCTTCCGGTTAAACAAGACTCTTTCTTTTAAATCCTTCTCCAATATTTTTATAACTTAACAAAATTGAAAAATACAGCTAATTTCTTTTTAATTGCCCTCGATGATTTTTCTCCACGTTTTTTTGCTCCCAGCCGTGTCTTGGAAGATTAATCTTCATTTCCTGGAGACTCCAGGCCAGTCCTGGAGGGGTTGGCAACCCTTGGACAGGCCACCTCTCCACCAGGCCCCACCTCTGTCGTGTTTCGCTTTTATTTTAAGGACCTGATGAGGTTTGCGCTTCGAATTACATATTCCACCCCCCCCCCCTCCCCCCCGCAATCCCAAGATGTTTAGTAGCAAGGTCAGATTGCCACAGTTTCGTATTTTTAGTCATGTTCTTGACCTTGTGTGTTTTATTTTGGTGTAACAGCTCGCTTTGGTATCCATGACGACGCTTGCAAGTAGTCATGGTAACAGCCTGCCCAAGGAGGCACTGGTCAAATCAAAGGCATTATAACTTCCCCACGTATTTAAGGGCCTAGGTCTGAGAGAGATCACCGTAGCAACACTCCTGGGTAGTAATTTCAGCTTCTTCCTCCTCCTCTGCTCACCCCCACCCCCGCTACCGAGGCTCAGAAAGCTTTTAACCGCACAGGCTCCTCACACAACACATCAAGAATTGAATCCTCTTCATTACGTAGAATTTTACAGCACAGAAACAGGCCATTCAACCCAACTGGTCCACACCAGCCTCCTCCCACCCCCCGTCATCTCACCCCATCAACATATCCTTCTGTTCCTTTCTCCCTCAGGTGCTTATCTAGCCTCCCCTTAACTGCATCTATACTATTCGCCTCAACCACTCGCTGTGGTAGCAAGTTCCACATTCTCACCACTCTCTGGGTAAAGAAGTTTCTCCTGAATTCCCGATTGGATTTATTAGTGACTATCTTATATTGATGGCCTCGAGTTCTGGTCTCCCCCATGAGTGGAAACATCTTCTCTACGTTTGGACCCTTTCATAATCTTGAAGACCTCTATCGGGTCACCCCTCAGTCTTCTCTTTTCTAGAGAAAAGAGCCTCAGCCTGGTACGTCGTTCCTGATATTTATAACCTCTCATTTTTGGTAGCATCCTTGTAAATCTTTTATTGCGCCTTCCACCTGTGTCTCGATTTTTCTCACATGGAGACCAGAACTGTGCACAGCTATCCTCGACTCTCTGCATCAAGGCCGAGATCGATAGATTTTTGAACTCTAAGGGAATCAAGGGATATGGGGATCGAGCGGGAAGGTAGAGTCGAGGTGGAAGATCAGCCATGATCTCATTAAATGGCGGAGCAGGCTCGAGGGGCCGCATGGCCGACTCCTGCTCCTATTTCTTATGTTCATAGAAACATAGAAAATAGGAGCAGGAGTAGGCCATTCGGCCCCTCGAGCCTGCTCCGCCATTTAATGAGATCATGGCTGATCATCCAAATTAAGTACCCTGTCCCTGCTTTCTCCCCATATCCCTTTAGCCTTAAGAAATATATCTAACTCCTTCTTGAATATATTTAATGAATTGGCCTCCACTGCCTTGTGTGGTAGAGAATTCCACAGGTTCACCACTCTCTGGGTGAAGAAATTCCTCCTCATCTCAGTCCTAAATGGCTTACCCCTTATCCTTAGACTGTGACCCCCTGGTTCTGGACTCCCCCGCCATGGGGAATATCCTTCTTATATAATCCTGCTTTTATCGGGAGACTTTGCTGTAGTTTCGGTCAGGAGTTGGGAGACTATTTGCTGTAGTCGCGAGTCCTGCCCGACCCCCACCGTCTCCAGCCCACTGGCTGACACAGCTGTGTGCGGTGCTCCCCGCAAGCTGCGCTTTGCTTTGCTCTGCGCAGCCCGTTTCTTTAAACGCGCGTGCCCGATATTTACAATTTAACAGCCAGTGAGCGGCCGGCCCAAGATCTTTTCAGATTGACACACGGTCACTGACATGAATTAGCCATTCATGAAAGAAAGACTTATGAAATAATACAGAGCGGCCTGCGGGTGGCGCTGTCCAGGGAGAGTATAAATACTCGGGCACGGGCCCAGCTTGCACAGGACATTCTTAACAGGAACTAGTGAAGGACACTACTGGACCTCCATGTCGTAAAACAGTTGATTAAAGCTTTGTTTAACACTTAGGCCAAGTGCCTAGTAGTTTTCTTACGTCAGTCACCTTAGTGGGAACATTGGCGCTGCCAATAGTCGCTCTGCTAATATACACAGGACACCAGAGACAGGAAGAGAGTCGAGTCATTTTTTTTTATCCCCCCCACCCCCAATCTATTCACATTTGTCTGATAACTCGCACAGACTGCACAACAGTTGACTGAACAGCACAGATTTAAGATTAGGAAATCAGGGTTGAATTAAATAAACTGGTTCTCAGATTGTGGGGGAGGAGGGTTGGGTAGATTGTAAAATATGTACAGGTTTCCTTCAACACCCTCTATGCTACAACAGTTTTACACAACGAGTTAAAATCTTTTAAATAACGAGCGACGCTCTCCTCGCTGGCACTCGGGTCCCGCGCACTCCGAGGACTCCCGCCATTCCATAGTGTCAGTTGTACGGTTGCCGGGGATTCGCAAGGAGTGACGCTCGGCGGGCGCGGGTAGTTCGCCGTCTTCTGTTCCGTCTCTCTCTCCTTCTTCGGCTGATAACCCCCCTCCTTCCAAGCTGTCCGGTCTGCAGCTCCCAGCCGCCGAGTCCCCTGTTACGGAACGGCAGCAGGTTTGATTAGTTTCTGTTCTGCGATTCTATATATTTTTTTTTTCAAATTGGGGGGTTATTCGACCGGGGAAGGCTGCCGGCTCGACATGTGGTCTAAGCGGGGTTAAAGGGCATGACAAAAACAACCTCCTGGGAATGGAGGGGAGGTAAGAGTGTTAAAAAAAAAAGCAAGTGTTCCTGCTTCTACAGTCTGCAACCCTCTGAGATCTCTGCGTTCTCCAATTCTGGCCTCTTGAGCATCCCCCGATTACAATCGCTCCACCATCGATGGCCGTGCCTTCAGCTGCCTGGGCCCCAAGCTCTGGAATTCCCTCCCTAAACCTCTCTGAATCTCTCTCCTCCTTTAAGATGCCCCTTAAAACCGGCCTCTTTGACCAAGCTTTTGGTCACCAGTCCCTAATATCTCCTTATGTGGCTCGGTGTCAAATTCTGTTTGATAATCGCTCCTGTGAAGCGCCTCGGGACATTTTACTACGTTAAAGGCGCTGTATAAATACAGGTTGTTGTTCTTCGAATTGCGCTAGGGACCCCCTGATTAAAAGTGTGTGGGGAAAAAATTTGGTTGCTTTGCGCCTCCCGTTAGCGCACTCGTGAAACTGACTAGACATTTTGCGGCGGCGCTAAACACTACCGCCACGATCTCCTGCGCCAGCAGATCGTGACGTCAGTCGAGCATGCAACGCCCCAGTAGCGCCCCGGACCGGATATTGAGTGGCGCCCCCTGCCTTACTGCCTGCCGCTAGCAACGACAGGTTGAGGGGAGCGTTTTGCAGTCGGGAAGGGACTGGGGGAGCGCTATTTAAAGGCGACCGCTTCCTGCCTTTTTTTGTCAGTGACATTTTTGCACCACGCATTCTGAGAGAGAGAGAGACTTTTGGAGAGATTCAACGCTGTGTGAAGGAGTTTTGGGTACTGAGCAGCAGTTTGCAGGTTCATTTTGATTTGCCCTTCCTTGTATCGATTTAGAAGAGACTGTGGGGGCTGCACTCTGAGCTCTTTCCCTGGGCCTCTCCATTGTTCTTTCCAGCAGATTTGATGTACAGGTCTCTCCAGGCCGAGATTCAAGGCTACAATGAGCAGGGTGTGGATGGAGAGCAAGATCGACCCTCCCCTTTAAGAACTGGCCGGCGCCAGTGTGTCTGTGTTCCATTGCTGACTGACATCACATGAGCTTCGCCAGCGCTCTGAGGTAGCGCCTCGCTCCTCGGCATTAGCGCCTTAAGATAGGTGTGAAGCGCCTGATTTAGCGCTCCAATCACCTCCCGGGGCGATAGAAGCCAAGTTTCCAATCGGAGGCGATAATTAGCGGCAGGCACTAAACTTTGCACCCGGCCAATAATTGTGCCCCAAACGGGGCGATACAGAATTTCTCCCCCTATGTGTATATTTGTGAGTGTGTGCGAACGTGTGTGTAAATGTGCGTCAAAACCCCTTATAATTTTGAACACCCCTTACCCTTCCCTGCTTTAAGGAGAACAACCCCAGTTTCTCTCGTCTCTCCACAGAACAGGACATTACTTAATAAACTGGTGAGAGAAATACACAAAAAAGATTCACCGGTGAGAGCCCGGGCACCCATCCCAGCGCCATGGCCTCTTGCTCTACACTCTGCACCCAGTGCACGGCACTAATTTGAATCTTGACTTCCAATTCCCACCATCATTTCCCTCTCCCTGGCAGAGATCAAGAACTCGCCCAAGTGGAAAAGACAAGGAGGGACTCCCTAACTCTCGAACGCCCGTCTAAAACAGAGTCCAACGTGTTGTGTCGCGCGGTTCTGTCTCAGTTGGGTTAAAGGTCAAGGGGAACCATTGAGCTTTGCATCAAGTTTAGATTCAATTTTTGGATTAGGTTTCAGTGTGAGGTTTATGGCGTATGAAGATTGGAATCGGTGCGAGGTCAGGGTCAGTATTAGGTCAGCGATGGATTTGCAGTTTTTAGGGTCAGTGTTGCGGTCAGGACCAAGGTCAGTATCTAGGTTGGATCAGTGTCAAGATCAGGGTCAATACTTTGGTCAGAGTCAGAGTCTGGGCCAGTCAAACTCATGGTCATTATCTGAATCAGGATTAGTATCTGGGTTGTGGTCGGGGTCAGTGCCCTGGTCTGGGTAAGGGTCAGTATCTAGATCAGGATCGGAGTCCGGATCAGGGGTCAGTGCCGGTTTCTGGGTCTGGATCAGGGTCAGTCTTTGAGTTGTGCTCGGTGTCCGGAGTGGAGTCAGGGTCAGCGTATAGGGTCGGGGGTCAGCGTATAGGGTCGGGGGGTCAGCGTATCGGGTCGGGGGGATCAGCGTATCGGGTCGGGGGGTCAGCGTATCGGGTCGGGGGGTCAGCGTATCGGGTCGGGGGTTCAGCGTATAGGGTCGGGGTTCAGCGTATAGGGTCGGGGTTCAGCGTATAGGGTCGGGGGTCAGCGTATAGGGTCGGGGGGTCAGCGTATCGGGTCGGGGGGTCAGCGTATCGGGTCGGGGGGTCAGCGTATCGGGTCGGGGGGTCAGCGTATCGGGTCGGGGGGTCAGCGTATCGGGTCGGGGGGTCAGCGTATCGGGTCGGGGGGTCAGCGTATCGGGTCGGGGGGTCAGCGTATAGGGTCGGGGGGTCAGCGTATAGGGTCGGGGGTCAGCGTATAGGGTCGGGGGTCAGCGTATAGGGTCGGGGGTCAGCGTATAGGGTCGGGGGTCAGCGTATAGGGTCGGGGGTCAGCGTATAGGGTCGGGGGTCAGCGTATAGGGTCGGGGGTCAGCGTATAGGGTCGGGGGTCAGCGTATAGGGTCGGGGGTCAGCGTATAGGGTCGGGGGTCAGCGTATAGGGTCGGGGGTCAGCGTATAGGGTCGGGGGTCAGCGTATAGGGTCGGGGGTCAGCGTATAGGGTCGGGGGTCAGCGTATAGGGTCGGGGGTCAGCGTATAGGGTCGGGGGTCAGCGTATAGGGTCGGGGGTCAGCGTATCGGGTCGGGGGGTCAGCGTATCGGGTCGGGGGTCTGTACTAGGCCAGTTTCTACCCTCACCTTGGTTTCAGGCCAGGCTTTCATACATTCTTAAAGACCTGGAAGACAACAGAGTTGAATTAGACAGAAAATCACACGAGTAAAGTTTTGTCGCCCTGCTTCACGCCGTCGCTCACCCCATTCCCCAGTAGCCCCGTCCCGCCACCCCCCCCCCCCCCCACCGGGCCTGCAGTCACGACAGCCCCCCTGATGGATTTAGCCACACAGACCAGCTAGCAGACATCACCACCGTAAACATCGAGGCCGCGACACGAAGCGTACCCGCGGGAATCCGGGCGCGCCTCATCGGCCCCACCCACCAACGCAACGCTCCGTAATCAGGGAGCAACTCGTCGTGCCCACGCCTCGGGTATTCCAAACCCCCCCCCACCTCCCGCCAACACCGCACTCACCTCCGAACAGCCCCTTTCACCCTCCGACCTCCGACCCCTCGCAGGGGAAGCAAACCGCGCAGAAAACCCACCGTGTGGCAGACCGAGCCGCGAAGGCGCCCGCTCCCGCCGGCACCTCTGCAAGTCCAGACATCGATCGGAAACAATAATCATTAAACGGCTCTCTCACCCAGCACGAGAACGGGACAGAACCCGACACCACAGCAGCGAGCGTGAAATAATCAGCATTACCCGGCGATCAAACTTTGACTGGTTTGGCATTCCGAGCCTCAATTCAGACTGAAGGAGGTTGGGGGGGTCGGGAGAAGTCGAATCATTCCGGATTTCAATCAGTGCACAGCTGATCTCAGTCTGGATCCGAGAGATTATTCGGGATCCTTCAATCCAGATCTAGATTATTCCAGATCACAGTGTGTCTGAGTTCAGACTATTCTGGTTTTGTCCTTTTATCTCCTGATTATTCTGTCTCTGAGTCAGTCTGGATTATTCCGGATCTCTGTCAGCGCAGATCTAGATTATTCTGGATCTCTCAGTCTATCAGAGTCTGGAATATTCTAGATCTCTCGGTCTATCACAGTCTGGAGTATTCTAGATCACCCAGTCTATCACAGTCTGGAATATTCTAGATCTCTCGGTCCATCACAGTCTGGAATATTCTAGATCTCTCGGTCTAGCACAGTCTGGAATGTTCTAGATCTCTCAGTCTATCAGAGTCTGGAATATTCTAGATCACCCAGTCTATCACAGTCTGGAATATTCTAGATCTCTCGGTCCATCACAGTCTGGAATATTCTAGATCTCTCAGTCTATCACAGTCTGGAATATTCTAGATCTCTCGGTCTATCACAGTCTGGAATATTCTAGAGATCTCGGACTATCACAGTCTGGAATATTCTAGATCTCTCAGTCTATCACAGTCTGGAATATTCTAGATCTCTCGGTCTATCACAGTCTGGAATATTCTAGATCTCTCAGTCTATCACAGTCTCGAATATTCTAGAGATCTCAGTCTATCACAGTCTGGAATATTCTAGAGATCTCGGACTATCACAGTCTGGAATATTCTAGATATCTCAGTCTATCACAGTCTGGAATATTCTAGATTTCTCGATCTATCACAGTCTGGAATATTCTAGATCTCTCGGTCTATCACAGTCTGGAATATTCTAGAGATCTCAGTCTATCACAGTCTGGAATATTCTAGATCTCTCGGTCTATCACAGTCTGGAATATTCTAGATCTCTCGGTCTATCACAGTCTGGAATATTCTAGATCTCTCGGTCCAGCACTGTCTGGAATATTCTAGATCTCTGGGTCTATCACAGTCTGGAATATTCTAGATCTCTCAGCCTATCACAGTCTGGAATATTCTAGATCTCTGGGTCTATCACAGTCTGGAATATTCTAGATCTCGGTCTATCACAGTCTGGAATATTCTAGATCACCCAGTCTATCACAGTCTGGGATATTCTAGATCTCTCGGTCCAGCACAGTTTGGAATATTCTAGATCTCTCGGTCTATCACAGTTTGGAATATTCTAGATCTCTCAGTCTATCACAGTCTGGAATATTCTAGATCACTCGGTCTATCACAGTCTGGAATATTCTAGATCTCTCGGTCCATCACAGTCTGGAATATTCTAGATCTCTTGGTCTATCACAGTCTGGACTATTCTAGATCACTCGGTCTATCACAGTCTGGAATATTCTAGATATCTCGGTCCATCACAGTCTGGAATATTCTAGATCTCTTGGTCTATCACAGTCTGGACTATTCTAGATCACTCGGTCTATCACAGTCTGGAATATTCTAGATCTCTCGGTCCATCACAGTTTGGAATGTTCCAGATCGCTCAATCAGTTCCTTTCTGGAATATTCTCCATCTTTAGGCTGGGGCGGAAGGTGCGATAAATCAGTCAAAGTCTTGACCTTTCGTGTTTTCAAATCAGACACTGATTGGGTGATTTTTTTCCGATTAGCCAGACACAGACAGAGAGATTCTAACCGACCGAGAACCCAAGGAGCAACATCACTTTAAGAGGGGGGGGGGGGGTGCACGGAATGGGGGTTGGTGTCGGCATGGTAACATCCCTTTTACTTAAACAGGGAGGGAAATGTGGTTGGAGAACCTTAGGTTCAAAGTACTTCCCAAAATATCTGGCTAAAAAATAGTTACAAAAATACTAATTTCCATTTTAGAATAATTTTCATAATGCGAGTCATAATTATCGGTTTTAGGAAAATAAGAATTAGGAGCAGGAGTCGGCCATTCGGCCCCTCGAGCCTGCTCCACCATTCAATAAAATCATGGCTGATCTTCGACCTCAACTCCACTTTCCCGCCCGATCTCTATATCCCTCGATTCCCCTAGAGTCCAAAAATCTATCGATCTCCGTCTTTTATTTAAGGCAAAGTTGGGGCAATTACTTTGATTAGAAGATAGCAAGACTGGCCTGGGCATGAGGGACGGACAGACGAGGAATGTCCCCAACTCGAGTTAGTTAAACTCAGCACTAAGGGATGTTCTGCAATTGGCCTCCGCACTCCCTGGGCCATCACAGTGTACATTTATACAGCACCTTTAACATAGTAAAACATCACAAGGTGCTTCACAGGAGCAATTATCAAACAAAATTTGACACCGAGCCACATAAGGAGATATTAGGACAGGTGACCAAAGGCTTGGTCACAGAGGGAGGTTTATGGAGGGATTTCCAGAGCTCAGGGCCTCAGTCACCATTGGTGGAGCGATTAAACTCAGGGATGCTCAAGAGGCCAGAATTGGAGGAGTGCAGAGATCTCGGAGGGTTGTGGGGCTGGAGGAGGTTACAGAGATAGGGAGGGGGCGAGGGGCCATGGAGGAATTTGAAAACAAGGATGAGAATTTTAAAATTGAGGTGTTGCCGGACCGGGAGCCAATGTAGGTCAGCGAGCACAAGGGGTGATGGGTGAACGGGACTTGGTGCGAGTTAGGACACGGGGCAGTGAGCACGGGGTGATGGGTGAACGGGACTGGGTGTGAGTTAGGACACGGGGCAGTGAGCACAGGGGGTGATGGGTGAACGGGACTGGGTGTGAGTTAGGACACGGGGCAGTGAGCACAGGGGGTGATGGGTGAACGGGACTTGGTGCGAGTTAGGACACGGGCCAGTGAGCACAGGGGGTGATGGGTGAACGGGACTTGGTGCGAGTTAGGACACGGGCATGGAAGGTGAAAGATGGAGTACGTTGGTATAGTCAAGGTACAAATAGAGGTAACAAAGGCATGGAGAGGGTTTCAGCAGCAGGTGAGCTCGCTCTCAGTGTAAGAGCCCCGTGTCCTTCACTCGCTCAGTGAGAGGGTTGTCCTATGAGGAGAGATCGAGTAGAATGGGCCGATACTCTCTGGAGTTTAGAAGAATGAGCGGTGATCTCATTGAAACATGTAAGATTCTGAGGGGGATTGACAGGGTCGATGCTGAGAGGTTGTTTCCCCTGGCTGGAGAGTCTAGTACTAGGGGTCATAGTCTCAGGATAAGGGGTCGGCCATTTAGGACTGAGATGAGGAGGAATTTCTTCACTCAGAATGTTGTGAATCTTTGGAATTCTCTACCCCAGAGGGCTGTGGAGGCTCAGTCGTTGAGTATATTCAAGACTGAGATCGATAGATTTTTGGACTCTCGGGGAATTGAGGGATATGGGGATCGGGCGGGAAAGTGGAGGTGAGGTCGATGATCAGCCATGAGTTATTGAATGGCGGAGCAGGCTCGAGGGGCCGTATGGCCGACTCCTGCTCCTAATTCTTATGCGTCAGTCACGTGTCCCTCATTCTCTCAGTGTGTGTCCCGTGTCCCTCACTCTCGCAGTGTGTGTCCCGTGTCCCTCACTCTCTCTGTGTGTGTCCCATGTCCCTCACTCTCTCAGTGTGTGTCCCATGTCCCTCACGCTCTGTGTGTGTCCCGTGTCCCTCACTCTCTCAGTGAGTGTCCCGTGTCCCTCACTCTCTCTGTGTGTGTCCCGTGTCCCTCACTCTGTGTGTGTGTGTCCTGTGTCCCTCACTCTCTCTCAGTGTGTCCCGTGTCCCTCACTCTCTCTCAGTGTGTGTCCCGTGTCCCTCACTCTCTCTCAGTGTGCGTCCCGTGTCCCTCACTCTGTGTGTCCCGTGTCCCTCACTGTCTCAGTGTGTGTCCCGTGTCCCTCGCTCTCTGTGTGTGTCCCGTGTCCCTCACTCTCTCTCAGTGTGTGTCCCGTGTCCCTCACTCTCAGTGTGTGTCCCGTGTCCCTCACTCTTTCTCAGTGTGTGTCCCGTGTCCCTCTCTCTCAGTGTGTGTCCCGTGTCCCTCACTCTCTCTCAGTGTGTGTCCCGTGTCCCTCACTCTCTCTCAGTGTGTGTCCCGTGTCCCTCACTCTCTCAGTGCATGTCCCGTGTCCCTCACTCTCTCTCTCTCTGTGTCCCGCACTCTCTCTCAGTGTGTGTCCCGTGTCCCTCACTCTCTCTGTGTGTCCAGTGTCCCTCACTCTCTCTCAGTGTGTGTCCCAAGTCCCTCACTCTCTCTCAGTGTGTGTCCCGTGTCCCTCACTCTCTCTCTCTGTGTGTCCCGTGTCCCTCACTCTCTCTGTGTGTGTCCCGTGTCCCTCACTCTCTCAGTGTGTGTCCCGTGTCCCTCACTCTCTCAGTGTGTGTCCCGTGTCCCTCACTCTCTCTCTGAGTGTGTCCCATGTCCCTCACTCTCTCAGTGTGTGTCCCGTGTCCCTCACTCTCTCTCAGTGTGTCCCGTGTCCCTCACTCTCTCTCAGTGTGTGTCCCGTGTCCCTCACTCTCTCAGTGTGTGTCCCGTGTCCCTCACTCTCTGTGTCCCGTGTCCCTCACTCTCTGTGTGTGTCCCGTGTCCCTCACTCTCCCTCAGTGTGTGTCCCGTGTCCCTCACTCTCTCTCAGTGTGTCCCGTGTCCCTCACTCTCTCTCAGTGTGTGTCCCGTGTCCCTCACTCTCTCAGTGTGTGTCCCGTGTCCCTCACTCTCTCTCAGTGTGTATCCCGTGTCCCTCACTCTCTCAGTGTGTGTCCCGTGTCCCTCACTCTCCCTCAGTGTGTGTCCCGTGTCCCTCACTCTCTCTCAGTGTGTCCCGTGTCCCTCGCTCTCTGTGTGTCCCGTGTCCCTCACTCTTTCTCAGTGTGTGTCCCGTGTCCCTCTCTCTCAGTGTGTGTCCCGTGTCCCTCACTCTCTCTCTCTCTCTGTGTCCCGTGTCCCTCACTCTCTCTGTGTGTGTCCCGTGTCCCTCACTCTCTCTGTGTGTGTCCCGTGTCCCTCACTCTGTGTGTGTGTCCTGTGTCCCTCACTCTCTCTCAGTGTGTGTCCCGTGTCCCTCACTCTCTCTCAGTGTGTGTCCCGTGTCCCTCACTCTCTCTCAGTGTGCGTCCCGTGTCCCTCACTCTGTGTGTGTCCCGTGTCCCTCACTGTCTCAGTGTGTGTCCCGTGTCCCTCGCTCTCTGTGTGTGTCCCGTGTCCCTCACTCTCTCTCAGTGTGTGTCCCGTGTCCCTCACTCTCAGTGTGTGTCCCGTGTCCCTCACTCTTTCTCAGTGTGTGTCCCGTGTCCCTCTCTCTCAGTGTGTGTCCCGTGTCCCTCACTCTTTCTCAGTGTGTGTCCCGTGTCCCTCTCTCTCAGTGTGTGTCCCGTGTCCCTCACTCTCTCTCAGTGTGTGTCCCGTGTCCCTCACTCTCTCAGTGCGTGTCCCGTGTCCCTCACTCTCTCAGTGCGTGTCCCGTGTCCCTCACTCTCTCTCTCTCTGTGTCCCGCACTCTCTCTCAGTGTGTGTCCCGTGTCCCTCACTCTCTCTGTGTGTCCAGTGTCCCTCACTCTCTCTCAGTGTGTGTCCCGAGTCCCTCACTCTCTCTCAGTGTGTGTCCCGTGTCCCTCACTCTCTCTCTCTGTGTGTCCCGTGTCCCTCACTCTCTCTGTGTGTGTCCCGTGTCCCTCACTCTCTCAGTGTGTGTCCCGTGTCCCTCACTCTCTCAGTGTGTGTCCCGTGTCCCTCACTCTCTGTGTGTGTCCCGTGTCCCTCACTCTCTGTGTGTCCCGTGTCCCTCACTCTCTCAGTGTGTGTCCCGTGTCCCTCACTCTCCCTCAGTGTGTGTCCCGTGTCCCTCACTCTCTCTCAGTGTGTCCCGTGTCCCTCGCTCTCTGTGTGTCCCGTGTCCCTCACTCTTTCTCAGTGTGTGTCCCGTGTCCCTCTCTCTCAGTGTGTGTCCCGTGTCCCTCACTCTCTCTCTCTCTGTGTCCCGTGTCCCTCACTCTCTCTCAGTGTGTGTCCCGTGTCCCTCACTCTCTCTCAGTGTGTGTCCCGTGTCCCTCACTCTCTCTCAGTGTGTGTCCCGTGTCCCTCACTCTCTCTCAGTGTGTGTCCCGTGTCCCTCACTCTCTCAGTGCGTGTCCCGTGTCCCTCACTCTCTCAGTGTGTGTCCCGTGTCCCTCACTCTCTCTCTCTCTCTGTGTCCCGCACTCTCTCTCAGTGTGTGTCCCGTGTCCCTCACTCTCTCTGTGTGTCCAGTGTCCCTCACTCTCTCTCAGTGTGTGTCCCGAGTCCCTCACTCTCTCTCAGTGTGTGTCCCGTGTCCCTCACTCTCTCAGTGTGTTTCCCGTGTCCCTCACTCTCTCTCTCTGTGTGTCCCGTGTCCCTCACTCTCTCTGTGTGTCCCGTGTCCCTCACTCTCTGTGTGTGTCCCGTGTCCCTCACTCTCTCTCTCTGTGTGTCCCGTGTCCCTCACTCTCTCTGTGTGTCCCGTGTCCCTCACTCTCTCTGTGTGTCCCGTGTCCCTCACTCTCTCAGTGTGTGTCCCGTGTCCCTCACTCTCTCTCTCTGTGTGTCCCGTGTCCCTCACTCTCTCTGTGTGTCCCGTGTCCCTCACTCTCTCAGTGTGTGTCCCGTGTCCCTCACTCTCTCAGTGTGTGTCCCGTGTCCCTCACTCTCTCAGTGTGTGTCCCGTGTCCCTCACTCTCTCTCTGAGTGTGTCCCGTGTCCCTCACTCTCTCAGTGTGTGTCCCGTGTCCCTCACTCTCTCTCTGAGTGTGTCCCATGTCCCTCACTCTCTCTCAGTGTGTGTCCCGTGTCCCTCACTCTCTGTGTGTGTCCCGTGTCCCTCACTCTCTCTGTGTGTGTGTCCCGTGTCCCTCACTCTCTCAGTGTGTGTCCCGTGTCCCTCACTCTCCCTCAGTGTGTGTCCCGTGTCCCTCACTCTCTCTCAGTGTGTCCCGTGTCCCTCACTCTCTCAGTGTGTGTCCCGTGACCCTCACTCTCTGTGTGTGTCCCGTGTCCCTCACTCTCTCTCAGTGTGTGTCCCGTGTCCCTCACTCTCTCAGTGTGTGTCCCGTGTCCCTCACTCTCTCTCAGTGTGTATCCCGTGTCCCTCACTCTCTTAGTGTGTGTCCCGTGTCCCTCACTCTCTCAGTGTCTGTCCCGTGTCCCTCACTCTCTCTCGGTCTGTGTCCCGTGTCCCTCACTCTCTCTCTCTGTGTGTCCCGTGTCCCTCACTCTCTCAGTGTGTGTCCCGTGTCCCTCACTCTCCCTCAGTGTGTGTCCCGTGTCCCTCACTCTCTCTGTGTGTGTCCCGTGTCCCTCACTCTCTCCCTGTGTGTGTCCCGTGACCCTCACTCTCTCTCAGTGTGTGTCCCGTGTCCCTCACTCTAGCTGTGTGTGTCCCGTGTCCCTCACTCTCTCTCAGTGTGTGTCCCGTGTCCCTCACTCTCTCTCAGTGTGTGTCCCGTGTCCCTCACTCTCTCTCTGTGTGTCCCGTGTCCCTCACTCTCTCTCAGTGTGTGTCCCGTGTCCCTCACTCTCTCAGTGTGTGTCCCGTGTCCCTCACTCTCTCTGTGTGTGTCCCGTGTCCCTCACTCTCTCTCTGTGTGTGTCCCGTGTCCCTCATTCTCTCAGTGTGTGTCCCGTGTCCCTCACTCTCTCAGTGTGTGTCCCGTGTCCCTCACTCTCTCTCTGTGTCCCGTGTCCCTCACTCTCTCTCAGTGTGTGCCCCGTGTCCCTCACTCTCTCTGTGTGCGTCCCGTGTCCCTCACTCTGTGTGTGTCCCGTGTCCCTCACTGTCTGTGTGTGTCCCGTGTCCCTCACTCTCTCTTAGTGTGTGTCCCGTGTCCCTCACTCTGTGTGTGTCCCGTGTCCCTCACTCTCTCTCAGTGTGTGTCCCGTGTCCCTCACACTCTCTTAGTGTGTGTCCCGTGTCCCTCACTCTGTGTGTGTCCCGTGTCCCTCTCTCTCAGTGTGTGTCCCGTGTCCCTCACACTCTCTTAGTGTGTGTCCCGTGTCCCTCACACTCTCTTAGTGTGTATCCCGTGTCCCTCACTCTCTCTCTGTGTCCCGTGTCCCTCACTCTCTCTCAGTGTGTGTCCCGTGTCCCTCACTCTCTCTCAGTGTGTGTCCCGTGTCCCTCACTCTCTCTCAGTGTGTGTCCCGTGTCCCTCACTCTCTCTGTGTGTGTCCCGTGTCCCTCACTCTCTCTCAGTGTGTGTCCTGTGTCCCTCACTCTCTCTGTGTGTGTCCCGTGTCCCTCACTCTCTCAGTACGTGTCCCGTGTCCCTCACTCTCTCAGTGTGTGTCCCGTGTCCCTCACTCTCTCTCTCTCTCTGTGTCCCGCACTCTCTCTCAGTGTGGGTCCCGTGTCCCTCACTCTCTCTGTGTGTCGTGTCCCTCACTCTCTCAGTGTGTGTCCCGTGTCCCTCACTCTCTCAGTGTGTGTCCCGTGTCCCTCACTCTCTCTCTGAGTGTGTCCCATGTCCCTCACTCTCTCTGTGTGTGTCCCGTGTCCCTCACTCTCCCTCAGTGTGTGTCCCGTGTCCCTCACTCTCTCAGTGTGTGTCCCGTGTCCCTCACTCTCCCTCAGTGTGTGTCCCGTGTCCCTCACTCTCTGTGTGTGTCCCGTGTCCCTCACTCTCTCAGTGTGTGTCCCGTGTCCCTCACTCTCTCAGTGTGTGACCCGTGTCCCTCACTCTCTCAGTGTCTGTCCCGTGTCCCTCACTCTCTCTCGGTCTGTGTCCCGTGTCCCTCACTCTCTCTGTGTGTGTCCCGTGTCCCTCACTCTCTCTCAGTGTGTGTCCCGTGTCCCTCACTCTCTCTCAGTGTGTGTCCCGTGTCCCTCACTCTCCCTCAGTGTGTGTCCCGTGTCCCTCACTCTCTCTCAGTGTGTGTCCCGTGTCCCTCACTCGCTCCCTGTGTGTGTCCCGTGTCCCTCACTCTCTCTCAGTGTGTGTCCCGTGTCCCTCACTCTTTCAGTGTGTGTCCCGTGTCCCTCACTCTCTCTGTGTGTGTCCCGTGTCCCTCACTCTCTCAGTGTGTGTCCCGTGTCCCTCACTCTCTCTCTGTGTGTGTCCCGTGTCCCTCATTCTCTCTCGGTCTGTGTCCCGTGTCCCTCACTCTCTCTGTGTGTGTCCCGTGTCCCTCACTCTCTCTCAGTGTGTGTCCCGTGTCCCTCACTCTCCCTCAGTGTGTGTCCCCTGTCCCTCACTCTCTCTCAGTCTGTGTCCCGTGTCCCTCACTCTCTCTCAGTCAGTGTCCCATGTCCCTCACTCTCTCTCAGTCTGTGTCCCGTGTCCCTCACTCTCTCTCAGTCTGTGTCCCGTGTCCCTCACTCTCTCTCTGTGTGTGTCCCGTGTCCCTCACTCTCTCTCAGTCTGTGTCCCGTGTCCCTCACTCTCTCTCTCTGTGGGTCCCGTGTCCCTCACTCTCTCTCAGTGTGTGTCCCGTGTCCGTCACTCTCTCTCAGTGTGTGTCCCGTGTCCCTCACTCTCTCTGTGTGTGTCCCGTGTCACTCACTCTCTGTGTGTGTGTCCCGTGTCCCTCACTCTCTCAGTGTGTGTCCCGTGTCCCTCACTCTCTCTCTCTCTGTGTCCCGTGTCCCTCACTCTCTCTGTGTGTGTCCCGTGTCCCTCACTCTCTCAGTGTGTGTCCCGTGTCCCTCACTCTCTCTGTGTGTGTCCCGTGTCCCTCACTCTCTCAGTGTGTGTCCCGTGTCCCTCACTCTCTCAGTGTGTGTCCCGTGTCCCTCACTCTCAGTGTGTGTCCCGTGTCCCTCACTCTCTCTCTCTGTGTCCCGTGTCCCTCACTCTCTGTGTGTGTCCCGTGTCCCTCACTCTCTCAGTGCGTGTCCCGTGTCCCTCACTCTCTCAGTGCGTGTCCCGTGTCCCTCACTCTCTCTCAGTGTGTGTCCCGTGTCCCTCACTCTCTCTGTGTGTGTCCCGTGTCCCTCACTCTCTCTCTCTCTCTGTGTCCCGCACTCTCTCTCAGTGTGTGTCCCGTGTCCCTCACTCTCTCTGTGTGTCCCGTGTCCCTCACTCTCTCTCAGTGTGTGTCCCGTGTCCCTCACTCTCTCAGTGTGTGTCCCGTGTCCCTCACTCTCTCTGTGTGTGTCCCGTGTCCCTCACTCTCAGTGTGTGTCCCGTGTCCCTCACTCTCTCAGTGTGTGTCCCGTGTCCCTCACTCTCTCAGTGTGTGTCCCGTGTCCCTCACTCTCTCTCAGAGTGTGTCCCATGTCCCTCACTCTCTCTCAGTGTGTGTCCCGTGTCCCTCACTCTCTCAGTGTGTGTCCCGTGTCCCTCACTCTCCCTCAGTGTGTGTCCCGTGTCCCTCACTCTCTCTCAGTGTGTCCCGTGTCCCTCACTCTCTGTGTGTGTCCCGTGTCCCTCACTCTCTCAGTGTGTGTCCCGTGTCCCTCACTCTCTCTGTGTGTGTCCCGTGTCCCTCACTCTCTCAGTGTGTGTCCCGTGTCCCTCACTCTCTCTCTGTGTGTGTCCCGTGTCCCTCACTCTCTCTCAGTGTGTGTGTCCCGTGTCACTCACTCTCTCAGTGTGTGTCCCGTGTCCCTCACTCTCTCTCAGTGTGTGTCCCGTGTCCCTCATTCTCTCTCTCAGTGTGTGTCCCGTGTCCCTCACTCTCTCAGTGTGTGTCCCGTGTCCCTCACTCTCTCAGTGTGTGTCCCGTTTCCCTCACTCTCTCTCTCTGTGTCCCGTGTCCCTCACTCTCTCAGTGTGTGTCCCGTGTCCCTCGCTCTCTCAGTGCGTGTCCCGTGTCCCACACTCTCTCAGTGCGTGTCCCGTGTCCCTCACTCTCTCTCAGTGTGTGTCCCGTGTCCCTCACTCTCTCTGTGTGTGTCCCGTGTCCCTCACTCTCTGTGTGTGTCCCGTGTCCCTCACTCTCTCTCTCTCTCTGTGTCCCGCACTCTCTCTCAGTGTGTGTCCCGTGTCCCTCACTCTCTCTGTGTGCCCCGTGTCCCTCACTCTCTCTCAGTGTGTGTCCCGTGTCCCTCACTCTCTCAGTGTGTGTCCCGTGTCCCTCACTCTCCCTCAGTGTGTGTCCCGTGTCCCTCACTCTCTCTGTGTGTGTCCAGTGTCCCTCACTCTGTGTGTGTCCCGTGTCCCTCACTCTCCCTCAGTGTGTGTCCCGTGTCCCTCACTCTCTGTGTGTGTCCCGTGTCCCTCACTCTCTCTCAGTGTGTGTCCCGTGTCCCTCACTCTCTCCCTGTGTGTGTCCCGTGTCCCTCACTCTCTCAGTGTGTGTCCCGTGACCCTCACTCTCTCAGTGTGTGTCCCGTGTCCCTCACTCTCTCTCAGTGTGTGTCCCATGTCCCTCACTCTCTCTCAGTGTGTGTCCCGTGTCCCTCACTCTCTCTCAGTGTGTGTCCCGTGTCCCTCACTCTCTGTGTGTCCCGTGTCCCTCACACTCTCTCTGTGTGTCCCGTGTCCCTCACTCTCTCTCAGTGTGTGTCCCGTGTCCCTCACTCTTTCAGTGTGTGTCCCGTGTCCCTCACTCTCTCTCAGTGTGTGTCCCGTGTCCCTCATTCTCTCAGTGTGTGTCCCGTGTCCCTCACTCTCTCTCTCTCTGTGTCCCGTGTCCCTCACTCTCTCTCAGTGCGTGTCCCGTGTCCCTCACTCTCTCAGTGCGTGTCCCGTGTCCCTCACTCTCTCTCAGTGTGTGTCCCGTGTCCCTCACTCTCTGTGTGTGTCCCGTGTCCCTCACTCTCTCTCTCTCTGTGTCCCGCACTCTCTCTCAGTGTGTGTCCCGTGTCCCTCACTCTCTCTGTGTGTCCCGTGTCCCTCACTCTCTCTCAGTGTGTCCCGTGTCCCTCACTCTCTCAGTGTGTGTCCCGTGTCCCTCACTCTCTCTGTGTGTGTCCCGTGTCCCTCACTCTCTCTCAGTGTGTGTCCCATGTCCCTCACTCTCTCAGTGTGTGTCCCGTGTCCCTCACTCTCCCTCAGTGTGTGTCCCGTGTCCCTCACTCTCTCTCAGTGTGTCCCGTGTCCCTCACTCTCTCTCAGTGCGTGTCCCGTGTCCCTCACTCTCTGTGTGTGTCCCGTGTCCCTCATTCTCTCTCGGTCTGTGTCCCGTGTCCCTCACTCTCTCTGTGTGTGTCCCGTGTCCCTCACTCTCTCTCAGTGTGTGTCCCGTGTCCCTCACTCTCCCTCAGTGTGTGTCCCCTGTCCCTCACTCTCTCTCAGTCTGTGTCCCGTGTCCCTCACTCTCTCTCAGTCAGTGTCCCATGTCCCTCACTCTCTCTCAGTCTGTGTCCCGTGTCCCTCACTCTCTCTCAGTCTGTGTCCCGTGTCCCTCACTCTCTCTCTGTGTGTGTCCCGTGTCCCTCACTCTCTCTCAGTCTGTGTCCCGTGTCCCTCACTCTCTCTCTCTGTGGGTCCCGTGTCCCTCACTCTCTCTCAGTGTGTGTCCCGTGTCCGTCACTCTCTCTCAGTGTGTGTCCCGTGTCCCTCACTCTCTCTGTGTGTGTCCCGTGTCACTCACTCTCTGTGTGTGTGTCCCGTGTCCCTCACTCTCTCAGTGTGTGTCCCGTGTCCCTCACTCTCTCTCTCTCTGTGTCCCGTGTCCCTCACTCTCTCTGTGTGTGTCCCGTGTCCCTCACTCTCTCAGTGTGTGTCCCGTGTCCCTCACTCTCTCTGTGTGTGTCCCGTGTCCCTCACTCTCTCAGTGTGTGTCCCGTGTCCCTCACTCTCTCAGTGTGTGTCCCGTGTCCCTCACTCTCAGTGTGTGTCCCGTGTCCCTCACTCTCTCTCTCTGTGTCCCGTGTCCCTCACTCTCTGTGTGTGTCCCGTGTCCCTCACTCTCTCAGTGCGTGTCCCGTGTCCCTCACTCTCTCAGTGCGTGTCCCGTGTCCCTCACTCTCTCTCAGTGTGTGTCCCGTGTCCCTCACTCTCTCTGTGTGTGTCCCGTGTCCCTCACTCTCTCTCTCTCTCTGTGTCCCGCACTCTCTCTCAGTGTGTGTCCCGTGTCCCTCACTCTCTCTGTGTGTCCCGTGTCCCTCACTCTCTCTCAGTGTGTGTCCCGTGTCCCTCACTCTCTCAGTGTGTGTCCCGTGTCCCTCACTCTCTCTGTGTGTGTCCCGTGTCCCTCACTCTCAGTGTGTGTCCCGTGTCCCTCACTCTCTCAGTGTGTGTCCCGTGTCCCTCACTCTCTCAGTGTGTGTCCCGTGTCCCTCACTCTCTCTCAGAGTGTGTCCCATGTCCCTCACTCTCTCTCAGTGTGTGTCCCGTGTCCCTCACTCTCTCAGTGTGTGTCCCGTGTCCCTCACTCTCCCTCAGTGTGTGTCCCGTGTCCCTCACTCTCTCTCAGTGTGTCCCGTGTCCCTCACTCTCTGTGTGTGTCCCGTGTCCCTCACTCTCTCAGTGTGTGTCCCGTGTCCCTCACTCTCTCTGTGTGTGTCCCGTGTCCCTCACTCTCTCAGTGTGTGTCCCGTGTCCCTCACTCTCTCTCTGTGTGTGTCCCGTGTCCCTCACTCTCTCTCAGTGTGTGTGTCCCGTGTCACTCACTCTCTCAGTGTGTGTCCCGTGTCCCTCACTCTCTCTCAGTGTGTGTCCCGTGTCCCTCATTCTCTCTCTCAGTGTGTGTCCCGTGTCCCTCACTCTCTCAGTGTGTGTCCCGTGTCCCTCACTCTCTCAGTGTGTGTCCCGTTTCCCTCACTCTCTCTCTCTGTGTCCCGTGTCCCTCACTCTCTCAGTGTGTGTCCCGTGTCCCTCGCTCTCTCAGTGCGTGTCCCGTGTCCCACACTCTCTCAGTGCGTGTCCCGTGTCCCTCACTCTCTCTCAGTGTGTGTCCCGTGTCCCTCACTCTCTCTGTGTGTGTCCCGTGTCCCTCACTCTCTGTGTGTGTCCCGTGTCCCTCACTCTCTCTCTCTCTCTGTGTCCCGCACTCTCTCTCAGTGTGTGTCCCGTGTCCCTCACTCTCTCTGTGTGCCCCGTGTCCCTCACTCTCTCTCAGTGTGTGTCCCGTGTCCCTCACTCTCTCAGTGTGTGTCCCGTGTCCCTCACTCTCCCTCAGTGTGTGTCCCGTGTCCCTCACTCTCTCTGTGTGTGTCCAGTGTCCCTCACTCTGTGTGTGTCCCGTGTCCCTCACTCTCCCTCAGTGTGTGTCCCGTGTCCCTCACTCTCTGTGTGTGTCCCGTGTCCCTCACTCTCTCTCAGTGTGTGTCCCGTGTCCCTCACTCTCTCCCTGTGTGTGTCCCGTGTCCCTCACTCTCTCAGTGTGTGTCCCGTGACCCTCACTCTCTCAGTGTGTGTCCCGTGTCCCTCACTCTCTCTCAGTGTGTGTCCCATGTCCCTCACTCTCTCTCAGTGTGTGTCCCGTGTCCCTCACTCTCTCTCAGTGTGTGTCCCGTGTCCCTCACTCTCTGTGTGTCCCGTGTCCCTCACACTCTCTCTGTGTGTCCCGTGTCCCTCACTCTCTCTCAGTGTGTGTCCCGTGTCCCTCACTCTTTCAGTGTGTGTCCCGTGTCCCTCACTCTCTCTCAGTGTGTGTCCCGTGTCCCTCATTCTCTCAGTGTGTGTCCCGTGTCCCTCACTCTCTCTCTCTCTGTGTCCCGTGTCCCTCACTCTCTCTCAGTGTGTGTCCCGTGTCCCTCACCGTCTCAGTGTGTGTCCCGTGTCCCGTGTCCCTCACTCTCCCTCAGTGTGTGTCCCATGTCCCTCACTCTCTCAGTGTGTGTCCCGTGTCCCTCACTCTCTCAGTGTGTGTCCCGTGTCCCTCACTCTCTCTCAGTCTGTGTCCCGTTACCCTCACTCTCTCTCAGTCTGTGTCCTGTGTCCCTCACACTCTCTCTCTGTGTGTCCCGTGTCCCTCACTCTCTCTCAGTGTGTGTCCCGTGTCCCTCACTCTCTCTGTGTGTGTCCCGTGTCCCTCACTCTCTCTGTGTGTGTCCCGTGTCCCTCACTCGCTCAGTGTGTGTCCCGTGTCCCTCACTCTCTCTCTGTGTGTGTCCCGTGTCCCTCACTCTCTCAGTGTGTGTCCCGTGACCCTCACTCTCTCTCTGTGTGTGTCCCGTGTCCCTCACTCTCTCCCAGTGTGTGTCCCGTGTCCCTCACACTCTCTCAGTGTGTGTCACGTGTCCCTCACTCTCTCCCAGTGTGTGTCCCGTGTCCCTCACTCTCTCCCAGTGTGTGTCCCGTGTCCCTCACTCTCTCTCAGTGTGGGTCCCGTGTCCCTCACTCTCTCTCAGTGTGTGTCCCGTGTCCCTCACTCTCTCAGTGTGTGTCCCGTGTCCCTCACTCTCTCTCTCTGTGTCCCGTGTCCCTCACTCTCAGTGTGTGTCCCGTGTCCCTCACTCTCTCAGTGCGTGTCCCGTGTCCCTCACTCTCTCAGTGCGTGTCCCGTGTCCCTCACTCTCTCTGTGTGTGTCCCGTGTCCCTCACTCTCTGTGTGTGTCCCGTGTCCCTCACTCTCTCTCTCTCTCTGTGTCCCGCACTCTCTCTCAGTGTGTGTCCCGTGTCCCTCACTCTCTCTGTGTGTCCCGTGTCCCTCACTCTCTCTCAGTGTGTGTCCCGTGTCCCTCACTCTCTCAGTGTGTGTCCCGTGTCCCTCACTCTCTCTGTGTGTGTCCCGTGTCCCTCACTCTCTCTCAGTGTGTGTCCCGTGTCCCTCACTCTCTCAGTGTGTGTCCCGTGTCCCTCACTCTCCCTCAGTGTGTGTCCCGTGTCCCTCACTCTCTCTCAGTGTGTCCCGTGTCCCTCACTCTCTCTCGGTCTGTGTCCCGTGTCCCTCACTCTCTCAGTGTGTGTCCCGTGTCCCTCACTCTCCCTCAGTGTGTGTCCCGTGTCCCTCACTCTCTCTGTGTGTGTCCCGTGTCCCTCACTCTCTGTGTGTGTCCCGTGTCCCTCACTCTCTGTGTGTGTCCCGTGTCCCTCACTCTCTCTCTCTGTGTGTCCCGTGTCCCTCACTCTCCCTCAGTGTGTGTCCCGTGTCCCTCACTCTCTGTGTGTGTCCCGTGTCCCTCACTCTCTGTGTGTGTCCCGTGTCCCTCACTCTCTCTCAGTCTGTGTCCCGTGTCCCTCACTCTCTCTCAGTCTGTGTCCTGTGTCCCTCACACTCTCTCTCTGTGGGTCCCGTGTCCCTCACTCTCTCTCAGTGTGTGTCCCGTGTCCCTCACTCTCTCTGTGTGTGTCCCGTGTCCCTCACTCTCTCTGTGTGTGTCCCGTGTCCCTCACTCTCTGTGTGTGTCCCGTGTCCCTCACTCTCTCTCTCTGTGTCCCGTGTCCCTCACTCTCTCTCAGAGTGTGTCCCATGTCCCTCACTCTCTCAGTGTGTGTCCCGTGTCCCTCACTCTCTCTCAGTTTGTGTCCCGTGTCCCTCACTCTCTGTGTGTGTCCCGTGTCCCTCACTCTCTCCCAGTGTGTGTCCCGTGTCCCTCACTCTCTCTCGGTGTGGGTCCCGTGTCCCTCACTCTCTCTCAGTGTGTGTCCCGTGTCCCTCACTCTCTCAGTGTGTGTCCCGTGTCCCTCACTCTCTCTCTCTGTGTCCCGTGTCCCTCACTCTCAGTGTGTGTCCCGTGTCCCTCACTCTCTCAGTGCGTGTCCCGTGTCCCTCACTCTCTCAGTGCGTGTCCCGTGTCCCTCACTCTCTCTCAGTGTGTGTCCCGTGTCCCTCACTCTCTGTGTGTGTCCCGTGTCCCTCACTCTCTCTCTCTCTGTGTCCCGCACTCTCTCTCAGTGTGTGTCCCGTGTCCCTCACTCTCTCTGTGTGTCCCGTGTCCCTCACTCTCTCTCAGTGTGTCCCGTGTCCCTCACTCTCTCAGTGTGTGTCCCGTGTCCCTCACTCTCTCTGTGTGTGTCCCGTGTCCCTCACTCTCTCTCAGTGTGTGTCCCATGTCCCTCACTCTCTCAGTGTGTGTCCCGTGTCCCTCACTCTCCCTCAGTGTGTGTCCCGTGTCCCTCACTCTCTCTCAGTGTGTCCCGTGTCCCTCACTCTCTCTCAGTGCGTGTCCCGTGTCCCTCACTCTCTGTGTGTGTCCCGTGTCCCTCACTCTCTCTGTGTGTGTCCCGTGTCCCTCACTCTCTCAGTGTGTGTCCCGTGACCCTCACTCTCTCTCGGTGTGTGTCCCGTGTCCCTCACTCTCTCAGTGTGTGACCCGTGTCCCTCACTCTCTCAGTGTCTGTCCCGTGTCCCTCACTCTCTCTCGGTCTGTGTCCCGTGTCCCTCACTCTCTCAGTGTGTGTCCCGTGTCCCTCACTCTCTCTGTGTGTGTCCCGTGTCCCTCACTCTCTCTCTCTGTGTGTCCCGTGTCCCTCACTCTCCCTCAGTGTGTGTCCCGTGTCCCTCACTCTCTGTGTGTGTCCCGTGTCCCTCACTCTCTGTGTGTGTCCCGTGTCCCTCACTCTCTCTCTCTGTGTGTCCCGTGTCCCTCACTCTCTCTCAGTGTGTGTCCCGTGTCCCTCACTCTCTCTCAGTCTGTGTCCTGTGTCCCTCACACTCTCTCTCTGTGGGTCCCGTGTCCCTCACTCTCTCTCAGTGTGTGTCCCGTGTCCCTCACTCTCTCAGTGTGTGTCCCGTGTCCCTCACTCTCTCTGTGTGTGTCCCGTGTCCCTCACTCTCTCTGTGTGTGTCCCGTGTCCCTCACTCTCTCTCTCTGTGTCCCGTGTCCCTCACTCTCTCTCAGAGTGTGTCCCATGTCCCTCACTCTCTCAGTGTGTGTCCCGTGTCCCTCACTCTCTCTCAGTCTGTGTCCTGTGTCCCTCACTCTCTCTGTGTGTCCCGTGTCGCTCACTCTCTCTCAGTTTGTGTCCCCTGTCCCTCACTCTCTGTGTGTGTCCCGTGTCCCTCACTCTCTCTGTGTGTGCCCCGTGTCCCTCACTCTCTCTCAGTCTGTGTCCCGTGTCCCTCACTCTCTCTGTGTGTGTCCCGTGTCGCTCACTCTCTCTCAGTGTGTGTCCCGTGTCCCTCACTCTCTCAGTGCATGTCCCGTGTCCCTCACTCTCTCTCAGTGTGTGTCCCGTGTCCCTCACTCTCTCTGTGTGTGTCCCGTGTCCCTCACTCTCTCAGTGTGTGTCCCGTGTCCCTCACTCTCTCTGTGTCCCGCACTCTCTCTCAGTGTGTGTCCCGTGTCCCTCACTCTCTCTGAGTGTGTGTCCCGTGTCCCTCACTCTCTCTCTGTGTGTCCCGTGTCCCTCACTCTCTCTGTGTGTGTGTCCCGTGTCCCTCACTCTTTCAGTGTGTGTCCCGTGTCCCTCACTCTCTCTGTGTGTGTCCCGTGTCCCTCACTCTCTCAGTGTGTGTCCCGTGTCCCTCACTCTCTCTGTGTGTGTCCCGTGTCCCTCACTCTCTCCCAGTGTGTGTCCCGTGTCCCTCACTCTCTCTCAGAGTGTGTCCCATGTCCCTCACTCTCTCTGTGTGTGTCCTGTGTCCCTCACTCTCTCAAGTGTGTGTCCCGTGTCCCTCACTCTCTCAGTGTGTGTCCCGTGTCCCTCACTCTCTCCCAGTGTGTGTCCCGTGTCCCTCACTCTCTCAGTGTGTGTCCCGTGTCCCTCACTCTCCCTCAGTGTGTGTCCCGTGTCCCTCACTCTCTCTCAGTGTGTCCCGTGTCCCTCACTCTCTCAGTGTGTGTCCCGTGTCCCTCACTCTCTCAGTGTGTGTCCCGTGTCCCTCACTCTCTCAGTGTGTGACCCGTGTCCCTCACTCTCTCTGTGTCTGTCCCGTGTCCCTCACGCTCTCTCGGTCTGTGTCCCGTGTCCCTCACTCTCTCTGTGTGTGTCCCGTGTCCCTCACTCTCTCTCAGTGTGTGTCCCGTGTCCCTCACTCTCCCTCAGTGTGTGTCCCGTCTCCCTCACTCTCAGTGTGTGTCCCCTGTCCCTCACTCTCTCTCAGTGTGTGTCCCATGTCCCTCACTCTCTCTGTCTGTGTCCCGTGTCCCTCACTCTCTCTCAGTCAGTGTCCCGTGTCCCTCACTCTCTCTCAGTCTGTGTCCCGTGTCCCTCACTCTCTCTCTCTGTGTGTCCCGTGTCCCTCACTCTCTCAGTGTGTGTCCCGTGTCCCTCACTCTCTCTCTCTGTGTGTCCCGTGTCCCTCACTCTCTGTGTGTGTCCCGTGTCCCTCACTCTCTCAGTGTGTGTCCCGTGTCCCTCACTCTCTCTCAGTGTGTGTCCCGTGTCCCTCATTCTCTCTCTCAGTGTGTGTCCCGTGTCCCTCACTCTCTCTGTGTGTCCCGTGTCCCTCACTCTCTCAGTGTGTGTCCCGTGTCCCTCACTCTCTCCCAGTGTGTGTCCCGTGTCCCTCACACTCTCTGTGTGTGTCCCGTGTCCCTCACTCTCTCCCAGTGTGTGTCCCGTGTCCCTCACTCTCTCCCAGTGTGTGTCCCGTGTCCCTCACTCTCTCTCAGTGTGTGTCCCGTGTCCCTCACTCTCTCTGTGTGTGTCCCGCGTCCCTCACTCTCTCTCAGTGTGTGTCCCGTGTCCCTCACTCTCTCAGTGTGTGTCCCGTGTCCCTCACTCTCTCAGTGCGTGTCCCGTGTCCCTCACTCTCTCTCAGTGTGTGTCCCGTGTCCCTCACTCTCTCTGTGTGAGTCCCGTGTCCCTCACTCTCTGTGTGTGTCCCGTGTCCCTCACTCTCTCTCTCTCTCTGTGTCCCGCACTCTCTCTCAGTGTGTGTCCCGTGTCCCTCACTCTCTCTGTGTGTCCCGTGTCCCTCACTCTCTCTCAGTGTGTGTCCCGTGTCCCTCACTCTCTCTGTGTGTGTCCCGTGTCCCTCACTCTCTCTCAGTGTGTGTCCCGTGTCCCTCACTCTCTCAGTGTGTGTCCCGTGTCCCTCACTCTCTCTCAGAGTGTGTCCCGTGTCCCTCACTCTCTCTGTGTGTGTCCCGTGTCCCTCACTCTCTCCCAGTGTGTGTCCCGTGTCCCTCACTCTCTCTCAGAGTGTGTCCCGTGTCCCTCACTCTCTGTGTGTGTGTCCCGTGTCCCTCACTCTCTCAGTGTGTGTCCCGTGTCCCTCACTCTCTCCCAGTGTGTGTCCCGTGTCCCTCACACTCTCCCAGTGTGTGTCCCGTGTCCCTCACTCTCTCTCAGTGTGTGTCCCGTGTCCCTCACTCTCTCTGTGTGTGTCCCGCGTCCCTCACTCTCTCTCAGTGTGTGTCCCGTGTCCCTCACTCTCTCAGTGTGTGTCCCGTGTCCCTCACTCTCTCTCTCTGTGTCCCGTGTCCCTCACTCTCTCAGTGTGTGTCCCGTGTCCCTCACTCTCTCAGTGCGTGTCCCGTGTCCCTCACTCTCTCAGTGCGTGTCCCGTGTCCCTCACTCTCTCTCAGTGTGTGTCCCGTGTCCCTCACTCTCTCTGTGTGTATCCCGTGTCCCTCACTCTCTGTGTGTGTCCCGTGTCCCTCACTCTCTCTCTCTCTGTGTCCCGCACTCTCTCTCAGTGTGTGTCCCGTGTCCCTCACTCTCTCTGTGTGTCCCGTGTCCCTCACTCTCTCTCAGTGTGTGTCCCGTGTCCCTCACTCTCTCAGTGTGTGTCCCGTGTCCCTCACTCTCTCTGTGTGTGTCCCGTGTCCCTCACTCTCTCTCAGTGTGTGTCCCGTGTCCCTCACTCTCTCAGTGTGTGTCCCGTGTCCCTCACTCTCTCAGTGTGTGTCCCGTGTCCCTCACTCTCTCTGAGTGTGTCCCATGTCCCTCACTCTCTCTCAGTGTGTGTCCCGTGTCCCTCACTCTCTCAAGTGTGTGTCCCGTGTCCCTCACTCTCCCTCAGTGTGTGTCCCGTGTCTCTCACTCTCTCAGTGTGTGTCCCGTGTCCCTCACTCTCTCAGTGTGTGACCCGTGTCCCTCACTCTCTCTCGGTCTGTGTCCCGTGTCCCTCACTCTCTCAGTGTGTGTCCCGTATCCCTCACTCTCCCTCAGTGTGTGTCCCGTGTCCCTCACTCTCTGTGTGTGTCCCGTGTCCCTCACTCTCTCTGTGTGTGTGTCCCGTGTCCCTCACTCTCCCTCAGTGTGTGTCCCGTGTCCCTCACTCTCTCAGTGTGTGTCCCGTGTCCCTCACTCTCTCTCAGTGTGTGTCCCGTGTCCCTCACTCTCTCCCTGTGTGTGTCCCGTGTCCCTCACTCTCTCTCAGTGTGTGTCCCGTGACCCTCACTCTCTGTGTGTGTCCCGTGTTCCTCACTCTCTCTCAGTGTGTGTCCCATGTCCCTCACTCTCTCTCAGTGTGTGTCCCGTGTCCCTCACTCTCTCTCAGTGTGTGTCCCGTGTCCCTCACTCTCTCTCTGTGTGTCCCGTGTCCCTCACTCTCTCTCAGTGTGTGTCCCGTGTCCCTCACTCTTTCAGTGTGTGTCCCGTGTCCCTCACTCTCTCTCAGTGTGTGTCCCGTGTCCCTCACTCTCTCTCTCTCTGTGTCCCGTGTCCCTCACTCTCTCTCAGTGTGTGTCCCGTGTCCCTCACTCTCTCAGTGTGTGACCCGTGTCCCTCACTCTCTCTCAGTCTGTCCCGTGTCCCTCACTCTCTCTCGGTCTGTGTCCCGTGTCCCTCACTCTCTCTGTGTGTGTCCCGTGTCCCTCATTCTCTCTCAGTGTGTGTCCCCTGTCCCTCACTCTCTCTCAGTCTGTGTCCCGTGTCCCTCACTCTCTCTCAGTCAGTGTCCCGTGTCCCTCACTCTCTCTCAGTCTGTGTCCCGTGTCCCTCACTCTCTCTCAGTCTGTGTCCCGTGTCCCTCACTCTCTCTCAGTGTGTGTCCCGTGTCCCTCACTCTCTGTGTGTGTGTCCCGTGTCCCTCACTCTCTCCCAGTGTGTGTCCCGTGTCCCTCACTCTCTCTCAGAGTGTGTCCCATGTCCCTCACTCTCTCTCAGTGTGTGTCCCGTGTCCCTCACTCTCTCAGTGTGTGTCCCGTGTCCCTCACTCTCCCTCAGTGTGTGTCCCGTGTCCCTCACTCTCTCAGTCTGTGTCCCGTGTCCCTCACTCTCTCCCAGTGTGTCCCGTGTCCCTCACTCTCTGTGTGTGTCCCGTGTCCCTCACTCTCCCTCAGTGTGTGTCCCGTGTCCCTCACTCTCTCTCAGTGTGTCCCGTGTCCCTCACTCTCTCAGTGTGTGTCCCGTGTCCCTCACTCTCTCAGTGTGTGTCCCGTGTCCCTCACTCTCTCTCAGTGTGTGTCCCGTGTCCCTCACTCTCTGTGTGTCCCGTGTCCCTCACTCTCTCTGTGTCTGTCCCGTGTCCCTCACTCTCTCTCGGTCTGTGTCCCGTGTCCCTCACTCTCTCTGTGTGTGTCCCGTGTCCCTCACTCTCTCTCAGTGTGTGTCCCGTGTCCCTCACTCTCCCTCAGTGTGTGTCCCGTCTCCCTCACTCTCAGTGTGTGTCCCCTGTCCCTCACTCTCTCTCAGTGTGTGTCCCATGTCCCTCACTCTCTCTCAGTCTGTGTCCCATGTCCCTCACTCTCTCTCAGTCTGTGTCCCGTGTCCCTCACTCTCTCTCAGTCAGTGTCCCGTGTCCCTCACTCTCTCTCAGTCTGTGTCCCGTGTCCCTCACTCTCTCTCAGTGTGTGTGTCCCGTGTCCCTCACTCTCTCTCTCTCTCTGTGTCCCGTGTCCCTCACTCTCTCTGTGTGTGTCCCGTGTCCCTCACTCTCTCAGTGTGTGTCCCGTGTCCCTCACTCTCTCTGTGTGTCCCGTGTCCCTCACTCTCTCTCAGTGTGTGTCCCGTGTCCCTCACTCTCTCTGTGTGTGTCCCGTGTCCCTCACTCTCTCTCAGTGTGTGTCCCGTGTCCCTCACTCTCTCAGTGTGTGTCCCGTGTCCCTCACTCTCTCAGTGTGTGTCCCGTGTCCCTCACTCTCTCCCAGTGTGTGTCCCGTGTCCCTCACACTCTCTCAGTGTGTGTCCCGTGTCCCTCACTCTCTCCCAGTGTGTGTCCCGTGTCCCTCACTCTCTCCCAGTGTGTGTCCCGTGTCCCTCACTCTCTCTCAGTGTGTGTCCCGTGTCCCTCACTCTCTCTGTGTGTGTCCCGCGTCCCTCACTCTCTCTCAGTGTGTGTCCCGTGTCCCTCACTCTCTGTGTGAGTCCCGTGTCCCTCACTCTCTCTCTCTCTGTGTCCCGCACTCTCTCTCAGTGTGTGTCCCGTGTCCCTCACTCTCTCTGTGTGTCCCGTGTCCCTCACTCTCTCTCAGTGTGTGTCCCGTGTCCCTCACTCTCACAGTGTGTGTCCCGTGTCCCTCACTCTCTCTCAGAGTGTGTCCCGTGTCCCTCACTCTCTCTGTGTGTGTCCCGTGTCCCTCACTCTCTCAGTGTGTGTCCCGTGTCCCTCACTCTCTCTCAGAGTGTGTCCCGTGTCCCTCACTCTCTCTGTGTGTGTCCCGTGTCCCTCACTCTCTCCCAGTGTGTGTCCCGTGTCCCTCACTCTCTCCCAGTGTGTGTCCCGTGTCCCTCACTCTCTCCCAGTGTGTGTCCCGTGTCCCTCACTCTCTCCCAGTGTGTGTCCCGTGTCCCTCGCTCTCTCTCAGTGTGTCCCGTGTCCCTCACTCTCTCTGTGTGTGTCCCGCGTCCCTCACTCTCTCTCAGTGTGTGTCCCGTGTCCCTCACTCTCTCAGTGTGTGTCCCGTGTCCCTCACTCTCTCTCTCTGTGTCCCGTGTCCCTCACTCTCTCTGTGTGTCCCGTGTCCCTCACTCTCTCTCAGTGTGTGTCCCGTGTCCCTCACTCTCTCAGTGTGTGTGTCGTGTCCCTCACTCTCTCTGTGTGTGTCCCGTGTCCCTCACTCTCTCTCAGTGTGTGTCCCGTGTCCCTCACTCTCTCAGTGTGTGTCCCGTGTCCCTCACTCTCTCAGTGTGTGTCCCGTGTCCCTCACTCTCTCTCTCAGAGTGTGTCCCATGTCCCTCACTCTCTCTCAGTGTGTGTCCCGTGTCCCTCACTCTCTCAAGTGTGTGTCCCGTGTCCCTCACTCTCCCTCAGTGTGTGTCCCGTGTCCCTCACTCTCTGTGTGTCCCGTGTCCCTCACTCTCTCTCAGTGTGTGTCCCATGTCCCTCACTCTCTCTCAGTGTGTGTCCCGTGTCCCTCACTCTCTCTCAGTGTGTGTCCCGTGTCCCTCACTCTCTCTCTGTGTGTCCCGTGTCCCTCACTCTCTCTCAGTGTGTGTCCCGTGTCCCTCACTCTTTCAGTGTGTGTCCCGTGTCCCTCACTCTCTCTCAGTGTGTGTCCCGTGTCCCTCACTCTCTCTCTCTCTGTGTCCCGTGTCCCTCACTCTCTCTCAGTGTGTGTCCCGTGTCCCTCACTCTCTCAGTGTGTGACCCGTGTCCCTCACTCTCTCTCAGTCTGTCCCGTGTCCCTCACTCTCTCTCGGTCTGTGTCCCGTGTCCCTCACTCTCTCTGTGTGTGTCCCGTGTCCCTCATTCTCTCTCAGTGTGTGTCCCCTGTCCCTCACTCTCTCTCAGTCTGTGTCCCGTGTACCTCACTCTCTCTCAGTCAGTGTCCCGTGTCCCTCACTCTCTCTCAGTCTGTGTCCCGTGTCCCTCACTCTCTCTCAGTCTGTGTCCCGTGTCCCTCACTCTCTCTCAGTGTGTGTCCCGTGTCCCTCACTCTCTGTGTGTGTGTCCCGTGTCCCTCACTCTCTCCCAGTGTGTGTCCCGTGTCCCTCACTCTCTCTCAGAGTGTGTCCCATGTCCCTCACTCTCTCTCAGTGTGTGTCCCGTGTCCCTCACTCTCTCAGTGTGTGTCCCGTGTCCCTCACTCTCCCTCAGTGTGTGTCCCGTGTCCCTCACTCTCTCAGTCTGTGTCCCGTGTCCCTCACTCTCTCCCAGTGTGTCCCGTGTCCCTCACTCTCTGTGTGTGTCCCGTGTCCCTCACTCTCCCTCAGTGTGTGTCCCGTGTCCCTCACTCTCTCTCAGTGTGTCCCGTGTCCCTCACTCTCTCAGTGTGTGTCCCGTGTCCCTCACTCTCTCAGTGTGTGTCCCGTGTCCCTCACTCTCTCTCAGTCTGTGTCCCGTGTCCCTCACTCTCTCTCAGTGTGTGTGTCCCGTGTCCCTCACTCTCTCTCTCTCTCTGTGTCCCGTGTCCCTCACTCTCTCTGTGTGTGTCCCGTGTCCCTCACTCTCTCTCAGTGTGTGTCCCGTGTCCCTCACTCTCCCTCAGTGTGTGTCCCGTCTCCCTCACTCTCAGTGTGTGTCCCCTGTCCCTCACTCTCTCTCAGTGTGTGTCCCATGTCCCTCACTCTCTCTCAGTCTGTGTCCCGTGTCCCTCACTCTCTCTCAGTCAGTGTCCCATGTCCCTCACTCTCTCTCAGTCTGTGTCCCGTGTCCCTCACTCTCTCTCAGTGTGTGTGTCCCGTGTCCCTCACTCTCTCTCTCTCTCTGTGTCCCGTGTCCCTCACTCTCTCTGTGTGTGTCCCGTGTCCCTCACTCTCTCAGTGTGTGTCCCGTGTCCCTCACTCTCTCTGTGTGTCCCGTGTCCCTCACTCTCTCTCAGTGTGTGTCCCGTGTCCCTCACTCTCTCTGTGTGTGTCCCGTGTCCCTCACTCTCTCTCAGTGTGTGTCCCGTGTCCCTCACTCTCTCAGTGTGTGTCCCGTGTCCCTCACTCTCTCAGTGTGTGTCCCGTGTCCCTCACTCTCTCAGTGTGTGTCCCGTGTCCCTCACTCTCTCCCAGTGTGTGTCCCGTGTCCCTCACACTCTCTCAGTGTGTGTCCCGTGTCCCTCACTCTCTCCCAGTGTGTGTCCCGTGTCCCTCACTCTCTCCCAGTGTGTGTCCCGTGTCCCTCACTCTCTCTGTGTGTGTCCCGCGTCCCTCACTCTCTCTCAGTGTGTGTCCCGTGTCCCTCACTCTCTCAGTGTGTGTCCCGTGTCCCTCACTCTCTCTCTCTGTGTCCCGTGTCCCTCACTCTCTCTGTGTGTCCCGTGTCCCTCACTCTCTCTCAGTGTGTGTCCCGTGTCCCTCACTCTCTCAGTGCGTGTCCCGTGTCCCTCACTCTCTCTCAGTGTGTGTCCCGTGTCCCTCACTCTCTCTGTGTGTATCCCGTGTCCCTCACTCTCAGTGTGTGTCCCGTGTCCCTCACTCTCTCTCTGTGTCCCGCACTCTCTCTGTGTGTGTCCCGTGTCCCTCACTCTCTCTCAGTGTGTGTCCCGTGTCCCTCACTCTCTCAGTGTGTGTCCCGTGTCCCTCACTCTCTCAGTGTGTGTCCCGTGTCCCTCACTCTCTCTCAGAGTGTGTCCCATGTCCCTCACTCTCTCTCAGTGTGTGTCCCGTGTCCCTCACTCTCTCAGTGTGTGTCCCGTGTCCCTCACTCTCTCAGTGTGTGTCCCGTGTCCCTCACTCTCTCAAGTGTGTGTCCCGTGTCCCGTGTCCCTCACTCTCCCTCAGTGTGTGTCCCGTGTCCCTCACTCTCTCAGTGTGTGTCCCGTGTCCCTCACTCTCTCAGTGTGTGACCCGTGTCCCGCACTCTCTCTCGGTCTGTGTCCCGTGTCCCTCACTCTCTCTCTCTGTGTGTCCCGTATCCCTCACTCTCCCTCAGTGTGTGTCCCGTGTCCCTCACTCTCTCTGTGTGTGTCCCGTGTCCCTCACTCTCTGTGTGTGTCCCGTGTCCCTCACTCTCTCTGTGTGTGTGTCCCGTGTCCCACACTCTCCCTCAGTGTGTGTCCCGTGTCCCTCACTCTCTCTGTGTGTGTCCCGTGTCCCTCACTCTCTCTCAGTGTGTGTCCCGTGACCCTCACTCTCTCTCAGTGTGTGTCCCATGTCCCTCACTCTCTCTCAGTGTGTGTCCCGTGTCCCTCACTCTCTCTCAGTGTGTGTCCCGTGTCCCTCACTCTCTCTCAGTGTGTGTCCCGTGTCCCTCACTCTCTCAGTGTGTGACCCGTGTCCCTCACTCTCTCTCAGTCTGTCCCGTGTCCCTCACTCTCTCTCGGTCTGTGTCCCGTGTCCCTCACTCTCTCTGTGTGTGTCCCGTGTCCCTCATTCTCTCTCAGTGTGTGTCCCCTGTCCCTCACTCTCTCTCAGTCTGTGTCCCGTGTCCCTCACTCTCTCTCAGTCAGTGTCCCGTGTCCCTCACTCTCTCTCAGTCTGTGTCCCGTGTCCCTCACTCTCTCTCAGTCTGTGTCCCGTGTCCCTCACTCTCTCTCAGTGTGTGTCCCGTGTCCCTCACTCTCTCTCTCTGTGGGTCCCGTGTCCCTCACTCTCTCTCAGTGTGTGTCCCGTGCCCCTCACTCTCTCTGTGTATGTCCCGTGTCCCTCACTCTCTCAGTGTGTCCCGTGTCCCTCACTCTCTCAGTGTGTGTCCCGTGTCCCTCACTCTCTCTCTGTGTGTGTCCCGTGTCCCTCACTCTCTCAGTGTGTGTCCCGTGTCCCTCACTCTCTCTCAGTCTGTCCCGTGTCCCTCACTCTCTCTCGGTCTGTGTCCCGTGTCCCTCACTCTCTCTGTGTGTGTCCCGTGTCCCTCATTCTCTCTCAGTGTGTGTCCCCTGTCCCTCACTCTCTCTCAGTCTGTGTCCCGTGTCCCTCACTCTCTCTCAGTCAGTGTCCCGTGTCCCTCACTCTCTCTCAGTCTGTGTCCCGTGTCCCTCACTCTCTCTCAGTCTGTGTCCCGTGTCCCTCACTCTCTCAGTGTGTGTCCCGTGTCCCTCACTCTCTCCCAGTGTGTGTCCCGTGTCCCTCACACTCTCTCAGTGTGTGTCCCGTGTCCCTCACTCTCTCCCAGTGTGTGTCCCGTGTCCCTCACTCTCTCCCAGTGTGTGTCCCGTGTCCCTCACTCTCTCTCAGTGTGTGTCCCGCGTCCCTCACTCTCTCTCAGTGTGTGTCCCGTGTCCCTCACTCTCTCAGTGTGTGTCCCGTGTCCCTCACTCTCTCTCTGTGTGTCCCGTGTCCCTCACTCTCTCTGTGTGTCCCGTGTCCCTCACTCTCTCAGCGTGTCCCGTGTCCCTCACTCTCTCTGAGTGTGTGTCCCGTGTCCCTCACTCTCTCTGTGTGTGTCCCGTGTCCCTCACTCTCTCTCCGTGTGTGTCCCGTGTCTCTCACTCTCTGTGTGTGTCCCGTGTCCCTCACTCTCTCTCAGTGTGGGTCCCGTGTCCCTCACTCTCTCTCAGTCTGTTTCCCGTGTCCCTCACTCTCTCTCTCTCTCTCTGTGTGTCCCGTGTCCCTCACTCTCTGTGTGTGTCCCCTGTCCCTCACTCTCTCTCAGTGTGTGTCCCGTGTCCCTCACTCTCTCTCTGTGTGTGTCCCGTGTCCCTCACTCTCTCAGTGTGTGTCCCGTGTCCCTCACTCTCTCTCAGTCTGTGTCCCGTGTCCCTCACACTCTCTCAGTGTGTGTCCCGTGTCCCTCACTCTCTCTCAGTGTGTGTCCCGTGTCCCTCACTCTCTCTCAGTGTGTGTCCCGTGTCCCTCATTCTCTCTCCCAGTGTGTGTCCCGTGTCCCTCACACTCTCTCAGTGTGTGTCCCGTGTCCCTCACTCTCTCCCAGTGTGTGTCCCGTGTCCCTCACTCTCTCCCAGTGTGTGTCCCGTGTCCCTCACTCTCTCTCAGTGTGTGTCCCGTGTCCCTCACTCTCTCTGTGTGTGTCCCGCGTCCCTCACTCTCTCTCAGTGTGTGTCCCGTGTCCCTCACTCTCTCTCTGTGTCCCGTGTCCCTCACTCTCTCTCAGTGTGTCCCGTGTCCCTCACTCTCTCAGCGTGTCCCGTGTCCCTCACTCTCTCTGAGTGTGTGTCCCGTGTCCCTCACTCTCTCTCAGTGTGTGTCCCGTGTCTCTCACTCTCTGTGTGTGTCCCGTGTCCCTCACTCTCTCTCAGTGTGGGACCCGTGTCCCTCACTCTCTCTCAGTCTGTTTCCCGTGTCCCTCACTCTCTCTCTCTCTCTCTGTGTGTCCCGTGTCCCTCACTCTCTCAGTGTGTGTCCCGTGTCCCTCACTCTCTCTCAGTCTGTGTCCCGTGTCCCTCACTCTCTCTCAGTGTGTGTCCCGTGTCCCTCACTCTCTCTCAGTGTGTGTCCCGTGTCCCTCACTCTCTCTCAGTGTGTGTCCCCTGTCCCTCACTCTTTCAGTGTGTGTCCCGTGTCCCTCACTCTCTCTCCGTGTGTGTCCCGTGTCTCTCACTCTCTGTGTGTGTCCCGTGTCCCTCACTCTCTCTCAGTGTGGGACCCGTGTCCCTCACTCTCTCTCAGTCTGTTTCCCGTGTCCCTCACTCTCTCTCTCTCTCTCTGTGTGTCCCGTGTCCCTCACTCTCTCAGTGTGTGTCCCGTGTCCCTCACTCTCTCAGTGTGTGTCCCGTGTCCCTCACTCTCTCTCAGTGTGTGTCCCGTGTCCCTCACTCTCTCAGTGTGAGTCCCGTGTCCCTCACTCTCTGTGTGTCCCGTGTCCCTCACTCTCTCCCAGTGTGTGTCCCGTGTCCCTCACTCTCTCTGTGTGGGTCCCGTGTCCCTCACTCTCTCAGTGTGTGTCCCGTGTCCCTCACTCTCTCAGTGTGGGTCCCGTGTCCCTCATTCTCTCAGTGTGTGTCCCGTGTCCCTCACTGTCTCTCAGTGTGTGTCCCGTGTCCCTCACTCTCTCTCAGTGTGTGTCCCGTGTCCCTCACTCTCTGTGTGTGGTCTCCAGTGATTGGCTAACTCAGCACGGCCTGGGATTGTTTTGTGGGATCTTCTTGTGCTGTGTGCCTGAGTACCGCAGCAGGAGGTGTACTCACCCCGTGACCCATTTCAAGCTGAGGTGGGGTATTAAAACCGAGTGGCAAGATTGAAGAATGATGCTCTCATCACTGACATTTCTCACCTCAATGCACAACAAATTAACCCCCTCCCACCAAATAACTATTAAATATCACAACGATAGTCTGATGCCATGGTACATCGGAGGTGGAATAAGCATCTTCAATTCAGATTCTCTCTCTGTCAAACTCTAACGAGAAAACTCAGAGAGCGAGAGAGAGCGAGCGAGCGAGAGAGTGAGCGAGCGAGCGAGTGCGAGAGAGACAGAGAGAGACGGAGAGAGAGAGAGAGACGGAGAGAGACGGAGAGAGACGGAGAGAGACGGAGAGAGAGCTGGAGAGAGAGCAGGAGAGAGAGAGACAGAGCGAGGAAACAGAGAGAGAGACAGAGAGAGAGACAGAGAGACAAAGAGAGGAAACAGAGAGAGGAAACAGAGAGACAGAGAGCGAGAGACAGAGAGCGAGAGACAGAGAGAGAGCGAGAGACAGAGAGCGAGAGACAGAGAGCGAGAGACAGAGAGCGAGAGACAGAGAGAGAGCGAGAGACAGAGAGAGAGCGAGAGACAGAGAGCGAGAGACAGAGAGAGAGCGAGAGACAGAGACAGAGAGACAGAGACAGAGAGCGAGGAAACAGATCAGAAATCTCAGCAATCAACCAATTTCTGATTCTTTCCAATTTTCCCAGCTATCGTTCGTCACGAGCACCTTGCCAAGCCGCGGTGACCCTTGTGAAAGGAGTTTGGGCGCAGTACGGTAGCCTAGCGACGCAGAGGTCATGAATTCAATCATTAACAATAGGCCTGACTGGTTCAGTGAGGCTCTCTCGGGGAAGTGAACCCGCCGCCCGACCCGGCCATGCTCACACACGCCGGCCGCCTGTCGCACTCTGTGTGCAGGAGTCTTGAAACCCTCCAACGCAGCCTTCATTCGGCCCAATTTCACATGCAAACCACAAGTGCGGCTTTGCTTCAAAAGTAATGTCCCAGGTCTGTTCCGAATGGCCATGGGCAGCAGACACCGAGATTGATGGATTTTTGTTGGGTAAGGGTATTGAGGGTTACAGGACTAAGGCGGGTAAATGGGGTTAAGATACAGATCAGCCGCGATCTCATTGAATGGCGGAATGGGCTCGAGGGGCTGAAGGGTCTCCTCCTGCTCTTAATTTGGCAATCTCACTGGGAGAAGGTTGCTGCGGGATTGGGAAACTATTGGGACACGATGGAAAAGCAGAAATGACTTGCATTTCTCCAGCGCCTTTCACCACCTCAGGACGTCCCAAAGCACTTCACAGCCAATGAAGTACTTTCTGAAGTGTAGTCACTGTTGTAATGTAGGAAACGTGGCAGCCAATTTGTGCACAGCAAGATCCCACGACCAGCACTGTGAGAATGACCAGATCATCTGTTTTAAGTGATGTTGGTTGAGGGATAAATCTTGGCCAGGACACTGGGGAGAACTCCCCTGCTCTTCTTCCAAATAGTGGCCGTGGGATCTTTTACGTCCACCTGAGGGGCCAGACGGGGCCTCGGGTTAACGTCTCATCTGAAATAAGGCCCCTCCGACAGTGCGGCACTCCCTCAGTACTGCCCCTCCGACAGTGCGGCGCTCCCTCAGCACTGCCCCTCCGACAGTGCGGCACTCCCTCAGTACTGCCCCTCCGACAGTGCGGCGCTCCCTCAGTACTGACCCTCCGACAGTGCGGCGCTCCCTCAGTACTGCCCCTCCGACAGTGCGGCGCTCCCTCAGTACTGCCCCTCCGACAGTGCGGCGCTCCCTCAGTACTGCCCCTCCGACAGTGCGGTGCTCCCTCAGTACTGCCCCTCCGACAGTGCGGCACTCCCTCAGTACTGCCCCTCCGACAGTGCAGCGCTCCCTCAGTACTGCCCCTCCGACAGTGCGGCGCTCCCTCAGTACTGCACTTATGGGGCACCAGCCTCTGGAGTTTGACTATGAACCCACGGCCTTCTGACTCGGAGGCGAGTGAGAGAGAGAGAGAGCTACTCACTGAGCCACTGGCTGACACCAGACAGGTGCGATGAGTCTTGGTGTCGCAGAATGAGGAGGAAGCGTGTGTGTTGGACGAGGGATTTGGAGCTTGGGATGAACGAGAGAGGAGAGTTCATCAGGTCCACTGCACCTCATCAGTCCCCACTTGGGCTTCCAGCTCTGTCTGGGCGGATTCCTGGAGGCTTCATCGCAGGAAGAATGGCCGTTGGAGCTTCACGTCCACCTTGAGGGGCCAGACGGGGCCTCGGTTTAACGTCTCACCCGAATGACGGCGGAGGGAGTGCTTTACTCTGTAGCTGGCCCCAGGCCTGCCCGACACGCCCAGAGTTCCAAGGAAGCAAGAACGTCCCTCAAGGCGGTGGGCAAAATTTAAATTTAAAAGCACGGACAGACCATTTCCTCAGAGGCCCCGCCTGTGCCCACACCCAGACCCAACCCCTCCCCCGCCCCTCCCCACTCCCCTCCGCAGGGCAGGGCGCTTGTGACGGAGGACGCAAGCTGCTTGATTCGACGGGTGTTTGATTAGGACTCACGGAGAGGTGGTCAGAAGAGAAAGCTGCCACACTGTTCCTCATTTCATTCGCACTCCCCCGCAGCGGGATCAGCGACACGTTAGCAAACCTGGAGTCCGGGGGCAGGCGGGAGCTCCGCGAGCTCGTGGAGTTTGAGGGCCACACATTCCCGTCATGCTGAGGGAAAAAAATAACAATGCAAAAAAACGTTACATCCTTTAGCAACAGGGAGCGGCCCCGTAAACCTGACCGGCGTCTCGCCCCATCCCTCACCCCCACCCACCTCCTCCCCAACCCTCAGCCCCACCCACCTTCTCCCCAACCCTCAGCCCCACCCACCTTCTCCCCAACCCTCAGCCCCACCCACCTCCTCCCCAACCCTCAACCCCACCCACCTTCTCCCCATCCCTCACCCCCACCCACCTCCTCCCCAACCCTCAGCCCCACCCACCTTCTCCCCAACCCTCAGCCCCACCCACCTTCTCCCCAACCCTCAGCCCCACCCACCTCCTCCCCAACCCTCAACCCCACCCACCTTCTCCCCATCCCTCAACCCCACCCACCTCCTCCCCATCCCTCAACCCCACCCACCTTCTCCCCATCCCTCAGCCCCACCCACCTCCTCCCCGTCCCTCACCCTCACCCACCTTCTCCCCATCCCTCACCCCCACCCACCTTCTCCCCATCCCTCACCCACCTTCTCCCCATCCCTCAACCCCACCCACCTTCTCCCCATCCCTCACCCCCACCCACCTTCTCCCCATCCCTCAACCCCACCCACCTTCTCCCCATCCCTCAACCCCACCCACCTTCTCCCCATCCCTCAACCCCACCCACCTCCTCCCCATCCCTCAACCCCACCCACCTTCTCCCCATCCCTCAACCCCACCCACCTTCTCCCCATCCCTCAACCCCACCCACCTTCTCCCCATCCCTCACCCCCACCCACCTTCTCCCCATCCCTCAACCCCACCCACCTTCTCCCCATCCCTCAACCCCACCCACCTTCTCCCCATCCCTCACCCCCACCCACCTTCTCCCCGTCCATCAACCCCACCCACCTTCTCCCCGTCCATCAACCCCACCCACCTTCTCCCCGTCCCTCAACCCCACCCACCTTCTCCCCATCCCTCAACCCCACCCACCTTCTCCCCATCCCTCAACCCCACCCACCTTCTCCCCATCCCTCAACCCCACCCACCTCCTCCCTCAACCCCACCCACCTTCTCCCCATCCCTCAACCCCACCCACCTTCTCCCCATCCCTCACCCCCACCCACCTTCTCCCCATCCCTCAACCCCACCCACCTTCTCCCCATCCCTCACCCCCACCCACCTTCTCCCCGTCCATCAACCCCACCCACCTTCTCCCCGTCCATCAACCCCACCCACCTTCTCCCCATCCCTCAACCCCACCCACCTTCTCCCCATCCCTCAACCCCACCCACCTTCTCCCCATCCCTCAACCCCACCCACCTCCTCCCTCAACCCCACCCACCTTCTCCCCATCCCTCAACCCCACCCACCTTCTCCCCATCCCTCAACCCCACCCACCTTCTCCCCATCCCTCAACCCCACCCACCTTCTCCCCATCCCTCAACCCCACCCACCTCCTCCCTCAACCCCACCCACCTTCTCCCCATCCCTCAACCCCACCCACCTTCTCCCCATCCCTCAACCCCACCCACCTTCTCCCCATCCCTCAGCCCCACCCACCTTCTCCCCATCCCTCACCCCCACCCACCTTCTCCCCAACCCTCACCCCCACCCACCTCCTCCACATCCCTCAACCCCACCCACCTTCTCCCCATCCCTCAGCCCCACCCACCTTCTCCCCGTCCATCAACCCCACCCACCTTCTCCCCGTCCCTCACCCCCACCCACCTCCTCCCCGTCCCTCAGCCCCACCCACCTCCTCCCCGTCCCTCAGCCCCACCCACCTCCTCCCCAACCCTCTCCCCCACCCACCTTCTCCCCAACCCTCTCCCCCACCCACCTTCTCCCCGTCCCTCAACCGCACATTCTCAACACTCGCTATATTCCTCAAACGCAGCCAATTTGCGCACAGCAAGCTCCCACAAACAGCACTGTGTTGATGACCAGATCATCTGTTGTAGTGATGTTGCTTGAGGGATAAATATTGGCCCCAGGACACCCGGGAGAACTCCCGTTTTTCGTCCAAATAGTGGCCATGGGATTTTTACGTCCACCTGAGAGAGCAGACGGGGCCTCGGTTTAAAGTCTCATCTGAAAGACGGCACCTCCGACAATGCGGCGCTCCCTCAGTACTGCCCCTCCGACAGTGCGGCGCTTCCTCAGTACTGCCCCTCCGACAGTGCGGCGCTTCCTCAGTACTGCCCCTCCGACAGTGCGGCGCTCCCTCAGTACTGCCCCTCCGACAGTGCGGCGCTCCCTCAGTACTGCCCCTCCGACAGTGCAGCACTCCCTCAGTACTGCCCCTCCGACAGTGCGGTGTTCCCTCAGTACTGCCCCTCCGACAATGCGGCGCTCCCTCAGTACTGCCCCTCCGACAGTGCGGCGCTTCCTCAGTACTGCCCCTCCGACAGTGCAGCGCTCCCTCAGTACTGCCCCTCCGACAGTGCAGCGCTCGCTCAGTACTGCCCCTCCGACAGTGCGGCGCTCCCTCAGTACTGTCCCTCCGACAGTGCGGCGCTCCCTCAGTACTGCCCCTCCGACAGTGCAGCGCTCCCTCAGTACTGCCCCTCCGACAGTGCGGCGCTCCCTCAGTACTGCCCCTCCGACAGTGCAGCGCTCCCTCAGTACTGCCCCTCCGACAGTGCAGCGCTCCCTCAGTACTGCACTGAACTGTCAGCCTGGATTATGGGGCTCAAGTCTCTGGAGTGGGACTTGAACCCACGGCCTATTCTGACTCAGAGGTAAGAGCACTACCCACTGAGCCTGGACTAATTAATAATCCAGAGAACGCGAGTTCAAATTCCACCATGTTGGAATTAGAATTTTTTTTAAATTTGGAAATAAAAATCTGGTCTCAGTAAAAGTGACCGTGAAGCTGTTGGATTGTCTTAAAAACCCAACTGGTTCACTGCTGTCCTTCAGGGAAGGAAACTTGCTGTCCTTACCCGGTCTGGGCCTACATGTGACTCCAGTCCCACACCCAACATGGTTGACTCTTAACTTACCTCTGAAGTGTGGCCTAGCAAGACGCTCAGTCGTATCAAACTGCTACCGGTGGTTCAAGAAGGTGGTCAGTCAGCACCTCCTCAGGACAACTAGAGGTGGGCAATAAACACCGGCCTAGCCAGCGACACCCACATCCCCAGAATGACATTTTAAAAATGCCTGAATATACTTTGCATTGAAGTCAATGGAAGGTCAAATAGTGGGGGAGGTATTACGGGTGGCTGTTAGTTTTTCTTTAAGAAATATTACCTGCACGTATAGGAAGGTAGCGAACCACTCCCTCTGCTCCATCTGTGTGTCACAGCACAGGTACCTGAAACACAGCACAGTGACAGTCAGTCTCTGCTCTCGGGTTGAGGGGCGTCAGTCATTTCAAGCACCCTGTGTCACCCCAGGGTTAGATACAGAGTAAAGCACCCTTTACACTGTCCCAACCAACACTCCCAGGGCAGGTACAGCACGGGTTAGATACAGAGTAAAGCTCCCTCTACACTGTCCCAACAAACACTCCCAGGGCAGGTACAGCACGGGTTAGATACAGAGTAAAGCTCCCTCTACACTGTCCCATCAAACACTCCCAGGGCAGGTACAGCACGGGTTAGATACAGAGTAAAGCACCCTTTACACTGTCCCAACCAACACTCCCAGGGCAGGTACAGCACGGGTTAGATACAGAGTAAAACTCCCTCTACACTGTCCCATCAAACACTCCCAGGGCAGGTACAGCACGGGTTAGATACAGAGTAAAGTTCCCTCTACACTGTCCCATCAAACACTCCCAGGGCAGGTACAGCACGGGTTAGATACAGAGTAAAGTTCCCTCTACACTGGCCCATCAAACACCCCCAGGACCGGGAGAGAGTTACAGGCTGGAACCTAATCGAGGGGTTTGGGGGGTTTATATATAGAATAACATAAGAACATAAGAAATAGGAGCAGGAGTAGGCCAATCGGCCCCTCGAGCCTGCTCCGCCATTCAATAAGATCATGGCTGATCTGATCCTAACCGCCAATCCACTATCACAGAACCATCTCCTCAATCTAACAGAATTAGACACACGAAATAGGAGCAGGATCAGGCTACACGGCCCCTGGGCCCGCTCCGCTACCCACAGGGCCATGACCGATCCGAACCTAGACTCATGTCCAAATTCCTGCCCGCTCCCCGTAACCCTTAATTCCCTTTACTTCTAGGAAACTGTCTATTTCTGTTTTAAATTTATGTAATGATGTAGCTTCGACAGCTTTTTGGGGCAGCATATTCCATGGACCGACCACCCTCTGAGTGAAGTAGTTCCTCCTCATCTCAGTTTTGAAAGAGCAGCCCCTTATTCTAAGACTATGCCCCCTAGTTCTAGTTTCACCCATCATCGGGAACATCTTCCCCGCATCCACCCGATCCAACCTCTTCACAATCTTATATGTTTCAATAAGATCGCCTCTCATTCTTCTGAACTCCAATGAGTAGAGTCCCAATCTACTCAACCTCTCCTCATATGTCCATCCCCTCATCCCCGGGATTAACCGAGTGAACCTTCTTTGTACTGACTCGAGAGCAAGTATGTCCTTTCTTAAGTATGGACACCAAAACTGTATGCAGTATTCCAGGTGCAGTCTCACCAATACCTTGTACAACTGAAGCAATACCTCCCTATTTTTATATTCTATCCCCCTAGCAATGAAATCCAACATTCCATTGGCCTTCTTAATCACTTGCTGCACCTGCATACTAACCTTTTGAGTTTCGTGCACCAGGACCCCCAGATCCCTTTGTACTTCAGTACTTTCCAGTTTCTTGCCATTAAGGTAATAACTTGCTCTACGATTTTTCCTGCCAAAGTGCATAACCTCACACTTTCCAGTATTGTATTCCATCTGCCAAATCTCTGCCCACTTACTTAGCCTGTCGATGTCCCCTTGCAGGTTTTTTATGTCCTCCTCACTCACTACTTTCCCTCCCATCTTAGTATCATCTGCAAACTTTGATATGTTACACTCGGTCCCCTCCTCCAAATCGTTAATATAGATTGTAAAGAGTTGGGGACCCAGCACTGACCCCTGCGGAACACCACTAGTTACTGATTGCCAGTCTGAGAATGAACCATTTATCCCAACTCTCTGCCTTCTGTTAGATAGCCAATCCTCTATCCATGCCAGAATATTACCCCCAATCCCGTGATTTTTTATCTTAAGCAATAATCTTTTGTGTGGCACCTTGTCAAATGCCTTTTGGAAGTCTAAATACACTACGTCCACTGGTTCCCCTTTATCCACCCTATACGTTACTTCCTCAAAGAACTCCAGCAAATTTGTCAAACATGACTTCCCCTTCATAAAACCATGCTGACTTTGTCCTATTAAATTATGATTATCCAAATGTCCTGTTACTGTCTCCTTAATAATGGACTCCAAAATGTTTACCTACCACAGATGTTAGGCTAACCGGTCTATAGTTTCCAGCCTTCTGTCTACTGCCCTTTTTAAATAAGGGTGTTACATTAGCAGTTTTCCAGTCTGCCGGGACCTTTGCCGAGTCCAGGGAGTTTTGGAAAATTATTACCAATGCATCCACAATCCCTACCGCCACTTCCCTCAAGACCCTAGGATGTAAGCCATCGGGTCCAGGTGATTTATCTGCCTTGAGTCCCATTATTTTACCGAGTACCACTTCCTTAGTGATTTTGATCGTGTTTAGCTCCTCCCCCCCCTTTAGCCCCCTGTTTGTCCAGTGTTGAAATATTCTTAGTGTCTTCTACTGTAAAGACTGATATAAAATATTCATTCAGTGTTTTTGCCATCTCCATATTTCCCACCATTAATTTCCCGGTCTCATCCTCTAAGGGACCAACATTTACTTTAGCCACCCTTTTTCTTTTTATATAACTATAAAAACTCTTACTATCTGTTTTTATATTTTTTGCTAATTTACTTTCATAATCTATCTTCCCTTTCTTAATCAATCTTTTTGTTATTTTTTTGCTGTCTTTTAAAGTTTTCCCAATCCTCTATCCTCCCACTAGATTTGGCTACCTTACATGCCCTTGTTTTTAGTCGAATACTATCCTTAATTTCTTTACTTAGCCACGGATGGCTGTCTTTTCTTTTACACCCTTTTCTTCTCAGTGGAGAAGAAGATACCCGGGAGTGAGTTACAGGCTGGAATTTGATTGAGGGGTTCGGCCGTGCGCTCCCGGTGTATCCGTGCGCTCCCGGTGTATCCGTGCGCGCCCGGTGTATCCCTGCGCTCCCGGTGTAACCCTGCGCTCCCGGTGTAACCCTGCGCTCCCGGTGTAACCCTGCGCTCCCGGTGTAACCCTGCGCTCCCGGTGTATCCCTGCGTTCCCGGTGTAACCCTGCGCTCCCGGTGTAACCCTGCGCTCCCGGTGTATCCCTGCGCTCCCGGTGTAACCCTGCGCTCCCGGTGTAACCCTGCGCTCCCGGTGTAACCCTGCGCTCCCGGTGTAACCCTGCGCTCCCGGTGTATCCCTGCGTTCCCGGTGTAACCCTGCGCTCCCGGTGTATCCCTGCGCTCCCGGTGTAACCCTGCGCTCCCGGTGTATCCCTGCGCTCCCAGTGTATCCCTGTGCTCCCGGTGTATCCCTGTGCTCCGACGGTTGCTGGTTACTTACCACTGCTGCTTCTCATGCTTTTCCTTGTTCTCATAAATGATGGTGAATCCCCAGCTGAAAGGAAAGGAGACATGTGTCATCGCCAAATAGCGTCCCTCACGGGAACGACAGCCGCCTGTGATAACAAGCACCAAATACTGGCCCGTCGATCAAGGCAGCATCTAGTCTGATAAATAAATACTGCTCCTGTCATGAAATAATGCCCGTCATGGCGAATAATTAGGGGTCAGGCGTAGCTCAGTGGGCAGCATTCTTGGCACTTATTTTTTTATTCGTTTATGGGATGTGGTCGTCACTGGCATGGCCGGCATTTATTGCCCATCCCTAGTTGCCCTCGAGAAGGTGGTGGTGAGCCGCCTTCTTGAACCGCTGCAGTCCGTGTGGTGAAGGTGCTCCCACAGTGCTGTTAGGGAGGGAGTTCCAGGATTTTGACCCAGCGACGATGAAGGAACGGCCGATAGACTTTCAAGTCAGGATGGTGTGTGACTTGGAGGGGAACTTGGAGGTGGTGGTGTTCCCATGCGCCTGCTGCCCTTGTCCTTCTAGGTGGAAGAGGTCACGGGTTTGGGAGGTGCTGCCGAAGAAGCCTTGGCGAGTTGCTGCAGTGCATCTTGTAGATGGTACACACTGCAGCCACGGTGCGCCGGTGGTGGAGGGAGTGAATGTTTAAGGTGGTGGATGGGGTGTCAATCAAGCGGGCTGCTTTTTCTTGGATGGTGTCGAGATTCCCGAGTGTTGTTGGAGCTGCACTCATCCAGGCAAGTGGAGAGTATTCCATCACACTCCTGACTTGTGCCTTGTAGATGGTAGAAAGGCTTTGCGGAGTCAGGAGGTGAGACACTCGTCGCAGAATACCCAGCCTCTGGCCTACTCTTGTAGCCACAGTATTTATGTGGCTGGTTCAGTTAAGTTTCTGGTCAATGGTGACCCCAGGATGTTGATGGTGGGGGATTCGGCGATGGTAATGCCATTGAATGTCAAGGGGCGGTGGTTAGACGCTCGATTGTTGGAGATAGTCATTGCCTGGCACTTGTGTGGTGCAAATGTTACCTGCCCCTTATCAGCCCAAGCCTGAATGCTGTCCAGGTCTTGTTGCATGCGGGCATGGACTGCTTCATTATCTGAGGAGTTGCGAATGGCGCTGAACACTGTGCAGTCATCAGCGAACATCCCCATTTCTGACCTTATGATGGAGGGACAGTCATTGATGAAGCAGCTGAAGATGGTTTAGCCTAGGACACTGCCTTGAGGAACTCCTGCAGCGATGTCCTGGGGCTGTGATGATTGACCTTCAACCACCACAACCATCTTCCTTTGTGCTAGGTATGACTCCAGCCAGTGGAGAGTTTTCTGAGTCAGAAGATTGTGGGTTTCAAATCACATGCCAGAGACTTGAGCACAAATATCCAGGCTGACACTCCAGTGCAATACCGAGGGAGTGCTGCACTGTCGGAGATGCCGTCTTTCAGATGAGACGTTAAACCGAGGCCCCGTCTGCTCTCTCAGGTGGACGTAAAAGATCCCACGGCCACTATTTCGAAGAAGAGCAGGGGAGTTCATCTGGTCATTATCACATTGCTGTTTGTGGGAGCTTGCTGTGCTGTGCGCAAATTGCCTGCCGCGTTTCCTACATTACAACAGTGACTACACTTCAAAAAGTACTTCATTGGCTGTAAAGCGCTTTGGGACGTCCTCAGGAGGTGAAAGGCGCTATATAAATGCAAGTTCATTTCTTCAATGGCCCTGATAGTGAATATCGCCAAACACTGCTCTTCACAGTCAGAGATTGATGGAGATGGGGCCAGAGAACTGTGTGAGTAATAGAAAGAGACACTGAAAGTAAGAGAGAGAGGGAGAGAGAAGGAGAGAGGACTAAAGGCAAATAAAGAGATTGAGACAATCTATTGCACACAGGTAGACATAGACACACTCAAACATACCCTACCTGAGAGAGACAGACAGAGAAAGTAGTGCTCACACACACACACACACACATTTTGCCATTTCGATACCAAGAGCCAAAGGTTGGATTTTGGAGCATAGGAACAGGAGGAGGCCATTCAGCCCCTCGAGCCTGTCCTGCCATTCAATGAGATCACGGCTGATCTGTATCCTAACTCCATCCACCTGACTTGGCTCCGTATTCTTTTCTAGCCTTGTCCAGCAAAAATCTATCGATCTCAGAATTTAGATGATGAATTGAGCCCCAGTATCTCCTGCTTTCTGTTGGAGAGAGTTCCACACTTCTACCACCCTTTGTGTGAAGAAGTGTTTCCTAACTTCTCTCCTGAATGGCCTGGCTCTGATTTTAAGGTTCTGTCCCCTTGTCCTAGACTCCCCCCACCAGCGGGAAAAGTTTCTCCCGATCTACCCTATCGATTCCTTTCAAAATCCTAAAAACCTCAATCAAATCACCCCTTAACCCTCTATATTCCAGGGAATACAACCCTAGTTTATGCCATTCATTTCTAGAGGGATAGAATTGAAAAGCAGAGAAGTGATGTTACTCTTGTATCAAACCTTGTTTAGACCACACTCGGAGCACTGTGAACAGTTCTGGTCTCCATATTATAAAAAGGATATAGAGACACTGGAGAAGGTGCAAAATAGATTGACTAGAATGATACCAGAACTGAGTGGATATACCTATCAGGAAAGACTGAACAGGCTGGGGCTCTTATCGCTAGAAAAGAGAAGACTGAGGGGTGACCTGATCTTTAGGATTATGAAAGGGTTTGATAGGGTAGAGGTAGAGAAGATGTTACCACTTGTGGGGGAGACCAGAACTAGGGGCCATCAATATAAGATAGTCACTAATAAATCCAATGGTGAATTCTGGAGAAACTTCTTTACCCAGAGAGTGGTGAGAATGTGGAACCCGTTACCACAGGGAGTGGTTGAGGCGAATAGTATAGATACATTTAAGGGGAAGCTGGATAAACACTTGAGAGAGAAAGGAATAGAAGGTTATGTTGATGGGGTGAGATGAAGAGGGGTGGGAGGAGGCTGGTGTGGAGCAGAAACACCAGCACGGAGCAGATGGGCCGAATGGCCTATTTCTGTGCTGTAAATACTTCGTAATAGTTTGTAACGAGACTGGCCTCCTGTGCCTGCCAGTATAAACAAGAATCGCGGCTGAACTATCAGTGCCTCAGGGAACGGGGAAACATCAGTTTCATTGCCCAGATTTTCTTTACCATGTCGGCGGCTTAAATTTCTTCTTCACTCCGAGATAGATCTTCAGACTCTTCACAGGCCATTCCTTCTCAGCCTTGTTGCTCTGCAGAGAAACACATACCCATTCAGAAGAACAAGAGAACATGAGAAATAGGAGCAGGAGTCGGCCATTCGGCCCCTCGAGCCTGCTCCGCCATTCAATAAGATCATGGCTGATCTTCGACCTCAACTCCACTTTCCTGCATTATCCCCATATCCCTTAATATCCAAAAATCTATCGACCTCCGTCTTGAATATACTCAACGACTGAGCCTCCACAGCCCTCTGGGGCAGAGAATTCCAAAGATTCACCACCCTCCGAGTGAAGAAATTCCTCCTCATCTCAGTCCTAAATGGCCGACCCCTTATCCTGAGACTGTGACCCCTGGTTCTAGACTCCCCAGCCAGGGGAAACATCCTCCCTGCATCTATCCTGTCAAGTCCTGTAAGAATTTTGTATGTTTCAATGAGATCACCTCTCATTCTTCCAAACTCTAGAGAATATAGACCCAGTCTACTCAATCTCTCCTCATAGGACAATCCCCCCAATCCCAGGAACCAGTCTGGTGAACCTTCGTTGCACTCCCTCTATGTCAAGTCTATCCCTCCTTAGGTAAGGAGACCAAAACTGTCCACAATACTCCAGGTGTGGTCTCACCAGGGCCCTATATAATTGCAGTAAGACGTCTTTACTCTTATACTCAAATCCTCTTGTAATAAAGGCCAACATACCATTTGCTTTCCTAATTGCTTGCTGTACCTGCATGTTAACTTTCTGAGTTTCGTATCAATTATACACCATCCAGGGCAAACTGAAGGAGCAGGGAATTGGGTAGCACAGTTACACCATCAATCGTTGACTCTTGCATGAAGGTCTCCTTTCCTCCGTTGCTAGGAATGCTCCTCTGTACAATTGGTTTGGAGCATTTCAATGCAGGCCTGGTGAGGGGGAGTCCACGTCATCAAACTGCCCATAATTTGCCACTAGGTTGTCACAATGACTCCAAGGCACAAGGGTGGCTGGTTTGGATAATGGAATTGTCACCAAGATTTATCTGAGACAGTGTAGAGGGAGCTTTACTCTGTATCTAACCCGTGCTGTACCTGCCCTGGGAGTGTTTGATGGGACAGTGTAGAGGGAGCTTTACTCTGTATCTAACCCGTGCTGTACCTGCCCTGGGAGTGTTTGATGGGGCAGTGTAGAGGGAGCTTTACTCTGTATCTAACCCGTGCTGTACCTGCCCTGGGAGTGTTTGATGGGACAGTGTAGAGGAAGCTTTACTCTGTATCTAACCCATGCTGTATCTGCCCTGGGAGTGTTTAATGGGACAGTGTAGAGGAAGCTTTACTCTGTATCTAACCCGTGCTGTATCTGCCCTGGGAGTGTTTGATGGGACAGTGTAGAGGGAGCTTTACTCTGTATCTAACCCGTGCTGTACCTGCCCTGGGAGTGTTTAATGGGACAGTGTAGAGGAAGCTTTACTCTGTATCTAACCCGTGCTGTACCTGCCCTGGGAGTGTTTGATGGGACAGTGTAGAGGGAGCTTTACTCTGTATCTAACCCGTGCTGTACCTGCCCTGGGAGTGTTTAATGGGACAGTGTAGAGGAAGCTTTACTCTGTATCTAACCCGTGCTGTATCTGCCCTGGGAGTGTTTGATGGGACAGTGTAGAGGAAGCTTTACTTTGTATCTACTCCGTGCTGTACCTGCCCTGGGAGTGTTTGATGGGACAGTGTAGAGGGAGCTTTACTCTGTATCTAACCCGTGCTGTACCTGCCCTGGGAGTGTTTGATGGGACAGTGTAGAGGGAGCTTTACTCTGCATCGGGGCAGATGGGGCCTCGCTTTAACGACGGCACCTCCGATAGTGCAGCGCTCCCTCAGTACTGCCCCTCCGACAGTGCGCCGCTCCCTCAGTACTGCACTGGGAGTGTCCGCCTGGATTTTGTGCTCCTAGTCTCTAGAGTGGGCCTTAAATCCACCAGCTTCGAGAGGAGTGGGCGCTACCCACTGAGCCACGGCTGCTACCAGTCAGTGTACAGAGAGGTCAGTGGGTCACAGGTAATGATACTGGCTCGTGTAGGAGGTCAGGAGGTCCTCGGGTCAATCTCTGATCTGCACTGTTTGAGCTGATCAGAATTGAGTCAACTGCTGAGAGACAACAATAGGTTTCAGTGGCCATGGATAAGGAAAGGTAACAGAGAGGGTTGATGAGGGTAATGCAGTTGACGTGGTGTACATGGATTTCCAAAAGGCCTTCGACAAAGTGCCACACAATAGGCTTGCCAGCAAAGTTGAAGCCCATGGAATAAAAGGGACAGTGGCAGCATGGATACGGAATTGGCTAAGTGACAGGAAACAGAGAGTAGGGGTGAACGGTTGTTTTTTGGACTGGAGGAAGGTATACAGTGGTGTTCCCCAGGGGTCGGTTCTAGGACCACTGCTTTTCTTGATATATGTTAATGACTTGGATGTGGGTGTACAGGGCACTATTTCAACATTTGCAGATGACACCAAACTTGGAGGTATAGTGAACAGTGAGGACGAGAGTGATAGACTTCAGGAAGACATAGACAGGCTGATGGAATGGGCGGACACGTGGCCGATGAAATTTAACACAGAAAAGTGCGAAGTGATACATTTTGGTAGGAAGAACGAGGAGAGGCAATATAAACTAAAGGGTACAATCCTAAAGGGGGTGCAGGAACAGAGAGACCTGGGGGTATATGTGCACAAATCATTGAAGGTGGCAGGGCAGTTGAGAAAGTGGTTAAAAAAGCACACGGGATCCTGGACTTCATAAATAGAGGTATAGAGTACAAAAGTGTGGAAATTATGATGAACCTTTATAAACACTGGTTTGGCCACAACTGGAGTATTGTGTCCAATTCTGGGCACCGCACTTTAGGAAGGATGTGAAGGCCTTAGAGAGGGTGTAGAAAAGATTTACGAGAATGATTCTAGGGATGAGGGACTTCAGTTACGTGGATAGACTGGAGAAGCTGGGGTTGTTCTCCTTGGAGCAGAGAAGGTTGAGAGGAGATTTGATAGAGGTGTTCAAAATCATGAGGGGTCTGGACAGAGTAGAGAGAGAGAAACTGTTCCCATTGGCGGAAGGGTCGAGAACCAGAGGACACAGGTTTAAGGTGATTGGCAGAAGAACCAAAGGCGACCTGAGGAAAAACTTTTTTATGTAGCGAGTGGTTAGGATCTGGAATGCACTGCCTGAGAGGGTGGTGGAGGCAGACTCAATCACAGCTTTCAAAAGGGGAAAGGGCAGGGGAGCGGGACTAGCTGAAGTGTTCTTGCAGAGAGCCGGCACGGGCTCGACGGGCCGAATGGCCTCCTTCTGTGCTGCAACCATTCTATGATCGTCCAGTGTATCCACTCCTGACCAGTGACACTGGGGGCCAGTATACTGGCCAATTGGCCGCCGTTTACATCTAAGGCCACACAGCGAATGTGTTCGAGCTGTTCAATAGTGAGGGCACCAGCGCTGCCTCCGCTCCTGTCCTCATCCACCATCACCACACCTCGAGAGGGGTCACTGGGTCAGGTCGGATCGGAGCCGATTGGTCCTCTCACAGCTATTTAAAGATCTCTCCCCCCCCTCACTGATTGGTCACTTACCCGCACTTCCTTGTAGAGTCGGAGCATGGAGCTGGTCAACATGAAGTAACGGTCACTGAAACTGCCCGTGCCCAATCCCAGCTTCTTCTCCTCCCGGAATTTCACCATTCCGTGTTTCTGGTCAGCCACCTTACTGGCTGTAAGACAAAACCAGCGCGAGAGCGCAAGAAAGAGAGCGAGAGAGAGAAGGAGAGACAGAGAGAGAGAAGGAGAGACAGAGAGAAGGAGAGACAGAGAGAGAGAGAAGGAGAGACAGAGAGAGAGGAGAGACAGAGAGAGAGAAGGAGAGACAGAGAGAGTGAAGGAGAGACAGAGAGAGAATGAGAGACAGAGAGAGAGAGAGAGAGGAGAGACAAAAGAGGGAGGAATGAGATTTCAGTTTAATCCTTTAAGGTCTATTGGACACCATTTCCACCGCCCCCCCGCCCCCCAAGTCCTCCCGGGAGCACAGTTTTACAGACACGGGAACCTCCTCCCGTCCCCGGGACCTCCTCCCGTCCCCCCGAGACCTCCTCCCGTCCCCCCGAGACCTCCTCCCGTCCCCCCGAGACCTCCTCCCGTCCCCCCGAGACCTCCTCCCGTCCCCCCGAGACCTCCTCCCGTCCCCCCGAGACCTCCTCCCGTCCCCCCGAGACCTCCTCCCGTCCCCCCGAGACCTCCTCCCGTCCCCCCGAGACCTCCTCCCGTCCCCCCGAGACCTCCTCCCGTCCCCCCGAGACCTCCTCCCGTCCCCCGGGACCTCCTCCCGTCCCCCCGGGACCTCCTCCCGTCCCCCCGAGACCTCCTCCCGTCCCCCCGAGACCTCCTCCCGTCCCCCCGAGACCTCCTCCCGTCCCCCCGAGACCTCCTCCCGTCCCCCCGAGACCTCCTCCCGTCCCCCCGAGACCTCCTCCCGTCCCCCGGGACATCCTCCCGTCCCCCCGGACCTCCTCCCGTCCCCCGGGACCTCCTCCCGTCCCCCGGGACCTCCTCCCGTCCCCCCGGGACCTCCTCCCGTCCCCCGAGACCTCCTCCCGTCCCCCGCCACCTCCTCCCGTCCCCCCGCCACCTCCTCCCGTCCCCCCGCCACCTCCTCCCGTCCCCCGAGACCTCCTCCCGTCCCCCGAGACCTCCTCCCGTCCCCCCAGAACCTCCTCCCGTCCCCCGCCACCTCCTCCCGTCCCCCGAGACCTCCTCCCGTCCCCCCAGAACCTCCTCCCGTCCCCCGCCACCATCCTCCCGTCCCCCGCCACCTCCTCCCGTCCCCCGCCACCTCCTCCCGTCCCCCGCCACCTCCTCCCGTCCCCCGCCACCTCCTCCCGTCCCCCGCCACCTCCTCCCGTCCCCCGCCACCTCCTCCCGTCCCCCGCCACCTCCTCCCGTCCCCCGCCACCTCCTCCCGTCCCCCGCCACCTCCTCCCGTCCCCCGCCACCTCCTCCCGTCCCCCGCCACCTCCTCCCGTCCCCCGCCACCTCCTCCCGTCCCCCGCCACCTCCTCCCGTCCCCCGCCACCTCCTCCCGTCCCCCGAGACCTCCTCCCGTCCCCCGAGACCTCCTCCCGTCCCCCGCCACCTCCTCCCGTCCCCCGCCACCTCCTCCCGTCCCCCGCCACCTCCTCCCGTCCCCCGCCACCTCCTCCCGTCCCCCGCCACCTCCTCCCGTCCCCCGCCACCTCCTCCCGCCCCCGAGACCTCCTCCCGTCCCCCGAGACCTCCTCCCGTCCCCCCGAGACCTCCTCCCGTCCCCCCGAGGCCTCCTCCCGTCCCCCCGAGACCTCCTCCCGTCCCCCCAGAACCTCCTCCCGTCCCCGAGACCTCCTCCCGTCCCCCCGAGACCTCCTCCCGTCCCCCCCGAGACCTCCTCCCGTCCCCCCGAGACCTCCTCCCGTCCCCCCGAGACCTCCTCCCGTCCCCCCAGAACCTCCTCCCGTCCCCCCAGAACCTCCTCCCGTCCCCGAGACCTCCTCCCGTCCCCCCGCCACCTCCTCCCGTCCCCCGCCACCTCCTCCCGTCCCCCCGCCACCTCCTCCCGTCCCCCCAGAACCTCCTCCCGTCCCCGAGACCTCCTCCCGTCCCCCCGCCACCTCCTCCCGTCCCCCGCCACCTCCTCCCGTCCCCCCGCCACCTCCTCCCGTCCCCCCGGGACCTCCTCCCGTCCCCCCGGGACCTCCTCCCGTCCCCCCGGGACCTCCTCCCGTCCCCCGAGACCTCCTCCCGTCCCCCCCGAGACCTCCTCACGTCCCCCCGAGACCTCCTCCCGTCCCCCGAGACCTCCTCCCGTCCCCCCGAGACCTCCTCCCGTCCCCCCGCCACCTCCTCCCGTCCCCCGAGACCTCCTCCCGTCCCCCCGAACCTCCTCCCGTCCCCCGAGACCTCCTCCCGTCCCCCGCCACCTCCTCCCGTCCCCCGCCACCTCCTCCCGTCCCCCGCCACCTCCTCCCGCCCCCGAGACCTCCTCCCGTCCCCCGCCACCTCCTCCCGTCCCCCGCCACCTCCTCCCGTCCCCCGCCACCTCCTCCCGTCCCCCGCCACCTCCTCCCGTCCCCCGCCACCTCCTCCCGCCCCCGAGACCTCCTCCCGTCCCCCCGAGACCTCCTCCCGTCCCCCCGCCACCTCCTCCCGTCCCCCGAGACCTCCTCCCGTCCCCCCAGAACCTCCTCCCGTCCCCCGAGACCTCCTCCCGTCCCCCGCCACCTCCTCCCGTCCCCCGCCACCTCCTCCCGTCCCCCGCCACCTCCTCCCGTCCCCCGCCACCTCCTCCCGCCCCCGAGACCTCCTCCCGTCCCCCGAGACCTCCTCCCGTCCCCCGCCACCTCCTCCCGTCCCCCGAGACCTCCTCCCGTCCCCCGCCACCTCCTCCCGTCCCCCGCCACCTCCTCCCGTCCCCCGCCACCTCCTCCCGTCCCCCGCCACCTCCTCCCGCCCCCGAGACTTCCTCCCGTCCCCCGAGACCTCCTCCCGTCCCCCCGAGACCTCCTCCCGTCCCCCCGAGACCTCCTCCCGTCCCCCCGAGACCTCCTCCCGTCCCCCCGAGACCACCTCCCGTCCCCCCGAGACCTCCTCCCGTCCCCCCGAGACCTCCTCCTGTCCCCCCAGAACCTCCTCCCGTCCCCGAGACCTCCTCCCGTCCCCCCGCCACCTCCTCCCGTCCCCCGAGACCTCCTCCCGTCCCCCGCCACCTCCTCCCGTCCCCCGCCACCTCCTCCCGTCCCCCCGCCACCTCCTCCCGTCCCCCCGCCACCTCCTCCCGTCCCCCGCCACCTCCTCCCGTCCCCCCGCCACCTCCTCCCGTCCCCCCGCCACCTCCTCCCGTCCCCCGAGACCTCCTCCCGTCCCCCGCCACCTCCTCCCGTCCCCCGCCACCTCCTCCCGTCCCCCGCCACCTCCTCCCGTCCCCCGCCACCTCCTCCCGTCCCCCGCCACCTCCTCCCGTCCCCCCGCCACCTCCTCCCGTCCCCCCGCCACCTCCTCCCGTCCCCCCGCCACCTCCTCCCGTCCCCCGAGACCTCCTCCCGTCCCCCGCCACCTCCTCCCGTCCCCCCGAGACCTCCTCCCGTCCCCCGCCACCTCCTCCCGTCCCCCCGCCACCTCCTCCCGTCCCCCCGAGACCTCCTCCCGTCCCCCCGAGACCTCCTCCCGTCCCCCCGAGACCTCCTCCCGTCCCCGAGACCTCCTCCCGTCCCCGAGACCTCCTCCCGTCCCCGAGACCTCCTCCCGTCCCCGAGACCTCCTCCCGTCTCCGAGACCTCCTCCCGTCTCCGAGACCTCCTCCAGTCCCCGAGACCTCCTCCCGTCCCCGAGACCTCCTCCCGTCCCCGAGACCTCCTCCCGTCTCCGAGACCTCCTCCAGTCCCTCTTTTCCCCCTACAGGGCCTTGAAACCCAGTCTTGGTGCCACCTGCTAATTTATACACACCCGTGTCGCGTGGCACAGCCGCATCTTACTAGGAGTAGGAACTAAACCGTTGGGTATCTGCCAACTGTGCACCTACCCAAGTACATCAACATGGTTTCCATGCTGATGTTCTTTTTCACAACCAAGTAGCTGTCAGTGCCCAGCGAGTGTAGAATGGGTAAAACTTTCTCCGTGTAATGTAGTGGTCGTTCTGAAAGAGAATGGCACATTGTAAGAGCGCGATTGAACTTGTGTTTATAGAAAGGAAGACTTGCCTTTCTCCAACGCCTTTGACGACCACAGGACATCCCAAAGCGCTTTACAGCCAATGAAGTACTTTTTTGAAGTGTAGTCACTGTTGTAATGTAGGAAACGCGGCAGCCAATTTGCGCACAGCAAGCTCCCACAGACAGCAATGTGATAATGACCAGATCATCTGTTTTTGTTGTGTTGATTGAGGGATAAATATTGGCCCCAGGACACTGGGGAGAACTCCCCTGCTCTTCTTCGTAATAGTGGCCCTGGGATCTTTTACGTCTACCGGAGGGAACAGACGGGGCCTCGGTTTAACGTCTCATCCGAAAGATGGCACATCCGACAGTGCAGCACTCCCTCAGTACTGCCCCTCCGACAGTGCAGCGCTCCCTCAGTACTGCCCCTCCGACAGGCCCCGTCACACACTGCAGTCTATCTCACTCCCTCACACCGTGCAGTCTATCTCAGTCCCTCACACCCTGTAGTCTATCTCACTCCTCACACCCTGTAGTCTATCTCAGTCCCTCACACCCTGTAGTCTATCTCAGTCCCTCACACACTGCAGTCTATCTCACTCCTCACACCCTGTAGTCTATCTCAGTCCCTCACACACTGTAGTCTATCTCACTCCCTCACACCCTGTAGTCTATCTCAGTCCCTCACACCCTGCAGTCTATCTCACTCCCTCACACCCTGTAGTCTATCTCACTCCCTCACACCCTGCAGTCTATCTCACTCCCTCACACCCTGTAGTCTATCTCAGTCCCTCAGACCCTGCAGTCTATCTCAGTCCCTCACACCCTGTAGTCTATCTCACTCCCTCACACCCTGCAGTCTATCTCAGTCCCTCACACCCTGCAGTCTATCTCACTCCCTCACACGCTGCAGTCTATCTCAGTCCCTCACACCCTGCAGTCTATCTCACTCCCTCACACCCTGCAGTCTATCTCACTCCTCACACCCTGTAGTCTATCTCACTCCCTCACACCCTGCAGTCTATCTCACTCCCTCACACCCTGTAGTCTATGTCAGTCCCTCACACCCTGTAGTCTATCTCAGTCCCTCACACCCTGTAGTCCATCTCAGTCCCTCACACCCTGTAGTCTATCTCACTCCCTCACACCCTGCAGTCTATCTCAGACCCTCACACCCTGTAGTCTATCTCACTCCCTCACACTCTGCAGTCTATCTCACTCCCTCACACCCTGTAGTCTATCTCACTCCCTCACACCCTGCAGTCTATCTCACTCCTCACACCCTGCAGTCTATCTCACTCCCTCATACCCTGCAGTCTATCTCACTCCTCACACCCTGCAGTCTATCTCACTCCCTCACACCCTGCAGTCTATCTCACTACTCACACCCTGCAGTCTATCTCACTCCCTCACACCCTGTAGTCTATCTCAGTCCCTCACACACTGTAGTCTATCTCAGTCCCTCACACCCTGTAGTCTATCTCACTCCCTCACACCCTGTAGTCTATCTCAGTCCCTCACACCCTGTAGTCTATCTCAGTCCCTCACACCCTGTAGTCTATCTCACTCCCTCACACCCTGTAGTCTATCTCAGTCCCTCACACCCTGCAGTCTATCTCACTCCTCACACCCTGCAGTCTATCTCACTCCCTCACACCCTGCAGTCTATCTCACTTCTCACACCCTGCAGTCTATCTCACTCCCTCACACCCTGCAGTCTATCTCACTCCCTCACACCCTGTAGTCTATCTCAGTCCCTCACACCGTGCAGTCTATCTCAGTCCCTCACACCCTGTAGTCTATCTCAGTCCCTCACACCCTGTAGTCTATCTCAGTCCCTCACACCCTGCAGTCTATCTCACTCCCTCACACCCTGTAGTCTATCTCACTCCCTCACACCCTGTAGTCTATCTCAGTCCCTCACACCCTGCAGTCTATCTCAGTCCCTCACACCGTGCAGTCTATCTCAGTCCCTCACACCCTGTCGTCTATCTCAGTCCCTCACACCCTGTAGTCTACCTCAGTCCCTCACACCCTGCAGTCTATCTCACTCCCTCACACCCTGTAGTCTATCTCACTCCCTCACACCCTGTAGTCTATCTCACTCCCTCACACCCTGTGGTCTATCTCACTCCCTCACACCCTGTAGTCTATCTCAGTCCCTCACACCCTGTAGTCTATCTCAGTCCCTCACACCCTGTAGTCTATCTCAGTCCCTCACACCCTGTAGTCTATCTCACTCCCTCACACCCTGTTCTCTATCTCACTCCCTCACACCCTGTAGTCTATCTCAGTCCCTCACACCCTGTAGTCTATCTCACTCCCTCACACCCTGTAGTCTATCTCAGTCCCTCACACCCTGCAGTCTATCTCACTCCTCACACCCTGCAGTCTATCTCACTCCCTCACACCCTGCAGTCTATCTCACTCCTCACACCCTGCAGTCTATCTCACTCCCTCACACCCTGCAGTCTATCTCACTCCCTCACACCCTGTAGTCTATCTCAGTCCCTCACACCGTGCAGTCTATCTCAGTCCCTCACACCCTGTAGTCTATCTCAGTCCCTCACACCCTGTAGTCTATCTCAGTCCCTCACACCCTGCAGTCTATCTCACTCCCTCACACCCTGTAGTCTATCTCACTCCCTCACACCCTGCAGTCTATCTCAGTCCCTCACACCCTGCAGTCTATCTCACTCCCCTCACACCCTGTTGTCTATCTCAGTCCCTCACACCCTGTAGTCTATCTCACTCCCTCACACCCTGTAGTCTATCTCAGTCCCTCACAGCCTGCAGTTTATCTCAGTCCCTCACACCCTGTAGTCTATCTCACTCCCTCACACCCTGTAGTCTATCTCAGTCCCTCACACCCTGCAGTCTATCTCAGTCCCTCACACCCTGTAGTCTATCTCACTCCCTCACACCCTGTAGTCTATCTCACTCCCTCACACCCTGCAGTCTATCTCACTCCCTCACACCCTGCAGTCAATTCAATTCAATTCAAATCGCTTTCTTGGCATGATAAGGTACATCTTATGTTGCCAAAGCATCAAAATACATTCATCGTTGAACACATAAACGCAGTTCTATTCATACAGTGTATAAACAGGTATATCCCTGAGTGTGCAAATATACATTCGCCTTGTTTATATATACTCTTTTCTTAGTTTACTGGTTGTCCCTCTGTTCATGGCAAGCTGTAACATCGTGTGCTGCCAGTGCTACACAGCTTCTCTCCTCCCCCAGTAGGTATGGGAGTTTTTGGTTGTCATTCAGATTTCTGAATTCAGGGCATATTTGTGAGAATTTTTGGTAGAAATTCTCCCTGATGCCCTGATATTTTCCACAGGCTGTGAGGAAGTGCATCTCTGTCTCCACTACTCCCTGACTGCAGTGAGAGCATATCCTATCCTCTCTTGGCAGCCTGGTCTGCCTTTTTCGATCGCTAGGCTATGTTCGCTAAGTCTGTACCTTGTCAAGGTTCTTCTCAGTTTGTTATCCTTTACCATGGTCAGGTAATCAGCTATGTTGTATTGTCTGTTTAGGGCCAAGTAGCAATTGAGTTTGCTTTGGGTTTTTGTTGTTTCTGCCCAATATGTCAGATATTTTTCCTTTTGCTTAGCGACGATTGTGTTGGGTCGGATTCTTTGTGTTACCCTGTCACTGTCCTGGGGCTGGTTATTGTTAGTATTGTTAGTAGTTACTTTATTGAGTCCCAGGACTAGTTGACTGAGGGTATTCTTCTTTATGGTCAGCTCTTGGCATTTCAGGGCGTCGTAGTGATAGCATTGGGGATTGCTCATTTGTAGGTGATTCCAAAATTTGGTGGCTCTTTTTTGGATAGTGATTATTAATGGATATTGGCCTAGTTCCACCCTGCATGCATTGTTTACTGTTTTCCTTTGAGTCCGGAGGATACTTTTACAGAATTCTGCATGTACGATCTCAATTGGGTGTTTGTCCCATTTTGCAAATTCTTGTTGAGTTAGCGGTCCCCATACCTCACTGCCATAGAGTGCAATTGGTTCGATTACTGATTTGAAAATTTTGAGCCAAATGCTAATTGGGATTTCTATTTTGGATTGATTTTTTAATGGCGTAGAAAGCCCTTCTTGCTTTCTCTTTCAGTTCATTCACAGCCAGTTTGAAGTTTCCCGTAGAACTGATTTTTAAGCCCAAGTATGTGTAGTTAGTGGTTTGTTCAATTTTGGTTGTTCCGATTGTGAAATTTAATTTGGGTCCCTGAGGTCTGGATCTTTGCTGGAACACAACGACTTCGTTTTTTTTTGGGATTTATTGTCAGGGCCCAAGTCTGGCAGTATGACTCCAGCAGATCCAGGTTCTGCTGTAGACCCTCCTTAGTTGGTGACAGCAGAACCAGGTCGTCTGCATAGAGGAGGAATTTAACCTTGGATTCATATAGGGTGAGGCCGGGTGCTGTAGATTGTTCAAGTAGTTTTGCCAATTCATTTATGTAAATATTAAAGAGTGTCGGTGAGATTGGCGAGCCCTGCGTCACCCCCCGCCCCCTGTGGGAAGTATTTTGTTCGTTTATCTCAGTCCCTCACACCCTGTAGTCTATCTCAGTCCCTCACACCCTGTAGTCTATCTCAGTCCCTCACACCCTGCAGTCTATCTCAGTCCCTCACACCCTGTAGTCTATCTCAGTCCCCTCACACCCCTGTAGTCTATCTCAGTCCCTCACACCCTGTAGTCTATCTCAGTTCCTCACACCCTGCAGTCTATCTCACTCCCTCACACCCTGTAGTCTATCTCAGTCCCTCACACCCTGCAGTCTATCTCAGTCCCTCACACCCTGCAGTCTATCTCACTCCCTCACACCCTGCAGTCTATCTCCCTCCCCTCACACCCTGTAGTCTATCTTAGTCCCTCACACCCTGTAGTCTATCTCAGTCCCTCACACCCTGTAGTCTATCTCACTCCCTCACACCCTGCAGTCTATCTCACTCCCTCACACCCCTGCAGTCTATCTCAGTCCCTCACACCCTGTAGTCTATCTCAGTCCCTCACACCCTGCAGTCTATCTCACTCCCTCACACCCTGCAGTCTATCTCACTCCCTCACACCCTGCAGTCTATCTCACTCCCTCACACCCTGTAGTCTATCTCAGTCCCTCACACCCTGTAGTCTATCTCAGGCCCTCACACCCTGTAGTCTATCTCACTCCCTCACACCCTGCAGTCTATCTCACTCCCTCACACCCTGTAGTCTATCTCACTCCCTCACACCCTGTAGTCTATCTCACTCCCTCACACCCTGTAGTCTATCTCAGTCCCTCACACCCTGCAGTCTATCTCAGTCCCTCACACCCTGTAGTCTATCTCACTCCCTCACAGCCTGTAGTCTATCTCACTCCCTCACACCCCGCAGTCTATCTCACTCCCCTCACACCCTGCAGTCTATCTCAGTCCCTCACACCCTGTAGTCTATCTCACTCCCCTCACACCCTGCAGTCTATCTCAGTCCCTCACACCCTGCAGTCTATCTCAGTCCCTCACACCCTGCAGTCTATCTCACTCCCTCACACCCTGCAGTCTATCTCACTCCCCTCACACCCTGTAGTCTACTTCAGTCCCTCACACCCTGCAGTCTATCTCACTCCCTCACACCCTGTAGTCTATCTCACTCCCTCACACCCTGTAGTCTATCTCACTCCCTCACACCCTGCAGTCTATCTCAGTCCCTCACACCCTGTAGTCTATCTCAGTCCCTCACACCCTGTAGTCTATCTCAGTCCCTCACACCCTGTAGTCTATCTCAGTCCCTCACACCCTGCAGTCTATCTCACTCCCTCACACCCTGCAGTCTATCTCACTCCCTCACACCCTGCAGTCTATCTCACTCCCTCACACCCTGTAGTCTATCTCAGTCCCTCACACCCTGTAGTCTATCTCAGGCCCTCACACCCTGTAGTCTATCTCACTCCCTCACACCCTGCAGTCTATCTCACTCCCTCACACCCTGTAGTCTATCTCACTCCCTCACACCCTGTAGTCTATCTCACTCCCTCACACCCTGTAGTCTATCTCAGTCCCTCACACCCTGCAGTCTATCTCAGTCCCTCACACCCTGTAGTCTATCTCACTCCCTCACAGCCTGTAGTCTATCTCACTCCCTCACACCCTGCAGTCTATCTCAGTCCCTCACACCCTGTAGTCTATCTCACTCCCCTCACACCCTGTAGTCTATCTCAGTCCCTCACACCCTGCAGTCTATCTCAGTCCCTCACACCCTGCAGTCTATCTCACTCCCTCACACCCTGCAGTCTATCTCACTCCCCTAACACCCTGTAGTCTACTTCAGTCCCTCACACCCTGCAGTCTATCTCACTCCCTCACACCCTGTAGTCTATCTCACTCCCTCACACCCTGCAGTCTATCTCAGTCCCTCACACCCTGTAGTCTATCTCACTCCCTCACACCCTGCAGTCTATCTCAGTCCCTCACACCCTGCAGTCTATCTCAGTCCCTCACACCCTGTAGTCTATCTCACTCCCCTCACACCCTGCAGTCTCTCTCAGTCCCTCACACCCTGTAGTCTATCTCAGTCCCTCACACCCTGTAGTCTATCTCACTCCCTCACACCCTGCAGTCTATCTCAGTCCCTCACACCCTGCAGTCTATCTCAGTCCCTCACACCCTGTAGTCTATCTCACTCCCCTCACACCCTGCAGTCTCTCTCAGTCCCTCACACCCTGTAGTCTATCTCAGTCCCTCACACCCTGTAGTCTATCTCACTCCCTCACAGCCTGTAGTCTATCTCACTCCCTCACACCCTGCAGTCTATCTCACTCACAATTCACAATTCAAATCGCTTTATTGGCATGATAAGGTACATCTTATGTTGCCAAAGCATCAAAATACATTTATGGTTGAACACATAAACGCGGTTCTATTCAATTCGCCTTGTTTGTATATATTCTTGTCTTAGTTTACTGGTTGTCCCTCTGTTCATGGCAAGCTGTAACATAGTGTGCCGCCAGTGTTACACAGCTTCTCTCCTCCCCCAGTAGGAAAGGGAGTTTTTGGTTGTCATTCAGATTTCTGAATTCAGGGCATATTTGTGAGAATTTTTGGTAGAAATTCTCCCTGATGTCCTGATATTTTCCACAGGCTGTGAGGAAGTGCATCTCTGTCTCCACTACTCCCTGACTGCAGTGAGAGCATATCCTGTCTTCTCTTGGCAGCCTGGTTTGCCTGTGTCTGCCTTTTTCGATCGCTAGGCTATGTTCGCTAAGTCTGTACCTTGTCAAGGTTCTTCTCACTTTGTTATCCTTTACCATGGTCAGGTAATCAGCTATGTTGTATTGTCTGTTTAGGGCCAAGTAGCAATTGAGTTTGCTTTGGGTTTTTGTTGTTTCTGCCCAATATGTCAGATATTTTTCCTTTTGCTTAGCGACGATTGTGTTGGGTCGGATTCTTTGTGTTACCCGGTCACTGTCCTGGGACTGGTTATTGTTAGTATTGTTAGTAGTTACTTCACTGAGTCCCAGGACTAGTTGACTGAGGGTATTTTTCTTTATGGTCAGCTCTTGGCATTTCAGGGCGTCGTAGTGATAGCATTGGGGGTTGCTCATTTGTAGGTGATTCCAAAATTTGGTGGCTCTTTTTTGGATAGTGATTATTAATGGATATTGGCCTAGTTCCGCCCTGCATGCATTGTTTACTGTTTTCCTTTGAGTCCGGAGGATACTTTTACAGAATTCTGCATGTACGATCTCAATTGGGTGTTTGTCCCATTTTGCAAATTCTTGTTTTGTTAGCGGTCCCCATACCTCACTGCCATAGAGCGCAATTGGTTCAATTACTGATTTGAAAATTTTGAGCCAAATGCTAATTGGGATTTCTATTTGGATTGATTTTTTGATGGCATAGAAAGCCCTTCTTGCTTTCTCTTTCAGTTCATTCACAGCCAGTTTGAAGTTTCCCGTAGAACTGATTTTTAAGCCCAAGTATGTGTAGTTAGTGGTTTGTTCAATTTTGGTTGTTCCTACTGTGAAATTTATTTTGGGTCCCTGATGTTTGGATCTTTGCTGGAACACAAGGACTTTGGTTTTTTGGGGATTTATTGTCAGGGCCCAAGTCTGGCAGTACGACTCCAGCAGGTCCAGGTTCTGCTGTAGACCCTCCTTAGTTGGTGACAGCAGAACCAGGTCGTCTGCATAGAGGAGGAATTTAACCTTGGATTCATATAGGGTGAGGCCGGATGCTGTAGATTGTTCAAGTAGTTTTGCCAATCCATTTATGTAAATATTAAAGAGTGTCGGTGAGATTGGCGAGCCCTGCGTCACCCCCCGCCCCTGTGGGAAGTATTTTGTTTGTTTGTCTCCAATTTTAACTGCACATTTGTTGTTTGTATACATTGATTTAATTACATCATATGTTTTCCCTCCTACCCCGCTTTCGATAAGTTTCAGGAATAAACCGTCATGCCAGATGGAGTCGAAAGCCTTCTGGAAATCTACAAAGCATGCGTAGATTTTGCTTTTGTTATGGTGAACGTGTTTGTCAATTAGGGTCTGTAGGGTGAAGATATGATCGGATGTTCTATAGTTTGGCAGGAATCCAATTTGGCTTTTACTCAAGACATTGTGCTCCTCAAGGAAGTTTATAAGTCTTTTGTTTATGATGCTACAGAATACCTTCCCCAGGTTACTGTTTACACAGATGCCTCGATAGTTGTTTGGGTCGATTTTGTCCCCACTTTTGTATATGGGCGTTATGAGTCCTTTGTTCCAGATATCAGGGAAATAACCGACACTCAGAACCAAGTTGAAGAGTTTTAGGATAGCCAGTTTCATTTTGTCGTCTGTGTGTTTAATCATCTCGTTTAGTATGCCGTCTGTCCCGCAAGCTTTTCCTGGTCGCAGGTCCTTGAGTTTTTCAAGAAGTTCTTTTTCTGTTATTATGGCGTCTAGCGGGTTTTGGTTATCTTTTATGGCCATTTCTAGCTTTTCCAGTTTTTTGCATATTTGGTGTTGCTCTGGTCTTAGTGTGTTTTTCTGGTATAATTTTTCAAAGTGGTTTACCCATGTGTCCCCATTTTGAATGGCCAAATCGTCGTGTTGTTTTTTGTGTAGTGTATTCAAGTTGTCCCAGAAACAATTGGAATCAATGGATTCCTCCATGGAGCTGAGTGTATTCTTAATATATTGCTCTTTTTTGGTTCTGAGTGTGTTTCTGTATTGTGTTAGTGTCTGACAATAAGTAAGGCGTAATTCCTCGTTTTCTGGATGTCTGTGTTTTTGGTTTGATATTTTTCTAAGTTTTTTCCTCATGTTATGGCAATCTGGGTCAAACCATTTTTCATAGTTTTTTGTTTTGGGTTTGTTCTTGCGAGCTTTCAAGTTTGCACTTGTTGCCAAATTATCAAAAATATTGTTTAGGTTAATAACTGCCCGGTTTACGCCTTCCTTATTGTGAGTGTATATGTTATCCAGAAAGGTGTCTAAGAGAGCTTGAGTTGATGCGTTGCTAATTGTTTTCTGGTATTTTTCCGTGTCGTTTCTGGCCCATCTGTACGATTTTTTGGTGTTGTACAGTTTACTGGGTTGTGTTTCTATGTTGTTTGTTTCTGTCTTTTTGAGATACATAGTAATTTGACTGTGATCTGACAGTGTTGTTTGTGGTTTGACTGTGAATGCTCTGAAAGAGGATGGGTCTAAATCTGTAATCATATAGTCTACTGTGCTGCAGCCAAGAGGTGAGCAATAGGTCGATCTTCCTAGGAGGTCTCCTAGGAACCTACCATTGACAATGTACAGACCCAGGTTTCGACAGAGCTGTAGTAGCTGTTTTCCGTTGGTATTTGACTGCTTGTCGCAGTTATGCCTGTATGGAAGGGAAGGGATGTCAAAGTGGTTATTCCCGAATACGTAATTGTTTCCCTGATTATTGGTGAAGTCTGGTTCTTCGCCCGTTCTTGAATTGAGGTCCCCACAGATCAACACGTTCCCCTGGGCCTGGTATTGGATAATTTCCCCCTCCATGTTGGAGAAGGTGTCCTCTTTAAAGTACGGGGAATCAATTGGAGGGATATAAAGTGCGCAAATGTAAACATCTTGGGTGTTTGAGATAATCTCCCTCTCAAGTTTGAGCCACATGTGGTTTTCGCCCTTTTTTATAAATTTGATGTAATTCTTAAGTTCTGTTTTAAACCAGATCAGTATGCCTCCGGAGTCTCTGCCTTGGGTTGCACTTGGTAATTTATTGGAGGGGACCACCAGCTCAGTGTACCCTTGGGGACAGCCAGTGTGTCCTTTTCCTTTATACCAAGTTTCCTGTAAAATGATAATATCTAGATCTTTAGTTTCATCTATGAACTCTGGGGTCCTACTCTTCACGTCTAGCACCGAAGAGCGTAGACCTTGGATGTTCCAGGTCGAAATATATAAGGATTTCATGTTAAGTTTGATCTTTTACTATGATAGGTTAAAGAGTGGTACGTGTTTGTCGTGTCTAAGTGTGGGAAAAAAAGATCACTTCAGTTGTCTATAAAAGTTAATACTATTTGGTTACAGTTCTTTCTATTAATTAGTCCTTGATCCATAAGGCGGAAGTAGATGCTGCTGCACATCTGCTTATTGTCTCTTAATGGATTGTTTCTGTCTGAGGTATTGCGTACGTCCTGTGCATCTCTCCCTCTGTCTGGCTGGTAGCGGTCCTGTTCCCCTGTGGGACAGGAGTGGTGCAGGTCTGATATTGTTGTTTTGCATGGGGATCCTCTCTGGTCTCGGTTGGTGCGGTGGTGGTCTTTGTAGTGGTCCTGATATGTACCCCGCTGATCTCTGGTGGTCGGGGGGGGGGTCCTCCTGGAGTCTGGGTATGGACCCGGTTAAAAGCGACGTCCTTCAGGGCTTTAGCAAAGATCGATATTCTTTTCCTTTGGATGTGGACGTGGTCGTAAAGACATTCCTCATCGAGGGTGGGGTGTTGGGCCAGGTGCACGTTGTATTGTGATTCGCAGTCTCTTGCTATGCTGGCATTTATCTCATGAATTGTGTTGTTGTTGAAGTCTGTTCTCGGCAATATTGTGGAAACAGTGATTCTAGTGTTTGGAAATGTACTGCTTGCCTTCCTAATCATTGCTCTGAGCGATGTTGCTACCTCTTTCTGTTGGGCCTTTAGGTCATTTGTGCCCGTGTGTATTATTATGTGTTGGGGGGAGCCTAATCTGGCTTTGGTCAGCCATCCCATGGCTCTGTCTGTTGTTGGGCACCAGATCTTTTCTACTTTACTTCTAGGGAAGAGCTTTTTCTCCCATAGAAATTTCCCATTTGAGTCTATGAGTATTACGATGTCAGCCTTGTTTGTGTTTACTGTCTGGTGGCTTTCGCCTGGACTCATAGTGTGTGTGCTGGGCTGGGGTGTCTGGTGTGTGCGTACCTCTTGTGAGCGGCTCGCTTGTGGTTCCACGGTGGTGGGGGAAGATTGAGAATCAGTATGCTGGTCGGTCTGTGTGGCACCCCTTGTATTGTGTGTCTGTTGCTTTTGTTCCGTGTGGGAGTGCAGCCGTTCCGTCCGGCTCTGCCTTGTCTTATCTCTAGCCTCTGGTTGCTGGTCTAATGGTGCTATCTCTCCTCTATGGCTCTCTTCTTTTTCCTGCAGCTCTTTCACCTGATTCCTAAGTAGATTCACCTGGTTCTCAAGTAGATTCAGCTCTCTCTTGTGTCTCTCCCTCTCCTGCTTTTGTTCGTGATTCATTTTGAGGAACTCCTCTCTAAGTTTAACCATCTCTATCTCTAATTGATTAAATTTATCTTTTATTTGTATCTGGCTGTGTGATCCCGGGGTATGTGTCTGGTCGGCCCTGGAAGGCTCACTCACTTCCTGGCTATGCTGCTCTTCTCTTGGTGAGCTGGGATTGGTAGGGGGACTATGTGTGGCTTCCTCCCTGGTAGTTATGCTGGGGTTTGTCAGTTGTATCGTGTGGCTGTGGGTCCCCGGGGTTAGTGTCTGGTTTGAACTGTGTGGCTCGTTCACCTCCTGACCAGGCAGATTTCCTCCTGGTAAGTTGTCAATGTTGGGGGGAGTGCGGGCCACTCTGGGGCTGTTCCTTCCCCTCTTAGTTAATCTTTTCAGTGTCCTGAAGGCCGTTGCAAATTTGTCGAGGTTGCCTTGCACTAATATTGTTCCGGTATTGTACGCGTTGACAGTCGTGGTTGCCCTGTCTCCTGGTGTGTTAATTTTCATTTTGGACCCATTTGCGGTATTTTCTAGCTTAACACTGGTAGAGTGTGATTTTATTGCTGTGATCCAAGCCGCTGGCTGATCTGAGTAGAAAATGAGGTTACTTTTTGTCCCATTGTTGTACCAGTCAGCAAAAAGAGTTTCTGGTTTTACTCTCATCTGATCATGCTTGATCGCTTTTATAGCTTTTTTTGCGGTGTTGGGGGGAATCTGGAAGCGGTTGCTCTCAGTGTCCCTCGGGGGCTGTTGTGGATCTTCTGATTCGCTCATTTTTGGTAAAGTATTGTTGATCTTAGAATAAGCCTCACACCCTGTAGTCTATCTCACTCCCTCACACCCTGCAGTCTATCTCACTCCCTCACACCCTGTAGTCTATCTCAGTCCCTCACACCCTGTAGTCTATCTCACTCCCTCACACCCTGCAGTCTATCTCACTCCCTGTAGTCTATCTCAGTCCCTCACACCCTGTAGTCTATCTCAGTCCCTCACACCCTGCAGTCTATCTCACTCCCTCACACCCTGTAGTCTATCTCACTCCCTCACACCCTGTAGTCTATCTCAGTCCCTCACACCCTGTAGTCTATCTCAGTCCCTCACACCCTGCAGTCTGTCTCACTCCCTCACACCCTGTAGTCTATCTCAGTCCCTCACACCCTGCAGTCTATCTCACTCCCTCACACCCTGTAGTCTATCTCACTCCCTCACACCCTGTAGTCTATCTCAGTCCCTCACACCCTGTAGTCTATCTCAGTCCCTCACACCCTGTGGTCTATCTCACTCCCCTCACACCCTGCGGTCTATCTCACTCCCCTCACACCCTGCAGTCTATCTCAGTCCCTCACACCCTGTAGTCTATCTCAGTCCCTCACACTCTGTAGTCTATCTCAGTCCCTCACACCCTGTAGTCTATCTCAGTCCCTCACACCCTGTAGTCTATCTCAGTCCCTCACACCCTGCAGTCTATCTCACTCCCTCACACCCTGCAGTCTATCTCAGTCCATCACACCCTGTAGTCTATCTCACTCCCTCACACCCTGTACTCTATCTCACTCCCTCACACCCTGCAGTCTATCTCACTCCCTCACACCCTGGAGTCTATCTCAGTCCCTCACACCCTGCAGTCTATCTCAGTCCCTCACACCCTGCAGTCTATCTCACTCCCTCACACCCTGCAGTCTATCTCAGTCCCTCACACCCTGTAGTCTATCTCAGTCCCTCACACCCTGTAGTCTATCCCAGTCCCTCACACCCTGCAGTCTATCTCACTCCCTCACACCCTGCAGTCTATCTCACTCCCTCACACCCTGTAGTCTATCCCAGTCCCTCACACGCTGTGGTCTATCTCAGTCCCTCACGCCCTGTGGTCTATCTCAGTCCCTCACATCCTGTAGTCTATCTCAGTCCCTCACACCCTGTAGTGTATCTCAGTCCCTCACACCCTGTAGTCTATCTCACTCCCTCACACCCTGTAGTCTATCTCACTCCCTCACACCCTGCAGTCTATCTCAGTCCCTCACACCCTGCAGTCTATCTCAGTCCCTCACACCCTGTAGTCTATCTCCACTCCCCTCACACCCTGCAGTCTATCTCACTCCCTCACACCCTGTAGTCTATCTCAGTCCCTCACACCCTGCAGTCTATCTCAGTCCCTCACACCGTGCAGTCTATCTCACTCCCTCACACCCTGTAGTCTATCTCAGTCCCTCACACCCTGTAGTCTATCTCAGTCCCTCACACCCTGCAGTCTATCTCAGTCCCTCACACCCTGTAGTCTATCTCAGTCCCTCACACCCTGTAGTCTATCTCACTCCCCTCACACCCTGTAGTCTATCTCAGTCCCTCACACCCTGCAGTCTATCTCACTCCCTCACACCCTGTAGTCTATCTCACTCCCTCACACCCTGCAGTCTATCTCAGTCCCTCACACCCTGTAGTCTATCTCAGTCCCTCACAGCCTGCAGTCTATCTCACTCCCTCACACCCTGTAGTCTATCTCAGTCCCTCACACCCTGTAGTCTATCTCACTCCCTCACACCCTGTAGTCTATCTCACTCCCTCACAGCCTGCAGTCTATCTCACTCAGTCACACCCTGCAGTCTATCTCAGTCCCTCACACCCTGTAGTCTATCTCAGTCCCTCACAGCCTGCAGTCTATCTCACTCCCTCACACCCTGTAGTCTATCTCAGTCCCTCACACCCTGTAGTCTATCTCAGTCCCTCACACCCTGCAGTCTATCTCACTCCCTCACACCCTGTAGTCTATCTCAGTCCCTCACACCCTGCAGTCTATCTCACTCCCTCACACCCTGCAGTCTATCTCACTCCCTCACACCCTGTAGTCTATCTCAGTCCCTCACACCCTGCAGTCTATCTCAGTCCCTCACACCCTGTAGTCCATCTCAGTCCCTCACACCCTGTAGTCTATCTCACTCCCTCACACCCTGTAGTCTATCTCACTCCCTCACACCCTGCAGTCTATCTCACTCCCTCACACCCTGTAGTCTATCTCAGGCCCTCACACCCTGCAGTCTATCTCACTCCCTGACACCCTGCAGTCTATCTCAGTCCCTCACACCCTGTAGTCTATCTCAGTCCCTCACACCCTGCAGTCTATCTCACTCCCTGACACCCTGCAGTCTATCTCAGTCCCTCACACCCTGTAGTCTATCTCAGTCCCTCACACCCTGCAGTCTATCTCACTCCCTCACACCCTGCAGTCTATCTCACTCCCTCACACCCTGTAGTCTATCTCACTCCCTCACACCCTGCAGTCTATCTCAGTCCCTCACACCCTGTAGTCTATCTCAGTCCCTCACAGCCTGCAGTCTATCTCACTCCCTCACACCCTGTAGTCTATCTCAGTCCCTCACACCCTGTAGTCTATCTCACTCCCTCACACCCTGTAGTCTATCTCACTCCCTCACACCCTGCAGTCTATCTCACTCCCTCACAGCCTGCAGTCTATCTCACTCAGTCACACCCTGTAGTCTATCTCACTCCCTCACACCCTGTAGTCTATCTCAGTCCCTCACACCCTGTAGTCTATCTCAGTCCCTCACACCCTGCAGTCTATCTCACTCCCTCACACCCTGTAGTCTATCTCAGTCCCTCACACCCTGCAGTCTATCTCAGTCCCTCACACCCTGTAGTCTATCTCAGTCCCTCACACCCTGTAGTCTATCTCACTCCCTCACACCCTGCAGTCTATCTCACTCCCTCACACCCTGTAGTCTATCTCAGTCCCTCACACCCTGCAGTCTATCTCAGTCCCTCACACCCTGTAGTCTATCTCAGTCCCTTACACCCTGTAGTCTATCTCACTCCCTCACACCCTGTAGTCTATCTCACTCCCTCACACCCTGCAGTCTATCTCACTCCCTCACACCCTGTAGTCTATCTCAGGCCCTCACACCCTGCAGTCTATCTCAGTCCCTCACACCCTGCAGTCTATCTCACTCCCCTCACACCCTGCAGTCTATCTCAGTCCCTCACACCCTGTCGTCTATCTCAGTCCCTCACACCCTGCAGTCTATCTCACTCCCTCACACCCTGCAGTCTATCTCACTCCCTCACACCCTGTAGTCTATCTCACTCCCTCACACCCTGCAGTCTATCTCAGTCCCTCACACCCTGCAGTCTATCTCAGTCCCTCACAGCCTGCAGTCTATCTCACTCCCTCACACCCTGTAGTCTATCTCAGTCCCTCACACCCTGCAGTCTATCTCAGTCCCTCACAGCCTGCAGTCTATCTCACTCCCTCACACCCTGTAGTCTATCTCAGTCGCTCACACCCTGCAGTCTATCTCACTCCCTCACAGCCTGCAGTCTATCTCACTCAGTCACACCCTGTAGTCTATCTCACTCCCTCACACCCTGTAGTCTATCTCACTCCCTCACACCCTGTAGTCTATCTCAGTCCCTCACACCCTGCAGTCTATCTCACTCCCTCACACCCTGTAGTCTATCTCACTCCCTCACACCCTGCAGTCTATCTCAGTCCCTCACACCCTGCAGTCTATCTCAGTCCCTCACACCCTGCAGTCTATCTCACTCCCTCACACCCTGCAGTCTATCTCACTCCCTCACACCCTGCAGTCTATCTCACTCCCTCACACCCTGTACTCTATCTCACTCAATTCACAATTCACAATTCAAATCGCTTTATTGGCATGACAAGTTACATCCTATGTTGCCAAAGCATCAAGTCTATCTCACTCCCTCACACCCTGTAGTCTATCTCAGTCCCTCACAGCCTGCAGTCTATCTCACTCCCTCACACCCTGTAGTCTATCTCAGTCCCTCACAGCCTGCAGTCTATCTCAGTCCCTCACACCCTGGAGTCTATCTCACTCCCTCACACCCTGTAGTCTATCTCAGTCCCTCACACCCTGTAGTCTATCTCACTCCGTCACGCCCTGTAGTCTATCTCAGTCCCTCACACCCTGTAGTCTATCTCACTCCCTCACACGCTGTGGTCTATCTCAGTCCCTCACACCCTGCAGTCTATCTCAGTCCCTCACACCCTGCAGTCTATCTCAGTCCCTCACACCCTGTAGTCTATCTCAGTCCCTCACACCCTGTAGTCTATCTCAGTCCCTCACACCCTGTAGTCTATCTCAGTCCCTCACACCCTGTAGTCTATCTCAGTCCCTCACACCCTGTAGTCTATCTCAGTCCCTCACACCCTGTAGTCTATCTCAGTCCCTCACACCCTGTAGTCTATCTCACTCCCTCACACCCTGCAGTCTATCTCACTCCCTCACACCCTGTAGTCTATCTCAGTCCCTCACACCCTGTAGTCTATCTCACTCCCCTCACACCCTGTAGTCTATCTCAGTCCCTCACACCCTGCAGTCTATCTCACTCCCTCACACCGTGCAGTCTATCTCACTCCCTCACACCCTGCAGTCTATCTCACTCCCTCACACCCTGCAGTCTATCTCAGTCCCTCACACCCTGTAGTCTATCTCAGTCCCTCACACCCTGTAGTCTATCTCAGTCCCTCACACCCTGTAGTCTATCTCAGTCCCTCACACCCTGCAGTCTATCTCACTCCCCTCACACCCTGCAGTCTATCTCAGTCCCTCACACCCTGTCGTCTATCTCAGTCCCTCACACCCTGCAGTCTATCTCACTCCCTCACACCCTGCAGTCTATCTCACTCCCTCACACCCTGTAGTCTATCTCACTCCCTCACACCCTGCAGTCTATCTCAGTCCCTCACACCCTGCAGTCTATCTCAGTCCCTCACAGCCTGCAGTCTATCTCACTCCCTCACACCCTGTAGTCTATCTCAGTCCCTCACACCCTGCAGTCTATCTCAGTCCCTCACAGCCTGCAGTCTATCTCACTCCCTCACACCCTGTAGTCTATCTCAGTCGCTCACACCCTGCAGTCTATCTCACTCCCTCACAGCCTGCAGTCTATCTCACTCAGTCACACCCTGTAGTCTATCTCACTCCCTCACACCCTGTAGTCTATCTCACTCCCTCACACCCTGTAGTCTATCTCAGTCCCTCACACCCTGCAGTCTATCTCACTCCCTCACACCCTGTAGTCTATCTCACTCCCTCACACCCTGCAGTCTATCTCAGTCCCTCACACCCTGCAGTCTATCTCAGTCCCTCACACCCTGCAGTCTATCTCACTCCCTCACACCCTGCAGTCTATCTCACTCCCTCACACCCTGCAGTCTATCTCACTCCCTCACACCCTGTACTCTATCTCACTCAATTCACAATTCACAATTCAAATCGCTTTATTGGCATGACAAGTTACATCCTATGTTGCCAAAGCATCAAGTCTATCTCACTCCCTCACACCCTGTAGTCTATCTCAGTCCCTCACAGCCTGCAGTCTATCTCACTCCCTCACACCCTGTAGTCTATCTCAGTCCCTCACAGCCTGCAGTCTATCTCAGTCCCTCACACCCTGGAGTCTATCTCACTCCCTCACACCCTGTAGTCTATCTCAGTCCCTCACACCCTGTAGTCTATCTCACTCCGTCACGCCCTGTAGTCTATCTCAGTCCCTCACACCCTGTAGTCTATCTCACTCCCTCACACGCTGTGGTCTATCTCAGTCCCTCACACCCTGCAGTCTATCTCAGTCCCTCACACCCTGCAGTCTATCTCAGTCCCTCACACCCTGTAGTCTATCTCAGTCCCTCACACCCTGTAGTCTATCTCAGTCCCTCACACCCTGTAGTCTATCTCAGTCCCTCACACCCTGTAGTCTATCTCAGTCCCTCACACCCTGTAGTCTATCTCAGTCCCTCACACCCTGTAGTCTATCTCAGTCCCTCACACCCTGTAGTCTATCTCACTCCCTCACACCCTGCAGTCTATCTCACTCCCTCACACCCTGTAGTCTATCTCAGTCCCTCACACCCTGTAGTCTATCTCACTCCCCTCACACCCTGTAGTCTATCTCAGTCCCTCACACCCTGCAGTCTATCTCACTCCCTCACACCGTGCAGTCTATCTCACTCCCTCACACCCTGCAGTCTATCTCACTCCCTCACACCCTGCAGTCTATCTCAGTCCCTCACACCCTGTAGTCTATCTCAGTCCCTCACACCCTGTAGTCTATCTCAGTCCCTCACACCCTGTAGTCTATCTCACTCCCTCACACCCTGTAGTCTATCTCACTCCTCACACCCTGTAGTCTATCTCAGTCCCTCACACCCTGTAGTCTATCTCACTCCCTCACACCCTGTAGTCTATCTCAGTCCCTCACACCCTGTAGTCTATCTCACTCCCTCACACCCTGCAGCCTATCTCAGTCTCTCACACCCTGTAGTCTATCTCAGTCCCTCACAGCCTGCAGTCTATCTCAGTCCCTCACACCCTGTAGTCTATCTCACTCCCTCACACCCTGCAGTCTATCTCAGTCCCTCACACCCTGTAGTCTATCTCACTCCCTCACAGCCTGCAGTCTATCTCAGTCCCTCACAGCCTGCAGTCTATCTCAGTCCCTCACAGCCTGCAGTCTATCTCACTCCCTCACAGCCTGCAGTCTATCTCAGTCCCTCACACCCTGTAGTCTATCTCACTCCCTCACACCCTGCAGTCTATCTCACTCCCTCACAGCCTGCAGTCTATCTCAGTCCCTCACACCCTGTAGTCTATCTCACTCCCTCACACCCTGTAGTCTATCTCAGTCCCTCACACCCTGTAGTCTATCTCACTCCTCACACCCTGTAGTCTATCTCAGTCCCTCACACCCTGCAGTCTATCTCAGTCCCTCACACCCTGTAGTCTATCTCTCTCCCTCACACCCTGCAGTCTATCTCACTCCCTCACACCCTGTAGTCTATCTCACTCCCTCACACCCTGCAGTCTATCTCAGTCCCTCACACCCTGCAGTCTATCTCACTCCCTCACACCCTGCAGTCTATCTCACTCCCTCACACCCTGCAGTCTATCTCACTCCCCTCACACCCTGTAGTCTATCTCACTCCCTCACACCCTGCAGTCTATCTCAGTCCCTCACACCCTGCAGTCTATCTCACTCCCTCACACCCTGCAGTCTATCTCACTCCCTCACAACCTGCAGTCTATCTCACTCCCCTCACACCCTGTAGTCTATCTCACTCCCTCACACCCTGCAGTGTCTCAGTCCCTCACACCCTGCAGTCTATCTCAGTCCCTCACACCCTGCAGTCTATCTCACTCCCTCACACCCTGCAGTCTATCTCACTCCCTCACACCCTGCAGTCTATCTCACTCCCTCACACCGTGCAGTCTATCTCAGTCCCTCACACCCTGTAGTCTATCTCACTCCCTCACACCCTGTAGTCTATCTCAGTCCCTCACACCCTGTAGACTATCTCACTCCCTCACACCCTGTAGTCTATCTCACTCCCTCACACCGTGCAGTCTATCTCACTCCCTCACACCCTGTAGTCTATCTCACTCCCTCACACCCTGTAGTCTATCTCAGTCCCTCACACCCTGTAGACTATCTCACTCCCTCACACCCTGTAGTCTATCTCAGTCCCTCACAGCCTGCAGTCTATCTCAGTCCCTCACACCCTGCAGTCTATCTCACTCCCTCACACCCTGCAGTCTATCTCACTCCCCTCACACCCTGGAGTCTATCTCACTCGCTCACACCCTGTAGTCTATTTCGCTCCGTCACACCCTGCAGTCTATCTCAGTCCCTCACACCCTGTAGACTATCTCACTCCCTCACACCCTGTAGTCTATCTCAGTCCCTCACAGCCTGCAGTCTGTCTCAGTCCCTCACACCCTGTAGTCTATCTCAGTCCCTCACACCCTGCAGTCTATCTCACTCCCTCACACCCTGCAGTCCATCTCACTCCCCTCACACCCTGCAGTCTATCTCACTCCCCTCACACCCTGGAGTCTATCTCACTCGCTCACACCCTGTAGTCTATCTCACTCCCTCACACCCTGTAGTCTATCTCACTCCCTCACACCCTGTAGTCTATCTCACTCCCTCACACCCTGCAGTCTATCTCACTCCCTCACACCCTGCAGTCTATCTCAGTCCCTCACACCCTGCAGTCTATCTCAGTCCCTCACACCCTGTTGTCTATCTCAGTCCCTCACAGTCTGTAGTCTATCTCACTCCCTCACACCCTGCAGTCTATCTCACTCCCTCACACCCTGTAGTCTATCTCAGTCCCTCACACCCTGTAGTCTATCTCAGTCCCTCACACCCTGTAGTCTATCTCAGTCCCTCACACCCTGTAGTCTATCTCACTCCCTCACACCCTGCAGTCTATCTCAGGCCCTCACACCCTGTAGTCTATCTCACTCCCTCACACCCTGCAGTCTATCTCACTCCTCACACCCTGTAGTCTATCTCAGTCCCTCACACCCTGCAGTCTATCTCACTCCTCACACCCTGCAGTCTATCTCACTCCCTCACACCCTGTAGTCTATCTCAGTCCCTCACACCCTGCAGTCTCTCAGTCCCTCACAGCCTGCAGTCTATCTCAGTCCCTCACACCCTGTAGTCTATCTCACTCCCTCACACCCTGCAGCCTATCTCAGTCTCTCACACCCTGTCGTCTATCTCAGTCCCTCACAGCCTGCAGTCTATCTCAGTCCCTCACACCCTGTAGTCTATCTCACTCCCTCACACCCTGCAGTCTATCTCAGTCCCTCACACCCTGCAGTCTATCTCAGTCCCTCACACCCTGCAGTCTATCTCACTCCCTCACACCCTGCAGTCTATCTCACTCCCTCACACCCTGCAGTCTATCTCACTCCCCTCACACCCTGTAGTCTATCTCACTCCCTCACACCCTGCAGTCTATCTCAGTCCCTCACACCCTGCAGTCTATCTCAGTCCCTCACACCCTGCAGTCTATCTCACTCCCTCACACCCTGCAGTCTATCTCGCTCCCTCACACCCTGCAGTCTATCTCACTCCCTCACACCGTGCAGTCTATCTCAGTCCCTCACACCCTGTAGTCTATCTCACTCCCTCACACCCTGTAGTCTATCTCAGTCCCTCACACCCTGTAGACTATCTCACTCCCTCACACCCTGTAGTCTATCTCACTCCCTCACACCGTGCAGTCTATCTCACTCCCTCACACCCTGGAGTCTATCTCACTCGCTCACACCCTGTAGTCTATCTCACTCCGTCACACCCTGTAGTCTATCTCAGTCCCTCACACCCTGTGGACTATCTCACTCCCTCACACCCTGTAGTCTATCTCAGTCCCTCACAGCCTGCAGTCTATCTCAGTCCCTCACACCCTGTAGTCTATCTCAGTCCCTCACACCCTGCAGTCTATCTCACTCCCTCACACCCTGCAGTCTATCTCACTCCCCTCACACCCTGCAGTCTATCTCACTCCCCTCACACCCTGGAGTCTATCTCACTCGCTCACACCCTGTAGTCTATCTCACTCCCTCACACCCTGTAGTCTATCTTACTCCCTCACACCCTGTAGTCTATCTCACTCCCTCACACCCTGCAGTCTATCTCAGTCCCTCACACCCTGCAGTCTATCTCAGTCCCTCACACCCTGCAGTCTATCTCAGTCCCTCACACCCTGCAGTCTATCTCAGTCCCTCACACCCTGTAGTCTATCTCAGTCCCTCACAGTCTGTAGTCTATCTCACTCCCTCACACCCTGCAGTCTATCTCACTCCCTCACACCCTGTAGTCTATCTCAGTCCCTCACACCCTGTAGTCTATCTCAGTCCCTCACACCCTGTAGTCTATCTCAGTCCCTCACACCCTGTAGTCTATCTCACTCCCTCACACCCTGCAGTCTATCTCAGGCCCTCACACCCTGTAGTCTATCTCACTCCCTCACACCCTGCAGTCTATCTCACTCCTCACACCCTGTCGTCTATCTCAGTCCCTCACACCCTGTAGTCTATCTCACTCCTCACACCCTGCAGTCTATCTCACTCCCTCACACCCTGTAGTCTATCTCAGTCCCTCACACCCTGCAGTCTCTCAGTCCCTCACAGCCTGCAGTCTATCTCAGTCCCTCACACCCTGTAGTCTATCTCACTCCCTCACACCCTGCAGCCTATCTCAGTCTCTCACACCCTGTAGTCTATCTCAGTCCCTCACAGCCTGCAGTCTATCTCAGTCCCTCACACCCTGTAGTCTATCTCACTCCCTCACACCCTGCAGTCTATCTCAGTCCCTCACACCCTGTAGTCTATCTCACTCCCTCACAGCCTGCAGTCTATCTCAGTCCCTCACAGCCTGCAGTCTATCTCAGTCCCTCACAGCCTGCAGTCTATCTCACTCCCTCACAGCCTGCAGTCTATCTCAGTCCCTCACACCCTGTAGTCTATCTCAGTCCCTCACACCCTGTAGTCTATCTCAGTCCCTCACAGCCTGCAGTCTATCTCACTCCCTGCACATTATCTGATAGCTCGGTCAGGCTGCAGTGCCCACTAGTTTACTGCTGGTGGCGCTGCCGAGCCCTATTCCCAGCTATTGGTTCAGCATCGCCACCAGCAGGCGGCGGCCGGTACTGGACCCTGGTGAACGGTCTCTGCCGCAGTGACTCGCCAGCCTTCAGTCATCTTCATCAGTGCTGCTTTTCATCAAATTACATCAGCCCAGCACCTAGAAAGAGGTGCTTCAAAATGCTTTACTGGGCGCAGGAAAGGTGGGCCGTGATTAGGAGGAAGGGCGGCTGAGGACGCGGTGAAAGAGAAGGGAGTTTCGGAGACTTTGAGAAGCAGGGAGGGAGCGGGCCGGTTGGGGTCCACAGGACAGCGGGGTGGTGGCTGGAAGAGACGGGCGGAGAGAGTGGGGAACGAGGGCTAAACCTCGGGCTGCCACAATCTTCCAGGGCTTTGGAGGGGAAGGGAGGTTGGAGATGAGGTGACAGTTTGCAAGGAGTAGAGGGGTCAGGGTGGTTTTTTTTTTGAAGAGGGAAGTGATGACGGCAGATTTGAAAGGGAGAGGGCCAGTGCCTGGCTGAGGAGTGTGAGAGAGATAGAGTACAGGGTGGGTTTAAGGGTAGGGGCCTCAAAAGGGTGAAAAAAAGCAACGGGACTGACCTATTTCCTCTCTCTCGATCACCTCGAAACAGCTCCAATTGTCTTTCTCCTTAATAATCAGTTTGCGGAGATACAGAATCTCGTTGGTCAGTTCCTGGGCCGTCATGGTCGCTGGGACCTAAAGGGGAGAGCAGAGAGTCAGAGACGCGAGCCGGACTGAGCGCTGACACACATTTCCACGGGGCCGACGCGACTCCCCTCCTCTCCTGAAGGCGTCGACTTCTTGTTTGGGCACCGCCCAGCATCCGCTCTCCGGCCTCATGCACTGAATGACAGCCAGTCGGGTGGAGACCAGGACGGCGCTCCTCCAACCCGTATCCCAGTGAGCACCAGGACAGAGGAGGAAACACGGCTTAACGGTTCCCCTCGGGTTCCCAACTCTGGTCGGGCATATTCCTGGAGCTTTCATCACATGACCTCCAGCCTCTAACTGCCCCGCCCCCACTCTCCCGCCATTGGTCGCCCGGCACGTCCATCCTCGCGGTGCCCCGCCTTGCCCGCGGCCAATCGGCAAGTGAACAGACTCTTGCTGACCCGATTGGCTGATTCTTGCCTGTCAGTCAACTGCCCTTTTTTCAGATATTTTTATGACTAGTGATCAAAAATGTTCAAACACAATTTTTTTTTATTGCCCCTATGATTTTTCTCCCGGGTTTTTTGCTGCCCGCCGTGTCATGGAGATAAACTTTCAATTCCTGGAGACTCCAGGACAATCCTGGAGGGCTGGCGACCCCTACTGGCCCCTCAGAGAGTTGGCAGAGTTGGGCATTGACGAAGACAGACAGACAAAGACAGACAGAGACAGACAGAAAGTCAGACAGACAAAAACAGACAGACAGACAAAAACAGAGAGACAGGCAGACAAAGACAGACAGACAAAAACAGAGAGACAGACAGAAAGTCAGACAAAGACAGACAGACAAAAACAGAGAGACAGACAAAAACAGAGAGACAGACAAAAACAGAGAGACAGACAAAAACAGAGAGACAGACAGAAAGTCAGACAAAGACAGACAGACAAAAACAGAGAGACAGACAAAAACAGAGAGACAGACAAAAACAGAGAGACAGACAGAAAGTCAGACAAAGACAGACAGACAAAAACAGACAGACAAAACAGACAGACAAAAACAGACAGACAAAACAGACAGACAGACAGGCAAAGACAGACAGATAGGCAAAGACAGATAGGCAAAGACAGACAGACAGACAAAGAAAGTCACAGACATGGACAAAGGAGCTGAATTCCAGAGGTGAGGTGCGAGTAACTGCCCTTGACATCAAGGCAGCATTTGACCGGGTGTGGCATCAAGGAGCCCTAGTAAAACTGAAGTCAATGGGAATCAGGGGGAAAACGCTCCACTGGCTGGAGTCATACCTAGCACAAAGGAAGATGGTTGTGGTGGTTGAAGGTCAATCATCACAGCCCCAGGACATTGCTGCAGGAGTTCCTCAGGGCAGTGTCCTCGGCCCAACCATCTTCAGCTGCTTCATCAATGACCTTCCCTCCATCATAAGGTCAGAAATGGGGATGTTCTCTGATGACCGCACAGTATTCAGCACCATTCACAACTCCTCAGATAATGAAGCAGTCCATGCCCGCATGCAACAAGACCTGGACGACGTTCAGGCTTGGGCTGATAAGTGGCAGGTAACATTCACGCCACACAAGTGCCAGGCAACGACTAGCCCCAACAAGCGAGAGTCTAACCACCGCCCCTCGACATTCAACAGCATTACCATCGCCGAATCCCCCAACATCAACATCCTGGGGCGTCACCATTGACCAGAAACTTAACTGGACCAGCCACATAAATACTGTGGCAACAAGAGCAGGTCAGAGGCTGGGTATTCTGCGGCGAGTGTCTCACCTCCTGACTCCCCAAAGCCTTTCCACCATCTACAAGGCACAAGTCAGGAGTGTGATGGAATACTCTCCACTTGCCTGGATGAGTGCAGTTCCAACAACACTCAAGAAGCTCGACACCATCCAGGACAAAGCAGCCCGCTTGATTGGCACCCCATCCACCACCTTCAACATTCACTCCCTCCACCACCGGCGCACCGTGGCTGCAGTGTGGACCATCTACAAGATGCACTGCAGCAACTCGCCAAGGCTTCTTCGGCAGCACCTCCCAAACCCGCGACCTCTACCACCTAGAAGGACAAGGGCAGCAGACGCATGGGGACTCCACCACCTCCAAGTTCCCCTCCAAGTCACACACCATCCTGACGTAGAAATATAGCGCTGATCCTTCATCGTCGCTGGGTCAAAATCCTGGAACTCCCTCCCTAACAGCACTGTGGGAGCACCTTCACCACACGGACTGCAGCGGTTCAAGAAGGCGGCTCACCACCACCTTCTCAAGGGGCAACTAGGGATGGGCAATAAATGCCGGCCTTGCCAGCGACGCCCACATCCCATAAACAAATTTAAAAAAAGACAGACAGAGACAGACGGACACAGACAGACAGAGAGAGACAGACAAAGACAGACAGAGACAGACAGAGACAGACACAGACAGACAAAGACAGACAGAGACAGACACAGACAGACACAGACAGACAAAGACAGACAGAGACAGACAAAGACAGACAGAGACAGACAAAGACAGACACAGACAGAGTCAGACAAAGACAGAGACAGACACAGACAGACAAAGACAGACAGAGACAGACACAGACAGACAAAGACAGACACAGACAGAGTCAGACAAAGACAGAGACAGACAGAGACAGACACAGACAGACAAAGACAGAGTCAGACAGACAGCCAGCTCAGTGACGACCCCCTTCAGGCCTTTCTTTGGGTCAAAGCAGCACATCAGGGAAACAAATCAATAAAGTCGACCAGTTCTTTCCAACTCACCTTCAAACTCAACTCACAATCTGATTTCTTCTCCTCCAGATAGACAGTGCAGATAAAGTCACCGGCATTCTACACAGGAGAGGGCAGAGAGATTTATTCAAAGGTCCATAGGTAGATAAGGTGCTTAAGAAGGCACGAGATCTACATTATACACGAGATCTACATTATACACGAGATCTATATTATACACGAGATCTATATTATGCACGAGATCTACATTATACACGAGATCTATATTATACACAAGATCTATATTATACACAAGATCTATATTATGCACGAGATCTATATTATACACGAGATCTACATTATACACTAGATCTACATTATACACGAGATCTACATTATGCACGAGATCTACATTATGCACGAGATCTACATTATGCACGAGATCTATATTATGCACGAGATCTATATTATGCACAAGATCTATATTATACACAAGATCTATATTATACACGAGATCTACATTATACACTAGATCTACATTATACACGAGATCTATATTATGCACGAGATCTACATTATACACGAGATCTATATTATACACGAGATCTACATTATACACGAGATCTATATTATGCACGAGATCTACATTATACACGAGATCTATATTATGCACGAGATCTATATTATACACGAGATCTACATTATGCACGAGATCTACATTATGCACGAGATCTATATTATACACGAGATCTATATTATACACGAGATCTATATTATACACGTGATCTATATTATGCACGAGATCTATATTATACACGAGATCTATATTATACACGAGATCTATATTATGCACGAGATCTATATTATACACGTGATCTACATTATACACGAGATCTACATTATGCACGAGATCTACATTATGCACGAGATCTACATTATACACGAGATCTACATTATACACGAGATCTACATTATACACGAGATCTATATTATGCACGAGATCTATATTATGCACGAGATCTATATTATGCACAAGATCTATATTATACACAAGATCTATATTATACACGAGATCTACATTATACACTAGATCTACATTATACACGAGATCTACATTATACACGAGATCTACATTATGCACGAGATCTATATTATACACGAGATCTATATTATGCACGAGATCTATATTATACACAAGATCTATATTATACACAAGATCTATATTATGCACGAGATCTATATTATACACGAGATCTACATTATACACTAGATCTACATTATACACGAGATCTACATTATGCACGAGATCTACATTATGCACGAGATCTACATTATGCACGAGATCTATATTATACACAAGATCTATATTATACACGAGATCTATATTATACACGAGATCTATATTATACACGAGATCTATATTATACACGAGATCTATATTATGCACGAGATCTATATTATACACGAGATCTATATTATACACGAGATCTATATTATGCACGAGATCTATATTATACACGAGATCTATATTATGCACGAGATCTATATTATACACGAGATCTATATTATACACGAGATCTATATTATACACGAGATCTATATTATGCACGAGATCTATATTATACACGAGATCTATATTATGCACGAGATCTATATTATACACGAGATCTATATTATACACGAGATCTACATTATGCACGAGATCTACATTATACACTAGATCTACATTATACACGAGATCTACATTATGCACGAGATCTATATTATGCACGAGATCTATATTATGCACGAGATCTATATTATACACGAGATCTATATTATGCACGAGATCTATATTATGCACGAGATCTATATTATACACGAGATCTACATTATGCACGAGATCTATATTATACACGAGATCTACATTATACACGAGATCTACATTATACACGAGATCTATATTATGCACGAGATCTATATTATACACGTGATCTACATTATACACGAGATCTATATTATGCACGAGATCTATATTATGCACGAGATCTATATTATGCACGAGATCTATATTATGCACGAGATCTATATTATGCACGAGATCTATATTATACACGAGATCTACATTATGCACGAGATCTATATTATGCACGAGATCTACATTATACACGAGATCTACATTATACACGAGATCTACATTATGCACGAGATCTATATTATGCACGAGATCTACATTATGCACGAGATCTATATTATACACGAGATCTACATTATACACGAGATCTACATTATACACAAGATCTATATTATACACGTGATCTACATTATACACGAGATCTACATTATGCACGAGATCTATATTATACACGAGATCTACATTATACACGAGATCTACATTATGCACGAGATCTACATTATACACGAGATCTATATTATGCACGAGATCTATATTATGCACGTGATCTACATTATACACGAGATCTACATTATGCACGAGATCTATATTATGCACGAGATCTATATTATGCACGAGATCTATATTATACACGAGATCTACATTATACACGAGATCTATATTATGCACGAGATCTATATTATACACGAGATCTACATTATACACGAGATCTACATTATACACGAGATCTATATTATGCACGAGATCTATATTATGCACGAGATCTATATTATACACGAGATCTATATTATGCACGAGATCTACATTATACACGAGATCTATATTATACACGAGATCTACATTATACACGAGATCTACATTATGCACGAGATCTATATTATGCACGAGATCTATATTATACACGAGATCTATATTATGCACGAGATCTATATTATGCACGAGATCTATATTATACACGAGATCTACATTATACACGAGATCTATATTATGCACGAGATCTATATTATACACGAGATCTACATTATACACGAGATCTACATTATACACGAGATCTATATTATGCACGAGATCTATATTATGCACGAGATCTATATTATACACGAGATCTACATTATACACGAGATCTACATTATACACGAGATCTATATTATGCACGAGATCTATATTATGCACGAGATCTATATTATGCACGAGATCTACATTATACACGAGATCTATATTATACACGAGATCTATATTATGCACGAGATCTATATTATGCACGAGATCTATATTATGCACGAGATCTATATTATACACGAGATCTATATTATGCACGTGATCTACATTATGCACGAGATCTACATTATACACGAGATCTACATTATGCACGAGATCTATATTATGCACGAGATCTATATTATACACGAGATCTACATTATGCACGAGATCTATATTATGCACGTGATCTACATTATACACGAGATCTATATTATACACGAGATCTATATTATACACGAGATCTATATTATGCACGAGATCTATATTATACACGAGATCTATATTATGCACGAGATCTACATTATACACGAGATCTACATTATGCACGAGATCTATATTATACACGAGATCTACATTATGCACGAGATCTACATTATGCACAAGATCTATATTATACACGAGATCTATATTATACACGAGATCTACATTATGCACGAGATCTACATTATACACGAGATCTATATTATGCACGAGATCTACATTATACACGAGATCTACATTATGCACGAGATCTATATTATACACGAGATCTATATTATGCACGAGATCTATATTATGCACGAGATCTATATTATGCACGAGATCTATATTATACACGAGATCTACATTATGCACGAGATCTATATTATGCACGTGATCTACATTATACACGAGATCTACATTATGCACGAGATCTATATTATACACGAGATCTATATTATGCACGAGATCTATATTATACACGAGATCTATATTATGCACGAGATCTACATTATGCACGAGATCTACATTATGCACGAGATCTACATTATGCACGAGATCTACATTATGCACGAGATCTATATTATGCACGAGATCTACATTATACACGAGATCTACATTATGCACGAGATCTATATTATACACGAGATCTACATTATGCACGAGATCTATATTATACACGAGATCTATATTATGCACGAGATCTACATTATGCACGAGATCTACATTATACACGAGATCTACATTATGCACGAGATCTATATTATGCACGAGATCTATATTATACACGAGATCTATATTATGCACGAGATCTACATTATGCACGAGATCTATATTATACACGAGATCTATATTATACACGAGATCTATATTATGCACGTGATCTACATTATACACGAGATCTACATTATGCACGAGATCTACATTATGCACGAGATCTATATTATACACGAGATCTATATTATACACGAGATCTATATTATGCACGTGATCTACATTATACACGAGATCTATATTATGCACGAGATCTATATTATACACGAGATCTACATTATGCACGAGATCTATATTATGCACGAGATCTACATTATACACGAGATCTACATTATACACGAGATCTACATTATACACGAGATCTATATTATGCACAAGATCTATATTATGCACGAGATCTATATTATACACAAGATCTATATTATACACAAGATCTATATTATACACGTGATCTACATTATACACGAGATCTATATTATACACGAGATCTATATTATGCACGAGATCTATATTATGCACGAGATCTATATTATACACGTGATCTACATTATGCACGAGATCTATATTATACACGAGATCTATATTATACACGAGATCTATATTATGCACGAGATCTATATTATGCACGAGATCTATATTATACACGAGATCTACATTATGCACGAGATCTATATTATGCACGAGATCTACATTATACACGAGATCTATATTATACACGAGATCTACATTATGCACGAGATCTATATTATACACGAGATCTATATTATACACGAGATCTATATTATGCACGTGATCTACATTATGCACGAGATCTACATTATACACGAGATCTATATTATACACGAGATCTACATTATGCACGAGATCTATATTATGCACGAGATCTATATTATACACGAGATCTATATTATACACGAGATCTATATTATGCACGAGATCTACATTATACACGAGATCTATATTATGCACGTGATCTACATTATGCACGAGATCTACATTATACACGAGATCTACATTATACACGAGATCTACATTATGCACGAGATCTATATTATACACGAGATCTATATTATACACGAGATCTATATTATGCACGAGATCTATATTATGCACGAGATCTATATTATACACGAGATCTATATTATACACGAGATCTATATTATACACGTGATCTACATTATACACGAGATCTACATTATGCACGAGATCTATATTATGCACGAGATCTACATTATACACGTGATCTACATTATACACGAGATCTATATTATACACGTGATCTACATTATGCATGAGATCTATATTATGCACGAGATCTATATTATGCACGAGATCTATATTATACACGAGATCTATATTATACACGTGATCTACATTATACACGAGATCTATATTATACACGTGATCTACATTATGCACGTGATCTATATTATGCACGTGATCTATATTATGCACGAGATCTATATTATGCACGAGATTATATTATGCACGAGATCTATATTATACACGAGATCTACATTATGCACGAGATCTACATTATACACGAGATCTACATTATACACGAGATCTACATTATACACGAGATCTACATTATGCACGAGATCTATATTATACACGAGATCTATATTATACACGTGATCTACATTATACACGAGATCTATATTATGCACGAGATCTACATTATGCACGAGCTCTATATTATGCACGTGATCTACATTATGCACGAGATCTATATTATACACGAGATCTACATTATACACGAGATCTATATTATACACGAGATCTACATTATGCACGAGATCTATATTATGCACGAGATCTACATTATGCACGAGATCTATATTATACACGAGATCTACATTATAGCACGAGATCTATATTATGCACGAGATCTACATTATGCACGAGATCTACATTATGCACGAGATCTATATTATGCACGAGATCTATATTATACACGAGATCTACATTATGCACGAGATCTATATTATACACGAGATCTACATTATGCACGAGATCTATATTATGCACGAGATCTACATTATACACGAGATCTACATTATGCACGAGATCTATATTATGCACGAGATCTACATTATGCACGAGATCTATATTATGCACGAGATCTATATTATACACGAGATCTACATTATGCACGAGATCTATATTATACACGAGATCTACATTATGCACGAGATCTATATTATACACGAGATCTACATTATGCACGAGATCTATATTATACACGAGATCTACATTATGCACGAGATCTATATTATACACGAGATCTACATTATGCACGAGATCTATATTATGCACGAGATCTACATTATGCACGAGATCTACATTATACACGAGATCTACATTATGCACGAGATCTATATTATGCACGAGATCTACATTATACACGAGATCTACATTATGCACGAGATCTATATTATGCACGAGATCTATATTATACACGAGATCTACATTATGCACGAGATCTATATTATACACGAGATCTACATTATGCACGAGATCTATATTATGCACGAGATCTATATTATACACGAGATCTACATTATGCACGAGATCTATATTATACACGAGATCTACATTATGCACGAGATCTACATTATGCACGAGATCTATATTATGCACGAGATCTACATTATGCACGAGATCTATATTATGCACGAGATCTATATTATACACGAGATCTACATTATGCACGAGATCTATATTATGCACGAGATCTACATTATACACGAGATCTACATTATGCACGAGATCTATATTATGCACGAGATCTATATTATACACGAGATCTACATTATGCACGAGATCTATATTATACACGAGATCTACATTATGCACGAGATCTATATTATGCACGAGATCTACATTATACACGAGATCTACATTATGCACGAGATCTATATTATACACGAGATCTATATTATACACGAGATCTATATTATGCACGAGATCTATATTATACACGAGATCTATATTATGCACGAGATCTACATTATACACGAGATCTACATTATACACGAGATCTACATTATGCACGAGATCTACATTATACACGAGATCTACATTATGCACGAGATCTACATTATGCACGAGATCTATATTATACACGAGATCTATATTATACACGAGATCTATATTATGCACGAGATCTATATTATGCACGAGATCTATATTATGCACGAGATCTATATTATACACGAGATCTATATTATACACGAGATCTATATTATACACGAGATCTACATTATACACGAGATCTATATTATGCACGAGATCTATATTATGCACGAGATCTATATTATGCACGAGATCTACATTATGCACGAGATCTATATTATACACGAGATCTATATTATGCACGAGATCTATATTATACACGAGATCTACATTATACACGAGATCTATATTATGCACGAGATCTATATTATGCACGAGATCTATATTATACACGAGATCTATATTATGCACGAGATCTACATTATGCACGAGATCTATATTATGCACGAGATCTATATTATGCACGAGATCTATATTATGCACGAGATCTATATTATACACGAGATCTACATTATGCACGAGATCTACATTATGCACGAGATCTATATTATACACGAGATCTATATTATACACGAGATCTACATTATACACGAGATCTATATTATACACGAGATCTATATTATGCACGAGATCTATATTATACACGAGATCTATATTATACACGTGATCTACATTATGCACGAGATCTATATTATGCACGAGATCTATATTATGCACGAGATCTATATTATACACGAGATCTATATTATACACGAGATCTACATTATGCACGAGATCTACATTATACACGAGATCTATATTATACACGAGATCTACATTATACACGAGATCTATATTATACACGAGATCTATATTATACACGAGATCTATATTATGCACGAGATCTATATTATACACAAGATCTATATTATACACGTGATCTATATTATGCACGAGATCTACATTATGCACGAGATCTATATTATACACGAGATCTATATTATACACGAGATCTATATTATACACGAGATCTACATTATACACGAGATCTATATTATACACGAGATCTACATTATACACGAGATCTACATTATACACGAGATCTATATTATACACGAGATCTACATTATGCACGAGATCTACATTATACACGAGATCTATATTATGCACGAGATCTATATTATACACGAGATCTATATTATACACGAGATCTACATTATACACGAGATCTATATTATACACGAGATCTATATTATGCACGAGATCTATATTATACACAAGATCTATATTATACACGTGATCTACATTATGCACGAGATCTATATTATGCACGAGATCTATATTATGCACGAGATCTACATTATACACGAGATCTACATTATGCACGAGATCTATATTATGCACGAGATCTACATTATACACGAGATCTACATTATGCACGAGATCTATATTATGCACGAGATCTATATTATACACGAGATCTACATTATGCACGAGATCTATATTATGCACGAGATCTACATTATACACGAGATCTATATTATGCACGAGATCTACATTATACACGAGATCTATATTATACACGAGATCTATATTATGCACGAGATCTATATTATGCACGAGATCTATATTATGCACGAGATCTACATTATACACGAGATCTACATTATGCACGAGATCTATATTATGCACGAGATCTACATTATACACGAGATCTATATTATACACGTGATCTATATTATACACGAGATCTACATTATGCACGAGATCTACATTATACACGAGATCTATATTATACACGAGATCTACATTATGCACGAGATCTATATTATGCACGAGATCTATATTATACACGAGATCTACATTATACACGAGATCTACATTATGCACGAGATCTATATTATGCACGAGATCTATATTATACACGAGATCTACATTATACACGAGATCTATATTATACACTAGATCTACATTATACACGAGATCTACATTATGCACGAGATCTATATTATGCACGAGATCTACATTATACACGAGATCTACATTATGCACGAGATCTATATTATGCACGAGATCTATATTATACACAAGATCTATATTATACACGTGATCTACATTATACACGAGATCTATATTATGCACGAGATCTATATTATGCACGTGATCTACATTATACACGAGATCTATATTATACACGAGATCTACATTATGCACGAGATCTATATTATGCACGAGATCTACATTATACACGAGATCTACATTATGCACGAGATCTATATTATGCACGAGATCTATATTATACACGAGATCTACATTATGCACGAGATCTATATTATGCACGAGATCTATATTATACACGAGATCTACATTATGCACGAGATCTATATTATACACGAGATCTACATTATGCACGAGATCTATATTATACACGAGATCTACATTATGCACGAGATCTATATTATACACGAGATCTACATTATACACGAGATCTATATTATACACGAGATCTACATTATACACGAGATCTATATTATGCACGAGATCTATATTATGCACGAGATCTATATTATGCACGAGATCTACATTATACACGAGATCTACATTATGCACGAGATCTATATTATGCACGAGATCTATATTATACACGAGATCTACATTATGCACGAGATCTATATTATACACGAGATCTACATTATACACGAGATCTACATTATGCACGAGATCTATATTATGCACGAGATCTATATTATACACGAGATCTATATTATACACGAGATCTATATTATGCACGAGATCTATATTATACACGAGATCTACATTATACACGAGATCTACATTATGCACGAGATCTATATTATGCACGAGATCTATATTATGCACGAGATCTATATTATACACGAGATCTATATTATGCACGAGATCTATATTATACACGAGATCTACATTATACACGAGATCTACATTATGCACGAGATCTACATTATACACGAGATCTATATTATACACGAGATCTACATTATGCACGAGATCTATATTATACACGAGATCTACATTATACACGAGATCTACATTATGCACGAGATCTATATTATGCACGAGATCTATATTATACACGAGATCTACATTATGCACGAGATCTATATTATACACGAGATCTATATTATGCACGAGATCTATATTATACACGAGATCTACATTATGCACGAGATCTACATTATGCACGAGATCTATATTATGCACGAGATCTATATTATACACGAGATCTACATTATGCACGAGATCTATATTATACACGAGATCTACATTATGCACGAGATCTACATTATGCACGAGATCTATATTATGCACGAGATCTACATTATGCACGAGATCTACATTATGCACGAGATCTACATTATGCACGAGATCTACATTATGCACGAGATCTATATTATGCACGAGATCTATATTATACACGAGATCTACATTATGCACGAGATCTATATTATGCACGAGATCTACATTATGCACGAGATCTACATTATGCACGAGATCTATATTATGCACGAGATCTACATTATGCACGAGATCTATATTATGCACGAGATCTACATTATACACGAGATCTATATTATACACGAGATCTACATTATGCACGAGATCTACATTATGCACGAGATCTATATTATGCACGAGATCTACATTATGCACGAGATCTATATTATGCACGAGATCTACATTATGCACGAGATCTATATTATGCACGAGATCTATATTATACACGAGATCTACATTATGCACGAGATCTATATTATGCACGAGATCTATATTATGCACGAGATCTACATTATGCACGAGATCTATATTATGCACGAGATCTACATTATGCACGAGATCTATATTATGCACGAGATCTATATTATACACGAGATCTACATTATACACGAGATCTACATTATGCACGAGATCTATATTATACACGAGATCTACATTATGCACGAGATCTACATTATACACGAGATCTACATTATACACGAGATCTATATTATGCACGAGATCTATATTATACACGAGATCTACATTATACACGAGATCTACATTATGCACGAGATCTATATTATACACGAGATCTACATTATACACGAGATCTACATTATACTCTAGATCTACATTATACACGAGATCTATATTATACACGTGATCTACATTATACACGAGATCTACATTATGCACGAGATCTATATTATACACGAGATCTATATTATACACGTGATCTACATTATACACGAGATCTATATTATGCACGAGATCTATATTATACACGAGATCTATATTATACACGAGATCTACATTATACACGAGATCTATATTATGCACGAGATCTATATTATACACGTGATCTATATTATACACGTGATCTACATTATACACGAGATCTATATTATGCACGAGATCTATATTATACACGAGATCTATATTATACACGAGATCTACATTATACACGAGATCTATATTATACACGAGATCTACATTATACACGAGATCTATATTATGCACGAGATCTACATTATACACGAGATCTACATTATACACGTGATCTATATTATACACGAGATCTACATTATACACGAGATCTACATTATACACGAGATCTACATTATACACGAGATCTACATTATACACGAGATCTACATTATACACGAGATCTATATTATGCACGAGATCTATATTATACACGAGATCTATATTATACACGAGATCTACATTATACACGTGATCTATATTATACACGAGATCTACATTATACACGAGATCTACATTATACACGAGATCTATATTATGCACGAGATCTATATTATACACGAGATCTATATTATACACGAGATCTACATTATACACGAGATCTATATTATACACGAGATCTACATTATACACGTGATCTACATTATACACGAGATCTATATTATGCACGAGATCTATATTATACACGTGATCTACATTATGCACGAGATCTACATGCACGAGATCTATATTATACACGAGATCTACATTATACACTAGATCTACATTATGCACGAGATCTACATTATACACTAGATCTACATTATGCACGAGATCTACATTATATACGAGATCTTGTATGCATTACAGAGTAGTTGACCCTGTGCATATTGTAGAAAATAAGAGGCTTGAAATTGTGTTTTTTTAATGTTTAATGAGCTGGTTTTGGGTTTAATATTGCGGTAAATCTAACTCTGATTACAGGACAGATTTATTACTGTAATATTCGGGTCTGTTTCAGTGTCAGGGTGAGAGCAGAACCGATCGGCATGGTTTAACCCAGGGCTGAAATGTTCCTCAGAGTCAGCTGTTTTGCGCAGGAGCTGCGATCGGTGATGTCCTGAAGCTCCAGGACACTGGGACCACAGCTATGGAGTGCTGGGGGCCGGGGAAAGGTCACACGCTTGCGTCTCAAACCCCCTTCAAAATTAAGCAGCAGTCGGTGCGTCCTACCTGGGTGGATGGCATCACACACGCGTCCCGCAGCTTTATGATGCTGACTATTTCATCCAGTTGCTTCTTAAGCTGCTGTTCATCAACCTGCAGGGGGACAGAGAAAGGGTTTATTCCTGCTGGCCCAATCGACACTCTCGACTTACACTCGGTCACCTCCAACCTTTTCCAGCTCTGACTGAAAAGGCCGTCGACCTGAAACGTCAACTTTGCTTCTCGCTCCTCAGACGCTGCCTGACCTGCTGAGTGTTTCCAGTGTTTTCGGTTTTTATTACACTCAGTCAGATTCCGTCGTTAGCCCCACACCGATTGGAACTTCTTTGGCACACAGGAACAGGAGGAGGCCATTCAGCCCCTCGTGCCTTTTCCTCCGTCAATAGTCACAACGGCTGGTGTGGAGCATAAACACCGGCACAGACCTGTTGGGCCGAATGGACCCCTTCTGTGCTGTAAACACTGTGTAACTAGATCGCAGCTGATCTGCATCTTAACTCCATTTACCCGCCTTGGTTCTGTATCCCTTAATACCCTTACCCAACAAAAATCTATCAATCTCAAGTTTGAAATTTTGAATTGACCCCAGCCTCACAGCCTTTCTGGGGGAGAGAGTTCCAGATTTCCGCTACCCTTTGTGTGAAGAAGTGCTTCCTGACATCACCCCTGAACGGCCTGGCTCTAATTTTAAACCCTTGTTCTGGACTCCCCCCACCAGAGGAAATAGTTTCTCTCTATCGACCCTATTGAATCCTTTAATCATCTTAATCACCTCGATCAGATCATCTTCTAAACTCGAGGGTACAGAAGCCTGAAGTATAGAAGGTATAATATACACAGGGGCTGCTATTCCCTATAATATACACAGGAGCTGCTATTCTCTATAATATACACAGGGGCTGCTATTCTCTGTAATATACACAGGAGCTGCTATTCTCTATAATATACACAGGAGCTGCTATTCTCTATAATATACACAGGGGCTGCTATTCTCTATAATATACACAGGGGCTGCTATTCTGTATAATATACACAGGGGCTGCTATTCACTATAATATACACAGGGGCTGCTATTCTCTATAATATACACAGGGGCTGCTATTCTCTGTAATATACACAGGGGCTGTTATTCTCTGTAATATACACACGGTCTGTTATTCTCTGTAATATACACAGGGGCTGCTATTCTCTATAATATACACAGGGGCTGCTATTCTCTATAATATACACAGGGGCTGCTATTCTCTATAATATACACAGGGGTTGCTATTCTCTATAATATACACAGGGCTGCTATTCACTATAATATACACAGGGGCTGCTATTCTCTATAATATACACAGGGGCTGCTATTCTCTATAATATACACAGGGGCTGCTATTCTCTATAATATACACAAGGGCTGCTATTCTGTATAATATACACAGGAGCTGCTATTCTCTATAATATACACAGGGGCTGCTATTCACTATAATATACACAGGGGCTGCTATTCTCTATAATATACACAGTGGCTGCTATTCTCTATAATATACACAGGGGCTGCTATTCTCTATAATATACACAGGGGCTGCTATTCTCTGTAATATACACAGGGGCTGCTATTCCCTATAATATACACAGGGGCTGCTATTCCCTATAATATACACAGGGGCTGCTATTCTCTATAATATACACAGGGGCTGCTATTCTCTGTAATATACACAGGGGCTGCTATTCTCTATAATATACACAGGGGCTGCTATTCTCTATAATATACACAGGAGCTGCTATTCTCTATAATATACACAGGGGCTGCTATTCTCTATAGTATACACAGGAGCTGCTATTCTCTATAGTATACACAGGGGCTGCTATTCTCTATAATATACACAGGGGCTGCTATTCTCTATAATATACACAGGGGCTGCTATTCTCTGTAATATACACAGGGGCTGCTATTCTCTATAATATACACAGGGGCTGCTATTCTCCACAATATACACAGGGGCTGCTATTCTCTATAATATACACAGGAGCTGCTATTCACAAGAGTATACACAGGGGCTGCTATTCTCTATAGTATACACAGGGGCTGCTATTCTCTATAATATACACAGGGGCTGCTATTCTCTATAATATACACAGGGGCTGCTATTCTCTGTAATATACACAGGGGCTGCTATTCCCTATAATATACACAGGGGCTGCTATTCTCTGTAATATACACAGGGGCTGCTATTCTCTGTAATATACACAGGGGCTGCTATTCTCTGTAATATACACAGGAGCTGCTATTCACTACAGTATACACAGGGGCTGCTGTTCTCTATAATATACGCAGGGGCTGCTATTCACTATAATATACACAGGGGCTGCTATTCTCTGTAATATACACAGGGGCTGCTATTCTCTATAATATACACAGGGGCTGCTATTCTCTATAATATACACAGGAGCTGCTATTCACTATAGTATACACAGGGGCTGCTATTCTCTATAGTATACACAGGGGCTGCTATTCTCTATAATATACACAGGAGCTGCTATTCCCTATATTATACACAGGGGCTGCTATTCTCTATAATATACACAGGAGCTGCTATTCCCTATATTATACACAGGAGCTGCTATTCTCTATAATTTACACAGGGACTGCTATTCTCTATAATATACACAGGGGCTGCTATTCTCTGTAATATACACAGGGGCTGCTATTCCCTATAATATACACAGGGGCTGCTATTCTCTGTAATATACACAGGGGCTGCTATTCTCTGTAATATACACAGGGGCTGCTATTCTCTGTAATATACACAGGAGCTGCTATTCACTATAGTATACACAGGGGCTGCTATTCTCTATAGTATACACAGGGGCTGCTATTCTCTAAAATATACACAGGGGCTGCTATTCTCTATAATATACACAGGGGCTGCTATTCTCTATAATATACACAGGGGCTGCTATTCTCTATAATATACACAGGGGCTGCTATTCTCTGTAATATACACAGGGGCTGCTATTCTCTGTAATATACACAGGGGCTGCTATTCTCTGTAATATACACAGGAGCTGCTATTCTCTATAATATACACTGGCTGCTATTCCCTATAATATACACAGGGGCTGCTATTCTCTATAATATACACAGGGGCTGCTATTCTCTATAATATACACAGGGGCTGCTATTCTCTATTATATACACAGGGGCTGCTATTCTCTGTAATATACACAGGGGCTGCTATTCTCTGTAATATACACAAGAGCTGCTATTCTCTATAATATACACAGGGGCTGCTATTCTCTATAATATACACAGGGGCTGCTATTCTCTATAATATACACAGGGGCTGCTATTCTCTATAATATACACAAGGGCTGCTATTCTCTATAATATACACAGTGGCTGCTATTCTCTATAATATACACGGGGCTGCTATTCTCTATAATATACACAGGGGCTGCTACTCTCTATAATATACACAGGGACTGCTATTTCCTACAATATACACAGGGGCTGCTATTCTGTATAATATACACAGGGGCTGCTATTCTCTATTATATACACAGGGGCTGCTATTCTCTATAATATACACAGGGGCTGCTATTCTCTATAATATACACAGGGGCTGCTATTCTCTATAATATACACAGGGGCTGCTATTCTCTATTATATACACAGGGGCTGCTATTCTCTATTATATACACAGGGGCTGCTATTCTCTATAATATACACAAGGGCTGCTATTCTCTATTACATACACAGGGGCTGCTATTCTCTGTAATATACACAGGGGCTGCTATTCTCTATAATATACACAGGGGCTGCTATTCTCTATAATATACACAGGGGCTGCTATTCTCTATAATATACACAGGGGCTGCTATTCTCTATAATATACACAGGGGCTGCTATTCCCTATAATATACACAGGGGCTGCTATTCTCTATAATATACACAGGGGCTGCTATTCTCTATAATATACACAGGGGCTGCTATTCCCTATAATATACACAGGGGCTGCTATTCTCTATAGTATACACAGGGGCTGCTATTCTCTATAGTATACACAGGGGCTGCTATTCTCTATAATATACACAGGAGCTGCTATTCCCTATAATATACACAGGGGCTGCTATTCTCTATATTATACACAGGGGCTGCTATTCACTATAATATACACAGGGGCTGCTATTCTCTATAATATACACAGGGGCTGCTATTCTCTATAATATGCACAGGGGCTGCTATTCTGTATAATATACACAGGGGCTGCTATTCACTATAATATACACAGGGGCTGCTATTCGCTATAATATACACAGGGGCTGCTATTCTCTATAATATACACAGGGGCTGCTATTCCCTATAATATACACAGGGGCTGCTATTCCCTATAATATACACAGGGGCTGCTATTCTCTATAATATACACAGGGGCTGCTATTCTCTGTAATATACACAGGGGCTGCTATTCTCTATAATATACACAGGGGCTGCTATTCTCTATAATATACACAGGAGCTGCTATTCTCTATAATATACACAGGGGCTGCTATTCTCTATAGTATACACAGGAGCTGCTATTCTCGATAGTATACACAGGGGCTGCTATTCTCTATAATATACACAGGGGCTGCTATTCTCTGTAATATACACAGGGGCTGCTATTCTCTATAATATACACAGGGGCTGCTATTCTCTATAATATACACAGGGGCTGCTATTCTCTATAGTATACACAGGGGCTGCTATTCTCTATAGTATACACAGGGGCTGCTATTCTCTATAATATACACAGGAGCTGCTATTCCCTATAATATACACAGGGGCTGCTATTCTCTATATTATACACAGGGGCTGCTATTCACTATAATATACACAGGGGCTGCTATTCTCTATAATATACACAGGGGCTGCTATTCTCTATAATATACACAGGGGCTGCTATTCTGTATAATATACACAGGGGCTGCTATTCACTATAATATACACAGGGGCTGCTATTCGCTATAATATACACAGGGGCTGCTATTCTCTATAATATACACAGGGGCTGCTATTCTCTATAATATACACAGGGGCTGCTATTCCCTATAATATACACAGGGGCTGCTATTCCCTATAATATACACAGGGGCTGCTATTCTCTATAATATACACAGGGGCTGCTATTCTCTATAATATACACAGGAGCTGCTATTCTCTATAAAATACACAGGGGCTGCTATTCTCTATAGTATACACAGGAGCTGCTATTCTCTATAGTATACACAGGGGCTGCTATTCTCTATAATATACACAGGGGCTGCTATTCTCTATAATATACACAGGGGCTGCTATTCTCTGTAATATACACAGGGGCTGCTATTCTCTATAATATACACAGGGGCTGCTATTCTCTATAATATACACAGGGGCTGCTATTCTCTATAATATACACAGGAGCTGCTATTCACTATAGTATACACAGGGGCTGCTATTCTCTATAGTATACACAGGGGCTGCTATTCTCTATAATATACACAGGGGCTGCTATTCTCTATAATATACACAGGGGCTGCTATTCTCTGTAATTTTCACAGGGGCTGCTATTCTCTATAATATACACAGGGGCTGCTATTCTCTATAATATACACAGGAGCTGCTATTCACTATAGTATACACAGGGGCTGCTATTCTCTATAGTATACACAGGGGCTGCTATTCCCTATATTATACACAGGGGCTGCTATTCTCTATAATATACACAGGAGCTGCTATTCTCTATAATTTACACAGGGGCTGCTATTCTCTATAATATACACAGGGGCTGCTATTCTGTATAATATGCACAGGGGCTGCTATTCTCTATAATATACACAGGGGCTGCTATTCTCTATAATATACACAGGGGCTGCTATTCTCTATAATATACACAAGGGCTGCTATTCTCTATAATATACACAGTGGCTGCTATTCTCTATAATATACACAGGGGCTGCTATTCCCTATAATATACACAGGGACTGCTATTTCCTACAATATACACAGGGGCTGCTATTCTGTATAATATGCACAGGGGCTGCTATTCTCTATAATATACACAGGGGCTGCTATTCTCTATAATATACACAGGGGCTGCTATTCTCTATAATATACGCAGTGGCTGCTATTCTGTATAATATGCACAGGGGCTGCTATTCTCTATAATATACACAGGGGCTGCTATTCTCTATAATATACACAAGGGCTGCTATTCTCTATAATATACACAGTGGCTGCTATTCTCTATAATATACACAGGGGCTGCTATTCTCTATAATATACACAGGGGCTGCTACTCTCTATAATATACACAGGGACTGCTATTTCCTACAATATACACAGGGGCTGCTATTCTGTATAATATACACAGGGGCTGCTATTCTCTATTATATACACAGGGGCTGCTATTCTCTATAATATACACAGGGGCTGCTATTCTCTGTAATATACACAGGGGCTGCTATTCTCTATAATATACACAGGGGCTGCTATTCTCTATAATATACACAGGGGCTGCTATTCTCTATAATATACACAGGGGCTGCTATTCTCTATTATATACACAGGGGCTGCTATTCTCTATAATATACACAGGGGCTGCTATTCACTATAATATACAGGGGCTGCTATTCACTATAGTATACACAGGGGCTGCTATTCTCTGTAATATACACAGGGGCTGCTATTCTCTGTAATATACACAGGGGCTGCTATTCTCTGTAATATACACAGGAGCTGCTATTCTCTATAATATACACTGGCTGCTATTCCCTATAATATACACAGGGGCTGCTATTCTCTATAATATACACAGGGGCTGCTATTCTCTATAATATACACAGGGGCTGCTATTCTCTGTAATATACACAGGGGCTGCTATTCTCTATAATATACACAGGGGCTGCTATTCTCTATAATATACACAGGGGCTGCTATTCTCTATAATATACACAGGGGCTGCTATTCTCTATAATATACACAGGGGCTGCTATTCTCTATTATATACACAGGGGCTGCTATTCTCTATAATATACACAAGGGCTGCTATTCTCTGTAATATACACAGGGGCTGCTATTCTCTGTAATATACACAGGGGCTGCTATTCTCTATAATATACACAGCGGCTGCTATTCTCTATAATATACACAGGGGCTGCTATTCTCTATAATATACACAGGGGCTGCTATTCTCTATAATATACACAGGGGCTGCTATTCCCTATAATATACACAGGGGCCGCTATTCTCTATAATATACACAGGGGCTGCTATTCTCTATAATATACACAGGGGCTGCTATTCCCTATAATATACACAGGGGCTGCTATTCTCTATAGTATACACAGGGGCTGCTATTCTCTATAGTATACACAGGGGCTGCTATTCTCTATAATATACACAGGAGCTGCTATTCCCTATAATATACACAGGGGCTGCTATTCTCTATATTATACACAGGGGCTGCTATTCACTATAATATACACAGGGGCTGCTATTCTCTATAATATACACAGGGGCTGCTATTCTCTATAATATACACAGGGGCTGCTATTCTGTATAATATACACAGGGGCTGCTATTCACTATAATATACACAGGGGCTGCTATTCGCTATAATATACACAGGGGCTGCTATTCTCTATAATATACACAGGGGCTGCTATTCTCTATAATATACACAGGGGCTGCTATTCCCTATAATATACACAGGGTCTGCTATTCCCTATAATATACACAGGGGCTGCTATTCTCTATAATATACACAGGGGCTGCTATTCTCTGTAATATACACAGGGGCTGCTATTCTCTATAATATTCACAGGGGCTGCTATTCTCTATAATATACACAGGAGCTGCTATTCTCTATAGTATACACAGGAGCTGCTATTCTCTATAGTATACACAGGGGCTGCTATTCTCTATAATATACACAGGGGCTGCTATTCTCTATAATATACACAGGGGCTGCTATTCTCTGTAATATACACAGGGGCTGCTATTCTCTATAATATACACAGGGGCTGCTATTCTCTATAATATACACAGGGGCTGCTATTCTCTATAATATACACAGGAGCTGCTATTCACTATAGTATACACAGGGGCTGCTATTCTCTATAGTATACACAGGGGCTGCTATTCTCTATAATATACACAGGGGCTGCTATTCTCTATAATATACACAGGGGCTGCTATTCTCTATTATATACACAGGGGCTGCTATTCTCTATAATATACACAGGAGCTGCTATTCACTATAGTATACACAGGGGCTGCTATTCTCTATAGTATACACAGGGGCTGCTATTCTCTATAATATACACAGGAGCTGCTATTCCCTATATTATACACAGGGGCTGCTATTCTCTATAATATACACAGGAGCTGCTATTCTCTATAATTTACACAGGGGCTGCTATTCTCTATAATATACACAGGGGCTGCTATTCTCTGTAATATACACAGGGGCTGCTATTCCCTATAATATACACAGGGGCTGCTATTCTCTGTAATATACACAGGGGCTGCTATTCTCTGTAATATACACAGGGGCTGCTATTCTCTGTAATATACACAGGAGCTGCTATTCACTATAGTATACACAGGGGCTGCTATTCTCTATAATATACGCAGGGGCTGCTATTCACTATAATATACACAGGGGCTGCTATTCTCTATAATATACACAGGGGCTGCTATTCTCTATAATATACACAGGGGCTGCTATTCTCTATAATATACACAGGGGCTGCTATTCTCTATAATATACACAGGGGCTGCTATTCTCTATAATATACACAGGGGCTGCTATTCTCTATAATATACACAGGGGCTGCTATTCTCTATAATATACACAGGAGCTGCTATTCACTATAGTATACACAGGGGCTGCTATTCTCTATAATATACACAGGGGCTGCTATTCTCTGTAATATACACAGGGGCTGCTATTCTCTATAATATACACAGGGGCTGCTATTCTCTATAATATACACAGGAGCTGCTATTCACTATAGTATACACAGGGGCTGCTATTCTCTATAGTATGCACAGGGGCTGCTATTCTCTATAATATACACAGGAGCTGCTATTCCCTATATTATACACAGGGGCTGCTATTCTCTATAATATACACAGGGGCTGCTATTCTCTATAATATACACAGGGGCTGCTATTCTCTATAATATACACAGGGGCTGCTATTCTCTATAATATACACAGGGGCTGCTATTCTCTATAATATACACAGGGGCTGCTATTCTCTATAATATACACAGGGGCTGCTATTCACTATAATATACAGGGGCTGCTATTCACTATAGTATACACAGGGGCTGCTATTCTCTGTAATATACACAGGGGCTGCTATTCTCTGTAATATACACAGGGGCTGCTATTCACTATAATATACAGGGGCTGCTATTCACTATAGTATACACAGGGGCTGCTATTCTCTATAATATACACAGGGGCTGCTATTCTCTATAATATACACAGGGGCTGCTATTCTCTATAATATACACAGGGGCTGCTATTCACTATAATATACAGGGGCTGCTATTCACTATAGTATACACAGGGGCTGCTATTCTCTGTAATATACACAGGGGCTGCTATTCTCTGTAATATACACAGGGGCTGCTATTCTCTGTAATATACACAGGAGCTGCTATTCTCTATAATATACACAGGGGCTGCTATTCTCTATTATATACACAGGGGCTGCTATTCTCTATAATATACACAGGGGCTGCTATTCTCTATTATATACACAGGAGCTGCTATTCTCTATAATATACACTGGCTGCTATTCCCTATAATATACACAGGGGCTGCTATTCTCTATAATATACACAGGGGCTGCTATTCTCTGTAATATACACAAGAGCTGCTATTCCCTATAATATACACAGGGGCTGGAGAGGGTGGGGCATCCGTCAACGACCCTGCTGGCTGTGTCTGGGCGTGAGGTGTTGACGAGCTATTTGACTGTTGCAGGCATCACAGCTGAACCCCATAATGCCCTTGGCGAACACCCATGGTTGCCGGCAGCATTGACTGGCCAGTGGTCGGATGTGGCAATCCAGGCTGGGCAGTTCCCTTCCCTGGCCCAGGGAGTGAGGCAAAAATCAGCAGAATGCGATGCCCCATTTGGTTGGTTAGCCTACCGACATGTGGTCTAGGCTTGACAAATGAAGAATGGCCGCTTGAGGTGAGTTTATGGCTGCACTGCAGCCGTATCCCAGCCCGAGCCAGAGTCTTCCTGAGAGGACGGCGGAAAAAGGGAGGGAACCTTTTTTCTGTCCAGACGCACTGTGACACATCACTTGAGGCATTGGGGGGGAGGGGTAGAGAATAGGTCGGAGGGCAGAGGCGGGGGTCGGAGGTCAGAGTCGGGGGGGTCGAAGGGTAGAGGCGGGGTCAGTTGGGAGAGTCATGGTCAGAGTAGAGGAAGAAGGGGAGAGGTGGAGGATGGAGGGAAAGGCAGAGGACGGAGGGAGAGGTGGAGGGCGGAGGGAGAGGTGGGGACGGAGGGAGAGGTGGAGGATGGAGGGAAAGGCGGAGGACGGAGGGAGAGGTGGAGGACGGAGGGAGAGGTGGAGGACGGAGGGAGAGGTGGGGACGGAGGGAGAGGCGGGGGACGGAGGGAGAGGTGGAGGACGGAGGGAGAGGCGGGGGACGGAGGGAGAGGCGGGGGACGGAGGGAGAGGCGGGGGACGGAGGGAGAGGCGGGGGACGGAGGGAGAGGTGGGGGACGGAGGGAGAGGTGGAGGACGGAGGGAGAGGTGGGGGACGGAGGGAGAGGTGGGGACGGAGGGAGAGGTGGGGGACGGAGGAGAGGTGGGGACGGAGGGAGAGGTGGGGGACGGAGGGAGACGTGGGGGACGGAGGAGAGGTGGGGAAGAGCAAAGCGAGAAGCCAAACACATCCCTCTTCGTGTATAACTTACATTGAAGAGGTCAATGTAGTAATTGATGAGATCCTCCACCACACGGCCTGCCTTGTTGTCTTGTCCATCTGTCTGGAACAGCGTGGGCCCAAAGACGATGGCCAGATTGTGCATGGTCATCTGATTCTTGTCCGATATCCTCTGTACACTGAACAAAACACGCAAACAATAAACTCATTTCACAAACACTTCACCGATCTTGAAGGGCCTTTCCTCATTTCATTCCTTGATCACTACTGCCAATCCACCTTGCTCCTCGCCTCTCCTGGTGATGTCCACTGGCACTGGGATACGACTCTTGCCATCCCAGGTGTCGTGACATCCAAGAGTGACGGCTGAGCTTCAGCCGAATACCTGCCGTCCCCGCGAAGGTGATGCTGTGGTTTCGTGAAGAACATTGAAGAGCTTGTTGACAAGGGATGAAAACCTGAAGCAGCGCCTCCTTTCGGAACAACTTTTGTTATCGTCACCCGCATCTCAGTGTACAGCACCCTCGCCTCTGGGTCAGAAGGTCGAGAGTTCGAGTCCCACTCCAGGGACTCAATAATCTAACTGACACTCCCAGTGCAGTACTGAGGGAGTGCCGCACTGTCGGAGGGGCAGTACTGAGGGAGCGCCGCACTGTCGGAGGGGCAGTACTGAGGGAGCGCCGCACTGTCGGAGGGGCAGTACTGAGGGAGCGGCGCACCGTCGGAGGGGCAGTACTGAGGGAGCGGCGCACCGTCGGAGGGGCAGTACTGAGGGAGAGCCACACTGTCGAAGGAGCAGTACTGAGGGAGCGCCGCACTGTCGGAGGGGCAGTACTGAGGGAGAGCCGCACTGCCGGAGGGGCAGTACTGAGGGAGCGCCGCACTGCCGGAGGGGCAGTACTGAGGGAGCGCCGCACTGTCGGAGGAGCAGTACTGAGGGTGCGCCGCACTGTCGGAGGGGCTGCACTGAGGGAGCGCTGCACTGTCGGAGGGGCAGTACTGAGGGAGCGCCGCACTGTCGGAGGGGCAGTACTGAGGGAGCGCTGCACCGTCGGAGGGGCAGTACTGAGGGAGCGCCTCTGTAGAGAGAGCAACAGAGTTAACGTTTCAGGTTGATGACCCTTCGTCAGAACTGGAAAAAGCTGGAGATGTAACAGGTTTTTAAGCAAGTGTTGGGGCAGGGAAAGGAGGGGGAGGGGAGGAAAGAACAAAAGGGAAGGTCTGTGATAGGCTGGAAGGCAGGAGAGATTAAGGGGTAGATTTTCCCGAACCTGTCGGGAAAAAGGCGGGACTTCCCCTTTCGGGTTTTTGACCCGCCTACTTCGACGTCCGGCCAATCCACGCGATTTTCCCTTGATTGACCTTGTTGAGCCCGCCCAGAGTTCTTGACAGATGAAATATCAGTGTTTGACAGCTGTTTGAAGCTGTGAAACACTGACAGTCTGAGTTCTAACATGAGCCCTTCTGCACAGACTCAGTTAGAACTCTCAGCAGCACTCAAAGCTGAAGGCTGTCACTTTTCACAGATCGCAGCCGTTCAGCTTTAAGTGCCGGCTGAGTGATGGGCTCCCGACGGCTACAGGAAGAAAGGCTGTTAAGGTAAGTACAGGTAAGTAAAAGTTCTTTACACACTTTAGACACACCAAACACACTTACCTTTACACTCATGCACCCATCACTCACCTGAGCACTGACATCGTGACTCCTCCAACCTGATGGCCCGCCTGCTCTAACCTGGCGTGGTTTGGAGCCGTCGGGAAACCCACACGAAACCCCTCAAAATAGGGATTAGGCTAAAAACTGCCTGTTAACTACCTGTTAACAGGCAGTTAATTGGCACTAATCCCTTCTCGCCTGGTTTCGGCGGGTCCCAGCCGCCCCTGAAACTTACGTGGGGCGGGGTTTTGGGCGGGATGGTGTCTGGACCCCCGAATTCGGGATTAAAAAAAAAAAAATGTATTCATTGATGGGATGTGGGCGTCGCTGGCTGACTAGGCCTGCATTTAGTGCCCATCCCTAATTGCCCTTGAGAAGATGGTGGTGAGCTGCCTTCTTGAACTGCTGCAGTTTTTCTTTACAACTGAGTGGCTTGCTAGGCCATTTCAGAGGGCATTAAGAGTCAACCACATTGCTGTGGGTCTGGAGTCCCATGTAGGCCAGACCGGGTAAGGACAGCAGATTTCCTTCCCTAAAGGACATTAGTGAACCAGATGGGTTTTTGCAACAATCGACAATGGTATCATGGTCGCCATTACTAAGACTAACATTTCAGAGTTAAATTGAATTGAATTTAAATTCCACCAGCTGCCGTAGTGGGATTTGAACCCATATCCTCAGAGCATTTGACTGAGCCTCTGGCTTACTAGTCTAGTGACATAACCACTACGCCACCGCATCCCCCCCACCGCCTGGAACCCCGCCTGACGGCTCTACGAAAATCTAGCCCCAAGAGACAAACGGGATGATGGTGCGAGGCAAAAGCAGACAAGTTAAGAAACAAAAGATGGCTCGAGATGAAGTGTAAATGGCGATGGCAGAATGATCGACAGCTGCCACGTGAGAGAGAGAAAAACAATGATAGGGGCCGAGGTTATGGTCTGAAATTGTTGAACTCAATGTTGAGTCCAGAAGGCTGTAAAGTGCCTAATCGAAAGGTGAGGTGCTGTTCCTTGAGCTTACGTTGAGCTTTGTTGGAACAGTGCAAGAGGCCGAGGACAGAGAGATCAGAGTGGGAGTGGAGCGGAGAATTAAAGTGACAGGTGCCCGGAAGCTCGGGGTCACCCTTACGGGCTGAACGGAGGTTTTCCGCAAAGCGGTCTTATGTAGTTAAAAAGTAATGATGACTTTGTCTCAAACGTTGGTTAGCCCAGTCTGACGTGAATCTTGCCATTCATGTGAAAATGACTTATGTAATAATACTGGGCGGCCTGCTGGTGGTGCTGTCCAGGGAGAGTATAAATACTCGGGCACGGGCCCAGCTTGTTCAGGACATTCTTTAACAGGAACTAGTGAAGGACACAACTAGATCTCCATGTTGAAAAACAGTTGATTGAAGCCTTGTTTAATACTCAGACCAGGTGCCTAGTAGTTTTCTTACGTCACAGACTGTGCACGGTTTTGGGCATCCTTGCAAAGAATGACTTGAAGTTGGAGCCTTACCAGTAGAGATGGTTGATCAGGGCTTTGAGCGTTGCGCGGTTGACCTTGGGCAGGCGCAAGAAGAGCGTCTGGTACTGCAAGATCTTCTGTCTCTCTTCAGGAATCACTGAGATACGAAGAAATCACAAAATGATCAGTAAAGTCACATCTTTTAAAGAATGATTTCAACACTTTGTTGCTGTTTTCGTCTCTTCGCTCTCTCCCCTTGGAGAACAGTGTGAAGTAGCGGGAGGATTCTCCGGCTGATTAACAGTCTGACAGGCCGCAGCATCAATGCTCCTTCCATGGCCATACCCAGCCGATGGGGGGGGCTCGTCCTATACTGGGGAAGGGTTTTATGGGCTCCCAGGACCCATAAAATGAGGGGGGGTGGTGAGGGGTGGTCACTACTCCCACAGGACATGAGAATCCCGCTGGATGGCAACCCGGATTTCCAAATCGGAGCTCCGGTCTCCACTCGCCGGGACTGTCTGGAGTGGGGAGCTCTGCAAATTTTTCCTCTTCAAGTATTTATCCAATTGCCTTTTGAAAGTTACTATTGAATCTGCTTCCAGCGCCCTTTCAGGCAGCGCGTTCCAGATCACAACAACTTGCTGCGTAAAAATGATTCTCCTCATCTCCCCTCTGGTTCTTTTGCCAATGATCTTAAATCTGTGTCCTCTGGTTACCGACCCTCCCGCCAGTGGAAACAGTTTCTCCTTATTTACTCAATCGAAACCCTTCATGATTTTGAACACCTCAATTAAATCTCGCCTTAACCTTCTCTGCTCTAAGGAGAAGAACCCTGTACTGTTCAGATCTATCGACAAGTGATAAATAGCGGGCGGGTCGTTCTCATACTTGACGTGTGGAGCCAGTCTTGGTAGGCCTGATTGGTGAAGATGCTCTCGCCGATACTCTCCCTGAAGAACCGCTTCAACGTGTTGGAGACATCATCAACGTGATGCTCCCCTTCCCTCAACCGCACGCTACGAGCGTTCTTCAAGAACATCTCCAGCAGGTTGGTGGTCTTTGACCTTTGCCCACTCTTCCTGTAGATCCCTTCAGAAGTCAAACCTGCAGGACGTGCGAGACCAAAATCGAGGATTAACAAAATATATAATCGAGAGAAAAAAGTTCCAGCCCGCCCAATTATCTGCCCTTCTCCATCAAGGTTCCTCCTCCCGATCGTTCAATGGAATAATCCCAGGAGAGAAGTTAGGAAACATGTCTTCACACAGTGGGTTTGTAGCAGTGTGGAACTCTCTCCCACAAAGAACAGTAGATGCGAGTTCAATTAAATCTGAGATCAATAGATTTTTGCTAGCCGAGGGTATTAAGGGATGTGGAGCCAAGGCAGGTAGATGGAGTTAGGATACAGATCAGCCATGATCTCATTGACGACACAAAGCTGGGTGGGCATGTGTGCTGTGAGGAGGATGTCGTGAAACTCCAGTACGATTTGGACAGGTTGGGTGATTGGGCAGAAACATGGCAAATGCACTATAATGTGGATAAATGTGAGGTTATCCACTTTGGTGGCAGAAACAGGAAGGCAGATTATTATTTGAATGGCAATAGATTGGGAAAAGGGGAAGTGCAAAGAGACCTGGGTGTCCTTGTGCACCAGTCGCTGAAGGTAAGCATGCAGGTGCAGCAGGCGGTTAAGAAGGCAAATGGTATGTTGGCCTTCGTAGCGAGAGGGTTCGAGTACAGGAACAAGGGTGCCTTGCTGCAGTTGTACAGGGCCTTGGTGAGACCACATCTTGAGTATTGTGTGCAGTTTTGGTCGCCTTATCTGAGGAAGGATGTTCTTGCCATGGAGGGAGTGCAGCGAAGATTCACCAGGCTGATACCTGGGATGGCAGGAATGACGTATGAGGAGAGATTGGGTCGACTGGGCTTATACTCGCTGGAGTTCAGAAGAATGAGAGGGGATCTCATTGAAACTTATAAAATTCTAACAGGACTAGACAGACTAGATGCAGGAAGGATGTTTCTGATGGCCGGGGAGTCCAGAACCAGGGGTCATAGTCTAAGGATAAGGGGTAAGCCATTTAGGACTGAAATGAGGAGGAATTTCTTCACCCAGAGAGTGGTGAACCTGTGGGATTCTCTGCCACAGAGGGCGGTGGAGGCCAGTTCATTAAATATATTCAAGAAAGAGTTGGATATATTTCTTAAGGCTAAAGGGATCAAGGGATATGGGGAGAAGGCAGGGACCGGGTACTGAATTTGGATGATCAGCCATGATCTCATTGAATGGCGGAGCAGGCTCGAAGGGCCGAATGGCCTACTCCTGCTCCTATCTTCTATGTTTCTATGAATGGTGGAACAGGCTCGACGGGCTGAATGGTCTCCTCCTGTTCCTATGATACTGGGGCTAAAAGGGTTAAATTATGAGGACATATTGCACAGACTAGGCTTGTATTCCCTGGAGAGTCAGCTGTGGCTCAGTTGGTAGCACACTCAGAGGGTCGTGGGTTCAAGTCCCACTCCAGGGACTTGCGCACATAAAACTAGGCTGACACTCCCAGTGCAGTGCTGAGGGAGTGCCGCACTGTCGGAGGCGCCGTCTTTCGGATGAGACGTTAAACCGAGGCCCCGTCTGCTCTCTCAGGTGGAGGTAAAAGATTCCGTGGCATTATTTCGAAGAAGAGCAGGGGAGGTGTCCTGGGGCCAATATTTATCCCTCAATCAACATCACAAAAAAAAAAATGATCTGGTCATTAATTTACTGTTGTTTGTGGGAGCTTGCTGTGCGCAAATTGGCTGCACGCTCCCTACATTACAACAGTGACTATACTTCACAAGTACTTCATTGGCTGGGAAGCATTTTGGGACGTCCTGAGGGGGTGAAAGGCGCTATAGAAATGCAAGTCTTTCTTCATGGGGACAAAGCCAAAGAACCCAAGGGTAGGGCTTACGCGCACTCCCTCCACTGAGATTCCTTCCACAGGGCCTCTCCTCGTCCCTCACTCACCATATTGCGTGATGTACGCCACGCAGCGCTCTACGAGGACGGGAATGTCTTCGTCCGTCAGCTGTTGCTCCGACAAGGTGTTCCCCGTGCTGCCCGCGGCTCGCTGGATCGCACTGTTCCATCCGATGAAGTCCAGCTTCCTCTCGGCCTGAATGTACAAAGTCCTGGCGGGGGGCGGGGTGAAAGGAAAAGACCGTGACACAACAGCAACAACAACTTGTATTTATACGGCACCTTTAACATAGTGAAACCGTCCCAAGGCGTTGCACAGGAGCATAAGTAAGACAAACATTTGACACCGAGCCACATAAGGAGATACAGGTCCACAATCCCTTGGAAACCCTTGGGACCAGATGTGTTTCGGAATTTGGAATTTTTCGGATTTCAGAACGGTAGCACCCCGTAAGCAAACACATTAATATTTCTGCAGCGAACCTTCTGAATAGTCACACTGAGTGGGATAAATAAAGACTATAAATAGTATTACAGTTTATTTGTACAGTAATAATTTGGTAAATTAAATAGTGGGTCAAGCATCGGCCGCGTCGGGTCATGTGTGGCGCCACTCGGGTCATGTCGTGCACACGAGTGACGCTCCACGAAAAAACTTTCGGTCTTCAGAGCTTTTCGAATTTCGGAATTGCGGATAAGGGATTGTGGACCTGTATTAGGACAGGGACTTGGTCAAAGAGGTCGGTTTTAAGGAGCATCTTAAAGGAGGAGAGAGAGGCGGAGAGGTTTAGGGAGGGAATTCCAGAGCTCAGGGCCCAGGCAGCTGAAGGCACGGCCACCAATGGTGGAGCGATTAAAATCGGGGGATGCTCAAGAGGCCAGAATTGGAGGAGTGCAGAGATCCCCGGGGGGGTTGTCGGGCTGGAGGATGTTACAGAGATAGGGAGGGGGACGAGGCCAAGAATCTGAACACGAGGTTGAGAATTTTAAAATCGAGGTGTTGCCGGACCGGGAGCTTATGTAGGTCAGCGAGCACAGGGGGTGATGGGTGAACAGGGCTTGGTGCAAGTTCTGCAGCAAGTCATCTTCCAACTCATTCACTTCAAGAAGCCGAGAAGCAGTTCCGTGATCGATAGATTCCTGTTGGGTAAGGGGTATCAAGAGACATGGAACCGAGGCGGGTCAATGGAGTTGAGGAGCAGAATGGAGGAACAGGCTGGAGGGGCTGAATGGCCTCCTCCTGTTCCTAATGTTCCAGACAGGCTGAAGCCAACATCAGTAACATTTCACACCCCTTTATGACACCATCAGTGTCCTTTAAGAGGACGGCCGGAGAGCCCAGCACGCACCTGGAATAAACCAGTTTTCATTGACATTACCATCAACTCCTTCCTCCTAAATTCCAAATCCTCCTATTCTACAACTCATCTTCTTGAGCTAGCGTCTCCTGCTTTCTGTGGGAGAGTTCCACTCTTCTACCACCCTTTGTGTGAAGAAGTGTTTCCTAACCTCTCTCCTGAATGGCCTGGCTCTGATTTTAAGGTGTTGTCCCCTTGTCCCAGACTCCCTCCACCAGCGGGAATAGTTTTGCTCTCTCTACCCTATCAATTCCTTTCAAAATCCTAAAAACCTCAAACAAATCACCTTCTATATTCCAGGGAATACAAACCTAGTTTATATAATCTCTCCTCATACTTCCAAAAGGTGTTCTGACTAAGTGCCACATAATAGGCTTGCCAGCAAAGTTGAAGCCCATGGAATAAAAGGGACAGTGGCAGCATGGATACGGAATTGGCTCCGTGACAGGAAACAGAGAGTAGTGGTGAACGGTTGTTTCTCGGACTGGAGGAAGGTATACAGTGGTGTTCCCCAGGGGTCGGTTCTAGGACCACTGCTTTTCTTGATATATATTAATGGCTTGGATGTGGGTGTACAGGGCACAGTTTCAACATTTGCAGATGACACAAAACTTGGAAGTATAGTGAACAGTGAGGAGGATAGTGATAGACTTCAGGAAGACATAGACAGGTTGGTGAAATGGGCGGACACGTGGCAGATGAAATTTAATGCAGAAAAGTGTGAAGTGATGCACTTTGGTAGGAAGAACGAGGAGAGGCAATAATAACTAAAGGGTACAATCCTAAAGGGGGTGCAGGAACAGAGAGACCTGGGGGTATATGTGCACAAATCATTGAAGGTGGCAGGGCAGGTCGAGAAAGCGGTTAAAATGCATACGGGATCCTGGGCTTCATAAATAGAGGTATAGAGTACAAAAGCAAGGAAGTTATGATGAGACTTTATAAAACACTGGTTCGGCCTGAACTGGAGTACTGTGTCCAATTCTGGGCACCGCACTTTAGGAAGGATGTGAAAGCCTTAGAGGGGGTGCAGAAAAGATTTACGAGAATGATTCCAGGGATGAGGGACTTCAGTTACGTGGATGGACTGGAGAAGCTGGGGTTGTTCTCCTTAGAGCAGAGAAGGTTAAGAGGAGATTTGATAGAGGTGTTCAAAATCATGAGGGGTCTGGACAGAGTAGAGAGAGAGAAACTGTTCCCATTGGCAGAAGGGTCGAGAACCAGAGGACACAGATTTAAGGTGATTGGCAGAAGAACCAAAGGTGACATGAGGAAGAACTTTTTTACGCAGCGAGTTGTTGTGATCTGGAATGCAGTGCCTGAAAGGGTGGAGGAGGCAGACTCAATCACGGCTTTCAAAAGGGAGTTGGATAAGTACCTGAAGGAAAGAAATTTGCAAGAATACAGGAAAAGGGCGGGGGACTGGGACTAGCTGAAGTGCTCTTAGAGAGCCGGCACAGGCTCGACGGGCCGAATGGCCTCCTACTGTGCTGTAACCATTCTATGATTACCCTTGGAGCCCCGGCATCATTCTGGTGAATCTGCGCTGCACTCCTTCCAAGGCCAATATCTCCTTCCTAAGGCGCGGTGCCCAGAACACCAGGTTTCCTTCCCGAAAGGACAACAGTGAACCAGTTGGGTTTTTACGATAATAACCAGCTTTTTATTTCCAGATTGAATTGAAATGCTCAAACAGCTCATGGTGGGATCTGAACTGAAGTTCTCTGGATTACTAATCCAGTAACAGAACCACGACATTACTGTACCCCGACTGTGAGTCAGTCAGGTCCCCAAGTTCAATTTCCAATCTCACTGCTCAGGGCACAATTGGACACTGTCGGGGGGGTGGGGGGTGGGGGGGGGTTGTTGGGGCAACAGCGGGGGATAAGGGGAGTCAGGTGTCACGTAATCGTAGAATCATAGAAATTTACGGCACAGAAGGAGGCCATTCGACCCATCGTGTCTGGGCCAGTTGACAAAGAGCTCTCCGGCCTAATCCCACTTTCCAGCTCTTGGTCCGTAGCCCTGTAGGTTCCGGCACTTCAAGTGCACGTCCAAGTACTTTTTAAATGTGATGAGGGTTTCTGCCTCGACCACCCTTTCAGGCAGTGAGTTCCAGACCCCCACCACCCTCTGGGTGAAAAAAGTTCTCCTCAACTCCCCTCTAATCCTTCTACCAATTACTTTCAATCTCTGCCCCCTGGTTATTGACCTCTCTGCTAAGGGAAATAGGTCCTTCCTGTCCACTCTATCTCGGCCCCTCATCATTTTATACACCTCAATTAAATCTCCCCTCAGCCTCCTCTGTTCCAATCTCTCCTCATCGCTAAAATTCCCCAGCCCAGGCAACATCCCGGTAAATCTCCTCTGCACCCTCTCCAGTGCAACCGCATCCTTCCTGTAATGTGGTGACCAGAACTGCACGCAGTACTCTAGCTGCAGCCTAACTAATGTTTTATACAGTTCAAGCAGAACCTCCCTGCTCTTACATTCTATGCCTCGGCTAATAAAGGCAAGTATCCCGTATAATAGCAAAATACTGCGGATGCTGGAAATCTGAAATAACAACAGAAAATGCTGGAAATACTCAGCAGGCCAGGCAGCATCCGTGGAGAGAGAAACAGAGTTAATGTTTCAGGTCTGGGACCCTTCATCAGAACTGGAAAAAGCTGGAGATGTAACAGATATTAAGCAGGTGCAGAGACGGGGGCGGGGGGGGGGGGGGTTTAGGAGGGGAGGAAGGAATAGAAAGAACATCCTGTACTTTTGTAAGAGGCAGGGAAGATAAAATGTTGCAAATGGGAATGGCAAAAATCATACTGCATGAAAAATGGGGGCAGGGATAATTATCTGAAATTGTTGAACTCAATGTTGAGTCCGGCAGGCTGCAAAGTGCCCAATCGAAAGATGAAGTGCTGTTCCTCGAGCTTACGTTGAGCTTCATTGGAACAATGCAATAGCCCGAGGACAGAGAGATCAGAGTGGGAGTGAAGCGGTGAATTAAAGTGACAGGCGACCGGAAGCTCAGGGTCACCCGTACGGACTGAACGGAGGTGTTCCGCAAAGCGGTCACCCAATCTGCGTTTGGTCTCCCCAATGTAGAGGAGACCGCATCGTGAGCAGCGAATACAGTATAATAAATTGCAAGAAGTACAAGTAAATCGCTGTTTCACCTGGAACGGGTGTTTGGGGCCCTGGACAGTGGGAAGAGAGGAGGTATAAGGGCAGGTGTTGCATCTCCTGCGCTTGCACGGGAAGGTGCCAGGTGAAGGAGCAGGGCTGTTGGGGGTGATTGAGGAGTGGACCAGGGTGTCGCGGAGGGAGCGGTCCCTTCGGAATGCTGAAAGGGGAGGTGAGGGGAAGATGTGTTTGGTGGTGGGATCACATTGGAGGTGGCGGAAATGGCGGAGGATGATCCATTGAATGTGGAGGCTGGTGGGGTGAAGTGAGGACAAGGGGAACTCTATCGTGGTTCTGGGAGGGAGGGGCAGGGGTGAGAGCAGAAGTGCGGGAAATGGAACGGACACGGTCAAGGGCTGTGTCAACCACGGTAGAGGGGAATCCTCGGTTGAGGAAAAAGGAAGACATGTCGTAAGCACTAGTATGGAAGGTGGCATCGTCGGAGCAGATGCGGCAGAGACGGAGAAACTGGGAGAATGGAATAGAGTCCTTACAGGAAGCGGGGTGGGAGGAAGTGTAGTCCAGGTAGCTGTGGGAGTCGGTGGGCTTGTGGTGGATGTTTGTTGAAGGCCGATCGCCAGAAATGGAGACGGAGAAGTCAAGGAAGGGAAGAGTCGGAGATGGACCATGTGAAGGTGAGGGAAGGGTGGAAATTGGAAGTAAAGTGAATGAATTTATCTAGTTCAGGGCAAGAGCAGGAAACGGCACCAATACAGTCATCGATGTACTGGAAAAAGATGTGAGGGAGGGGACCGGAGTAGGACTGGAATAAAGAATGTTCCACATATCCCATGAACAGGCAGGCATAGCTAGGGCCCATGCGGGTTCCCATAGCAACACTTTTAATTTGGAGGAAGTGAGTGGAGTCAAAGGAGAAGTTGTTCAATGTGAGAACAAGTTCAGCCAGGTGGAGGAGGGTGGTGGTGGATGGGGACTGGTCGGGCCTCTGTTCAAGGAAGAAGCGGAGCGCCCTCAGGCCATCCTGGTGGGGGATGGAGGTGTAGAGGGATTGTACGTCCATGGTGAAAAGGAAGCGGTTGGGGCCAGGAAACTGGAAACTGTTAAAGTGGCGGAGGGTGTCGGACGAGTCGCGAATGTAGGTGGGAAGAGACTGGACAAGGGGAGAAAAAATAGGGTCGAGATGGGAAGAGATAAGTTCCGTGGGGCAAGAACAGGCTGAAACGATGGGTCTACCAGGGCAGTCCTGTTTGTGGATCTTGGGAAGGAGGTAGAAGCGGGCTGTGCGGGGTTGGGGAACTGTGAGGTTGGCGGCCATGGAGGGAAGATCTCCAGAGGAGATGAGGTCAGTGACAGTCTTGGAAACAATGGCTTGATGTTTGCTAGTGGGGTCATGGTCCAGGCGGAGGTAGGAGGAGGTGTTGGAGAGTTGGCGTTCAGCTTCCGCACGGTAGAGGTCGGTTCGCCAAGTAACAACAGCACCACCCTTATCAGCAGGTTAAATGATAATGTTAGGGTTGGATCGGAGAGAACGGAGTGCTGCAAGTTCAGAGGGAGGTAGGTTGGAGTGAGAGGGGGGAGCAGAGAAATGGAGACGGCCGATGTCACGTCGGCAGTTAGCAATGAAAAGATCTAGAGAGGGTAAGAGGCCAGGGGGAGGGGTCCAAGTAGAACGAGAATTCTGAAAGCGGGAGAAAGGGTCAGCCGTGCGGGGGGAAGACTCCTGGCCAAAGAATGGGCACGAAGACAAAGGCGATGGAAGAAGAGCTCAGCATCGTGCCGAGCTCGAAATTCATTCAGATGGGGGCGTAAGGGGATGAAGCTCAGGCCTTTGCTGAGGACTGAACGTTCGGGGTCAGAGAGGGGAAGGTCAGAGGGGATAGTGAAAACACGGCAGGGGGTGAGATTTGGAGAAGTGGGGTCAGAGGAAAGTAACGGGGAAGGTGGTTCTGGGGGGGGCGTTGGTGTCCACGAGTTGATGAAGCTTGCATGCCTTCTTAACCACCTTATCTACCTGTCCTGCTACCTTCAGGGATCTGTGGACATGCACTCCAAGGGGTCCTGCTCCTGGTAGACATCCAGTGACCCTCCCCACCCCCTGACTGGAAAGTGCTTGGGCTTCCAGCTCTGTGAAAGATGGACCTCAATCAACCCACGTGAGAGGCGGGGAGGAAAATACAGGACAGTGGGGGGAGGGGGGGCGCAGATGGGGAAAGAAACAAGCAGAGGCATAAACCAGAGTTGCCGGCCAGAACAGATGAGCTTTAACCCGACACTTACCGTCTCTTCTCCACCAGCACCAGGACCTCGTGGTCAGACTGCTCCGCTGAAAAATGAAAAGGACGCGATGACATCATCAATTATTTCCGCTCAACGCGTAAACTTAACGTTTAGAAAATGTCGTTTGTTAAACCGAGGCCCCATCTGCCCTCTCAGGTGGACGTAAACGATCCCAGGGCCACTATTTGGAAGAAGAGCAGTGGGAAGATCTCCCCAGTGTCCCAGCCCAATATTTATCCCTCAATTAACATCACTAAAAAAAAAAGATTATCTGGTCATTTATCTCATTGCTGTTTGCGGGAGCTTGCTGTGCGCAACACTGGCTGCCGTGTTTCCGACATTACAACAGTCAGACAGCGGACAAAGGTTTCAAACCCCATGCCCCAGAAGGTCATTTTTTAAAATTAATTCGTTGATGGATGTGGACGTCACTGGCAAGGCCAGCATTTATTGCCCATCCCTAGTTGCCCTTGAGAAGGTGGTGGTGAGCCGCCTTGAACCGCTGCAGTCCGTGTGGTGAAGGTGCTCCCACAGTGCTGTTAGGGAGGGAGTTCCAGGACTTTGACCCAGCGACGATGAAGGATCAGCCGATATATTTCCAAGTCAGGATGGTGTGTGACTTGGAGGTGGTGGTGTTCCCATGCGCCTGCTGCCCTTGTCCTTCTAGGTGGTAGAGGTCGCGGGTTTGGAGGGGAAAGACATGGCAAATAGGAAAACCCTCCCTTACACAACTCTTGCAGCTTCCGGAGGTTAATGGCCTCCTCCTTGTCCGAGTCCTCAAACCAGGCGAAGAGCGTGGAGCTCACCAGCGCAAACCAGCCCACCTTGGCCTGCTCCAGGTTCAAGCCGTCCTTGTACTGCAGCCGCCCGATCCGCTCAAAGTCGTGGTTCATTAGGTCGACCCCGGCCGCGAGGAAGGACTGCAAAGAAGAAACAGTCACGGTTAGATCGTCCAGGAGCCACGGCAACTGGAAACAACACTGCCTAAAGGTCAAAGTGCACCTGGAAGGGGCGGGGTCGAGGGGCGGGGAGCAGGAACCTTGCCTGTGCATGTGAGTGTGAGAGAGTACGTATGTGTGTGCGCGCGCACGTCTGTGTGTGTGAATATCTGTGAGTGTGCGCATGTATGTGAGTGTGTGTGAGTGTGAGTGTGTGCGCATGAGTGTGCCTGTGTGTGAATGTCTGTGAGTGTGCGAGTGTGTGCGCATGAGTGTGCCTGTGTGTGAATGTCTGTGAGTGTGCGAGTGTGTGCGCATGAGTGTGCCCGTGTGTGAATGTCTGAGTGTGCGAATGTATGTGAGTGTGTGCGAGTGTGAGTGTGTGCGCATGAGTGTGCCTGTGTGTGAACGTCTGTGAGTGTGCGCGCATGTATGTGAGTGTGCAGGAATGTGAGTGTGAATGTGAGTGTATGTGCATGAGTGTGCGAGCGAGTGTGCGAGAGTGTGTGCGTGGTCGGTGTTTGGGTGTGGGCAGGATCAGACTTTGGCTCCTGGCGTAGTCAAGTGTCTGCCCCAGCTGTCAGACCCCAGCGATGTCCGCGCTTGTTCTGTGGGACTGAATCCACCAGATAAGGAAGTGAATACTGCTCCCCCGGTGGGCAACTGTGCTTGCCCAGTGTGGTACTGAGCTGTGCAGCACAGGAAGATCCCAGTTGATCGGAGTCGCAGGGGCCACAGTCGGGCGCTACAATTTACCCAAATACCCCAGCGAGGGTGAAAAAAAATCAACTGAGGTTCCTGTTCCTGATCGCTGTCCATTCGCACACAACAGGGACAGCGAGCACCATTGTGTGGCACCAGGGTCGGAACCTTGAGACCTTGCTGGTTCACCAGGAGTGTTCAGAAATGCCCACTGTAAATATTCCATTATTAATTCTCTTTCCATAACACGGGATAGAGGGTAGGATTGTAGCCAAGCAGCCAAGACACAAAGGCATTACCTTGGCAATGGATTTGACCCACTCTTTGTTCGACTGCGCGCTGTCTGTCCCGAACATAAAGAGGCGCTCAGAATCCGTGAAAACCTCAAATGTGTGTTCAAACCTTAAGGGAACAAAAAATTCAAAGCAGCACGTCAGCCAGGAAGCATTTACAGCTGGGACAATGGTGTCACTTCCTCAATTGAGCCAAAGTCTAACTGACCCAGCAAGAATAGCTCTTCAATTAGTGGCACCTCACAGTGGAAGGCCCTTGTTAATACTTTCAACTGTATACTGATGGCAATAATACCCTTGTTAACATAAGAAACAGGAGCAGGAGTCGGCCATTCGGCCCCTCGAGCCTGCTCCACCATTCAATAAGATCATGGCTGATCTTCGACCTCAACTCCACTTTCCTGCCCGATCTCCATATCCCTCGATTCCCCTAGAGTCCGGAAATCTATCAAACTCAGCCTTGAATATTCTTAAAGACTCAGCATCCACAGCCCTCTGGGGCAGAGAATTCCAAAGATTCACTACCCTCTGAGTGAAGAAATTCCTCATCTCAGTCCTAAATGGCCGACCCCTTATCCTGAGACTGTGACCCCTGGTTCTAGACTCTCCAGCCAGGGGGAAACAACCTCTCAGCATCTACCCTGTCAATCCCCCTCAGAATCTTATGGGGGAAAAATTTGGTTGATTTGTGCCTCCCGCTAGCAAAGCAACTAGCGCATGGGCGTGGCGCCGCTAACGCCTCCCGCGAAATTCAGCGGGAGGTTAGCATCGGCGGTAACCGCCGTGTGCAGCACCCTGCTCACGATCATCGGTAGCGCCCCTGACTTACCGCTGGACGGGGGGTACAAATTAAAAGGAGTTGTTGGGCGGCCATTTTTGTTGCTGGTCGCCTGCCAGCACCTGCCCGCTTTGCCGTTCCCCGGCCTTCTGTTCAGCCCCACTGCAGCGTGCCGGCTGCACTCTGTGAGCCCAGCACTTCTCTTTAGCCGGCACTCCGATCCCTGGTGGCCCAGCGGGGCCCAGGGTCGCACTGCGCTAGGCCCCTCTCCTTTAGGAGGAGGAATCCTGCAGTACCGCAGCACGTAGCACCGCGATATTCACTCGCAGCGCCCCAGGAGGGAGGCGGGGTGCTTCCAGTAGCGTCCCACCTCCCTCTTGGGGCGTTACCGGTAAATTTCAGCCGCGGGATCGCTAATTTATTCGGGGCGCTAAAAGTAGCGAAGTTAGCACCCCAAAGGGGGCGTGACCCAATTTTTCCCCCATAAAGTCTTCAATGTAAATCTTGTGCCGTCTGAGGAATTGCTCGAAGCTTTCTGGAGACTGCGGGGGGAGCTGAGGGCTCCTGTTGAACGAGCAGTCTGTTCACCACCTACCCGTGGGCAGCAGGGCTGTTGACGGCCAGACACACAACTTCGCGCATCTCGATCGTTCCATTGGGTGAGGAGTTCCGGTCACTTTCGTAGTAACTCAGCACGCCGTTGTCGAGGACACACCACCGCTTGCTGAACTCTGTCAGAACATCAACGGAAAACAGATTCAGCTGCACCGCCCGACAAATGCTACACACGAAGAACATCGACTATGGGTCTCCTGTCTAATGGGAATCCCTCCATCAGGCACCCCGTTTCAAGATGAAATCTCGCCATCAGGGACCCCTTTTACAGATGGAGTCTCACCATCAGGGACCCCTTTTAAAGAGAGAGTCTCACCATCAGGGACCCCTTTTAAAGAGGGAATCTCACCATCAGGGACCCCTTTTAAAGAGGGAGTCTCACTATCAGGGACCCCTTTTAAAGAGGGAATCTCACCATCAGGGACCCCTTTTAAAGAGGGAGTCTCACCATCAGGGACCCCTTTTAAAGAGGGAGTCTCACCATCAGGGACCCCTTTTAAAGAGAGAGTCTCACCATCAGGGACCCCTTTTAAAGAGGGAGTCTCACCATCAGGGACCCCTGTTAATGAGGGAATCTCACCATCAGGGACCCCTGTTAATGAGGGAATCTCACCATCAGGGACCCCTGTTAATGAGGGAGTCTCACCATCAGGGACGCCTTTTAAAGAGAGAGTCTCACCATCAGGGACCCCTTTTAAAGAGAGAGTCTCACCATCAGGGACCCCTGTTAATGAGGGAATCTCACCATCAGGGACCCCTGTTAATGAGGGAATCTCACCATCAGGGACCCCTGTTAATGAGGGAATCTCACCATCAGGGACGCCTTTTAAAGAGAGAGTCTCACCATCAGGGACCCCTTTTAAAGAGGGAATCTCACCATCAGGGACCCCTTTTAAAGAGGGAGTCTCACTATCAGGGACCCCTTTTAAAGAGGGAATCTCACCATCAGGGACCCCTTTTAAAGAGGGAGTCTCACCATCAGGGACCCCTTTTAAAGAGGGAGTCTCACCATCAGGGACCCCTTTTAAAGAGAGAGTCTCACCATCAGGGACCCCTTTTAAAGAGGGAGTCTCACCATCAGGGACCCCTGTTAATGAGGGAATCTCACCATCAGGGACCCCTGTTAATGAGGGAATCTCACCATCAGGGACCCCTGTTAATGAGGGAATCTCACCATCAGGGACGCCTTTTAAAGAGAGAGTCTCAACATCAGGGACCCCTTTCAATGAGGGAATCTCACACGCCCAATCAGAAGCCTCACCTTCTTTGGACTTCTTCTCTGTGATTGGTTTGCCCACTGATGCGGTCTTGTAGAGAAAGCCGTTGTGAGTGATAGACTGTGGGGCCACATAATACTGCTTCTCCATATAGCCCAGTTCCAACCGTGGGGTCTCTGCAATGTAACAATCGAAAAGAAGGAACTCGCATTAATATAGCAACTTTCACATGCAATATAATGTGGATAAATGTGAGGTTATCCACTTTGGTGGCAAAAACAGGAAGGCAGATTATTATCTGAACGGCAATAGATTGGGAGAAGGGGAAGTGCAACAAGACCTGGGTGTCCTTGTGCACCAGTCGCTGAAGGTAAGCATGCAGGTGCAGCAGGCGGTTAAGGCGGCATATGGTATGTTGGCCTTCGTAGCGAGAGGGTTCGAGTACAGGAACAAGGATGTCTTGCTGCAGTTGTACAGGGCCTTGGTGAGACCACAGCTTGAGTATTGTGTGCAGTTTTGGTCGCCTTATCTGAGGAAGGATGTTCTTGCCATGGAGGGAGTGCAGCGAAGATTCACCAGACTGATACCTGGGATGGCAGGAATGACGTATGAGGAGAGGTTGGGTCGATTGGGCTTATACTCGCTGGAGTTTAGAAGAATGAGAGGGGATCTCATTGAAACTTATAAAATTCTAACAGGACTAGACAGACTAGATGCAGGAAGGATGTTCCCGATGGCTGGGGAGTCCAGAACCAGGGGTCACAGTCTAAGGATAAGGGGTAAGCCATTTAGGACAGAGATGAGGAGGAAGTTCATCACCCAGAGAGTGGTGAACCTGTGGAATTCTCTACCACAGAAGGCAGTGGAAGCCAATTCATTAAATATATTCAAGAAGGAGTTAGATATATTTCTTAAGGCTAAAGGGATCAAGGGATATGGGGAGAAGGCAGGGACAGGGTACTGAATTTGGATGATCAGCCATGATCTCATTGAATGGCGGAGCAGGCTCGAGGGGCTGAATGGCCTACTCCTGCTCCTATCTTCTATGTTTCTATGTTCACATCCTCAGGATGTCCCAAAGCGCTTTACAGCCAATTAACTGCTTTTTTTGAAGTGTGGTCATAATCATAATCAACTTTTATTGTCATTGTTAGTGCACAAGTGCAGTACAACGAAATGTAGGCTTGCGGCTCCCGAGAGTGTACATTTAGATTAAGACATTTAAACATTCAACATACATTTGGCTTGTAATGCATTAACATAAATATGACCATGATAAAGTGCATTGGCAGATGTGCAGGCTTTAGTGTTTATTTGTGGAGTTCAGTAGGATGACAGCCCTGGGAAAGAAGCTGTTCCTAAATCTGGTCATACGGGTGCGAATGCATCTGTAGCGTCTCCCAGATGGCAGGAGGGTGAACAGACTGTGGCTGGGGTGGGTAGGGTCTTTGATGATGGACCGTGACCTCCGTAAACAGCGTTTCTGGTATATGTGCTCTATGGTCGGTAGCCGGGCGCCGGTAATGCGTTGGGCAGTTTTGACTACCCGCTGCAGGGCTTTCCGGTCATAGTAGCTACAGCTGCCATACCATACTGTGATACAGTTCATCAGGATGCTCTCTATTGTGCAGCGGTAAAAGTTAGAGAGGATCAGGGGTGACAGGTTACATCCCTTCAGCCTCCTTAGGAAATATAGGCGCTGCTGGGCCTTCTTCACCAGAGAGGAGGTATTGAGGGACCAGGAGAGGTCTTCCGTGATGTGGACTTCGAGGAACTTAAAGCTGTCCACCCTTTCCACCACAGCCCCATTGATGTGGATGGGGGTGTGACTTCCGCCTTTAGACTTCCTGAAGTCCACAATGATTTCTTTGGTTTTCTTGATGTTAAGGGCCAGGTTGTTATCGGCGCACCACTTCACGAGATGCTGGACCTCCTCCCTGTAGGCTGACTCATCGTTGTTGGTGATCTGGCCTACCACCGTGGTATCATCCGCAAACTTGATGATGGTGTTGGAACCATGAACAGCCACACGGTCGTGGGTGAAGAGAGAGTAGAGGAGGGGGCTCAGCACACGTCCTTGTGGGGCCCCCATGTTCAGGGTCAGGCGGGGGGGGAGGTGTGGTTACCTAATTTGACAGACTGGGGTCTGTTTGTTAGGAAGTCCAGGGTCCAGTTGCAGAGGGAAGTGTTCAGGCCAAGAGTGTGGAGTTTGGTGGGCAGCTTGTTGGGGACGATAGTGTTGAATGCTGAGCTGTAATCTATGAACAGCATTCTGATGTAGGTCTCTTTACCATCTAGGTGATTCAGTGCCGAGTGTAGAGCAGTTGTGATTGCATCCTCCGTTGATCTGTTTGCACGATAGGCAAACTGGTGTTGGTCAAGAGAGGCGGGAACACTGGCTTTGATGTGGGCCAGGACCAGTCTCTCGAAACACTTCATTATGAAGGGTGTGAGTGCGACAGGTCGATAGTCGTTCAGGCACGTCACAGCCGTTTGTTTTGGCACAGGAATAATGGTAGCGGTCTTGAAATGTAGGAAACGCGGCAGCCAATTTGCGACAGCAATGTGATAATGACCAGATAATCTGTTTTAGTGATGTTGGTTGAGGGATAAATATGGGCCGCAGGACACCGGGGAGAACTCCCCCTGCACTTCATCGAAATAGTGGCCGTGGAATCTTTTACCTGAGAGAGCAGACGGGACCTCGGTTCAACGTCTCATCCCAAAGACAGATGAAAGAGATTGAATGCCATGATAAGTCAACAACTCCATTATCGTTGCATCATGCATCTCCCAGGATGTGCAGACTTTGGGGGAGAGTTGATCGAGGTTCATAAGATGGTGAAGTAACTCGATCAGTGTGTGTGTGTGTGTAGATAAATTATTTCACCTGAATATGTTAGTGAGGACCAGGGGTCACTTGAAACAGTTATGTAAGGGAATAACTAGGTTGGATGTTGGGCGGTTCTTCTGTTCCCAGAGAATAGTGGGCCTCTGGAACAGGCTGCAGGCTCGTGCGGTGAACGGCGATTTGCTGAATTCCTTCAAGCGAGAGCTGGACTCTGGCTGGGTCGGAGATCACCTTGTACAAGAGGTAGAGGGACCTGGTAATGTTACTCAAGACCGGGATGGTAGAAGGCGAACTGTGATAGAATGGGAGAGCACAGAAGGAGGCCATTCGGCCCATCGTGCCTGTGCCAGCTCTTTGAACGAGCTCTCCAATTAGCCCCACTCCCCCCTGCTCTTTCCCCAGAACCCTGCAAATGTTTCCCCTTCAAGTATTTATCCAATTCCCTTTTGAAAGTTATTATTGAATCTGCTCCCACCGCCCTTTCAGGCAGCGCGTTCCAGATCACAACAACTCACTGGTTCTTTTGCTAATTACCTTAAATTAACTTCAATATAACTTGTAGAGAACCTTGGTCAGACCACACTTGGAGCACTGTGAACAGTTCTAGTCTCCATATTATAAAAAGGATATAGAGGCACTGGAGAAGATGCAAAAAAGATTTATTAGTATGATACCAGAACTGAGAGGTTATAACTATCAGGAAAGATTGAACAGGCTGGGGCTCTTTTCTCTAGAAAAGAGAAGGCCGAGGGGCGACCTGATCGAGGTCTTTAAAATTAGGGTTCGATGGGGTAGACGTAGAGAAGATGTTTCCACTTGTGGGGGAGACCAGAACTAGAGGCCATAAATATAAGATAGTCACTAATAAATCCAATAGGGAATTCAGGAGAAACTTCTTTACCCAGAGAGGTGAGAATGTGGAACTCGCTACCACAGGGAGTGGTTGAGGTGAATAGTATCGATGCATTTAAGGGGAAGCTGGATAAACACATGAGGGAGAAAGGAATAGAAGGATATGCTGATAGGGTGAGATGAAGAGGGTGGGAGGAGGCTGGTGTGGAGAATAAACACTGGCACGGACCAGTTGGGCCTGTTTCTGTGCTGTAAATACTGTGTAATCTGTGCCCTCTGGATGGACCTCGGTCTTTTTTTTTTAATCGTCTAGCGATTGCTGCCACGCACAGGTGAGCAGAGATTTGGGGGGACAGGGCTCACCTGAGTTTTTGTTTTGGTTCAGGAACTCCACTTGCAGCCTCTGGCCCGCGTGCTGGGCGAGGTCGATGGAACAGGGGAGGTCGGGGTCCCCCGAGAAGCAGCTAACGTCAGCCCCGCAGAACACCAGGGACATGGTCTCCTCGAGATCACTGGTCACCACGGCCGCGCACAGTGCCTGGAAAAAACAGCGGGGAATTTCCTTTACAGTAAAGCAAGGTGCAACAAACAATGAGCCCCTACCCCCCGCCCCCGCAGTTGGGTAGCCAATTACGGCCGGACGTATTCGTGGAGGCGTCGTCACATGACCTCCAACCGCCCAGCCCCCACACACCCGCCATTGGTCCATACATTGCCTTCCCACGCCGAATTGGGAAGCAAATAGACTCTTCATTTGCTCAATTGGCCGATTCTTGACAATCAGTCAAACAGTTTATTTATTCCCCGCCCCCCGCCAATCTCCAACATTTTTATTGTAGAAAGTATATACAGACCCTTAATTTTTAAATATTTCTTGAAATACTTTGCCGGGCAAAAAGGTTTTTTCCAAAGTGAAATAAAATTGGTGAGTGCAACAAGCAGTCTTTCACTGATAAGGCAACAAACATGGTCGTGACTGCAGGGGGTAGTGAGAGTCAACAGAGTTAAACAAACCCCGAGTCATAGTCATAGTCAGAACGGCACAGAAGGAGGCCATTCAGCCCATTGAGTCCGTGCCGGCTCTCTGTAGAGCAATCCAGTCAGTCCCATTCCCCCGCTCTATCCCCGTAGCCCTGCAAGTTTATTTCTCTCAAGTGACTATCCAGTCTCGCCTTGAAAACATTGAGGCCTAGAAATTGGGTTGGGGCACCAAAGTGGCGCAAAAGTCGCCTGAGCGCAGGATTTAGCGCAGCGATCGGAGTGATACCGATCGCCAGAAATTCAGTTTCAGTGCCCCTCGAGGGACACGGGGCGAGGCTCGAGGCGCTCCGCGTCCCTCTTAGGGCGCTGAAAATGATTATCGCAGCGCAACGTGCCGCAGCGCCACATGCTGCGGCACGGCACGCTGCGGTACTGCAGGCCTTCCTCCCACTGTTAAGGGGGCGGTGCCTGCAACAGCGCGATCCCCGCTCGCGAGTGCCGGCAAATGAGCCCGGCACCAAGGAGAAGTGCCGGGCTCTCGGGAAACAGCCGGCAATGCCGCGGGGGGGGGGGGGTTAGGAGGCCGGGGACGGAGGTGCTGGCAGGCGGCCGCCCCGCACCTCCACCTTAACTTGCGCCGCTGCCGGCACAGTAAGGCCCCATGAACCGGGCACGGGTAGCGAGCGGCGCAACTGCGGCGTTCGCTACCAAATATCGCGAACGGGGCATGAATGGGGCGCTGCGCACACCAATTAAATCATCGGTGGCGGTGCAGCGCAAATGCCTAACGCCACCATTAGCGCCCCTACTGAATATCGCCGGAGACGCAGCCAGTGGCGCTACAGCCACTGACTGCCTCTTCAGGCGCTAACAGGTGGCGCTACTCACCCAATTTCTCCCCGAGTGTCTCCGCTTCCACCACTTCCGTCGGCAGCGAGTTCCAGGTCCTCACCACTCGCTGTGTAAAAAAGTTGTTCCTCACGTCCTCCCTGTATCTCTCACCCAAAACCTTAAGTCTGTGTCCCCGAGTCCTTGTACCATCAACTAGTGGGAACAGCCTTTCCCCGTCTAGCCTATCCAAACCCACCATAATCTTGTACACCTCTATCAAATCACCCCGCAACCTCCTTTGCTCTAATGAAAACAAATCCAGCTTCTCCAACCTGTCCTTGTAGCTAAGATCCCCCATCCCCGGAACCATTGGCCCAGAAATTCGGGTCCCAACGCATGAGTGCGGACGGAGTACTCACACGTGGACCCGATGGAAGTGCCGGAATCTTGCATGCACTACGCATGCGCGGGAAACCGGCACTTCCGATCCTCTGAACTAAGGGGTTCAGAGGTCGAAGGCGTGCGCGCGGGAGTCCGCGCGTGCGCGTTGAACTTCCTTTTTTTTTCAGGTTTTAACGTGCGGGTAAGTCTGTACATTTTAGAAATGTAAAAAGCAGCCGTAAGGACTTTATTTTCAAAGGTAAGTGGTCAATTATTTAAAATTAAAACATTTTCCACAGGTTTTTTATTTTTAAATACAGCTGTACTTTAAAGCAAGGTAAGTTTATTTTTAACCCCGTTTTTTTATAAAATTATTTTTTTCAAAAATTTAAATTTTTGTTTAAAATAGTTATTTAATGTCATTTATAGTTTATTTACAAAGTGTGATTTTTTTAAAATTTATTTGAAGGTAAAGTACAGTTTTACAGCCTCAGCATTGATACGTTTTGACAGGTCTATCTGTCAAGACTTATGAATGAAGCATTCCCTGCTCCGATTGGCTGCCTGTTGCTCACGTGATCCCAGGGGATGCTTCGCACTAACTATGCCCCTGGGACATGCCCGCATAGCGCGCCGGCCTCTGGGACAGGCCTCGGAGAGGAATTCCACGCAGGCCAAGAGGTCAACGGGGGGGCCGAATTTCTGGGCCATTCTGTTTTGTAGACATGGTGGGCTGAAAATTCAGTAGGGTTAGCGCCCCATTTGAGGCGCTAGAGGGCCTAGCGCCGGAGTTATGGCCGGTTTGTAAATTCAGTGGGGCCCTGCCATCGGCGTTAGACCGGTTGCGCTGCGCCGGCACCGATGACGTCATCGGTGTGCGCAGTGTCCCGGTTGCCGTGGTGACGGGCCCCAACGCCGAAATTGAGTTGCAGCCGCCTCGCCCGTGGCAGCCGCAACTAACGATGTTTCAGCAGAGTCCTACGCGAGTTAGCGCCGGCGCATTAAGGTCGCGCGGCGGCCGGCCGCTTTCCCGCCGGCCGCCTGCCCGCACCTCCCTCCCCGGACTCCTGCACCCCCCCCCGCGGAACAGATGCGTCTGGCCTGCGAGCCCGGCACTTCTCCGAGGTGCCGGGCTCATTTTTTTCAAGATTTCAACGGCCAGCGGGCGGGTGCAGGCAGCTCCTCCTTAACTGAAGGAGGAGGCCTGCACTTCCCCAGCCTGCCGCACCGCATCGGGTGCCGCAGCGCCGGAATTGCGCCGCAATGCGGCAGTCAGCGCCCATTTCGAGGCGCTGACACCCTCCTGTAGCGCCGGCAGCCATTTGGGCGCGGCACTACTGAATTTTTGGCGCGCGCAGGGGGACTTAGCGCCGGCGCTAAATTTCCGGCGCTAAAGCCCTGGCGCGGCGCCAACTGAATTTCTAGGCCGGTGTCTCTGGTGACTTTTCTGAGGTGAAATCTCAAACCTTTGAAGTTTTGAAATGCAGAATATGACGTAACTCATGAACCTAATCCAGTGGTTTTCTGCCACCCTTTGTAAACTATAGGAGTGAATAAACAATTTGGGGCTGTGATAAGGATAAGCCACACAGGATGTGTTAATTAATGTAAACGTTTGACAGCTCAAACAGCTCAGACCAACATTGAAGGAACATTTCACTATCTCTGAATGATTGGTTTACTGCAAAAGACAAGGAAAACTGTGTAAAACACAGTGGCTAAAGAGTATCGGCACTGCAGTCGGGAGAAGGTGGATTGGCCGGTCATCTCGCCTACGAGGATCAGGCTGCAGTCGGAGGAAGGAGGGGCCTGGCCGGTCTTTTCGCTTACGAGGACCTACAATCACCGCTGGACTGATCATCAGTGGGTGGTTGTATGGACGATTTCCTGTAATATTATTGGTGGACTGATCGAATAGTGGTTGGGGTTTTGAATCTGTCTTAGGAACAATAAAAGGTTAAAGACAGCACCCGTGTGTCTGGTGTAAATTCTCACAAGTCTCAAGTCCGAACTCTCTAACCTGTTGGACGGGTCGAGGGGTAATTCCGCACATCCTACGTTATCACTAGTAAACGAAAGAGTTGAAAAAAAAATTAACATTTTAGCACCCTATGATTTTTCTCCCGTGTTTTTTTTGCTCCCCGCAGTGTCCTGGAGATTAATCTTCAATTCCTGGAGACTCCGGGGACAATGACGGAGCGTTGGCGACAACCCTAACCCCCAGGCTTTTGTCCTTAGTTAGGCCGCGAGCCCTCGAGAGCACTAATCTCGGATTCCTCGGCCACTCTCTCGCCCCCCCACCCCCCCCCCCGCAATATATCGTTTCCCCGACGAAACTCGGCAAGGAGTTCTCCAAAGGGCTTGTATTCCGTTTAGCGAGGGGGGGCGGGCGAAAATAGGGTTTCCAATTTTTTTTTAAACAGGAAATTATATTGTGACGTGAACGCAAAAGAAACATGATTGGACTCTATTTTAGAAGCAACTGATTTTCTTAATTGGTTGTCTGGAGCATTTTCCAAACCATGTGACCAGTTAACCCTTACCACACTGCCAGCTCCCACGTCCTCTGTGCTTCTCTCTCTCAAACTAACCCCAGAATGCCTCACATTCCCCTCTATTCCCAGAATTCCCCACATTTCCACTCTATTCCCAGAATTCCCCAGATACCCCTCTATTCCCAGAATTCCCCACATTCCCAGAATTCCCCACATTTCCCCTCTATTCCCAGAATTCCCCACATTCCCCTCGATTCCCAGAATTCCCCACATTCCCCTCTATTCCCAGAATTCCCCACATTCCCCGAATTGCCCACATTCCCACTCTCTCTATTCCCAGAATTCCCCACATTCCCCTCTATTCCCAGAATTCCCCACATCCCCTCCATTCCCAGAATTCCCCACATTCCCACTCTCTCTATTCCCAGAATTCCCCACATTCCCCTCTATTCCCAGAATTCCCCACATTCCCACTCTCTCTATTCCCAGGATTCCCTACATTCCCCTCTATTCCCAGAATTCCCCACATCCCCTCCATTCCCAGAATTCCCCACATCCCCCCCTCTCTATTCCCAGAATGCCCCTCTATTCCCAGAATTCCCCTCTATTCCCCACATTCCCAGAATTCCCCACATTCCCCCTCTCTCTATTTCCCAGAATGTCTCTCATTCCCCCCCCCTCTCTCTCTCGCCTACTACTACCCACAGGAGGCCCCACAACTCTCTCCCCCTCGGAGTGTCAGCCGAGATCAAGGGCTCCAGTCGCTGGAGTCGGACTTGAACCCACGACCGTTATGAGTCAGAGGCGAGAGCGCCGCCCACTCAGCCAATTCTGGAACTGGAAGCAACGACCTTAGACTCACTGAAGATCCAGGAAGCTTGCATGATGGGGCGGCCAAGATGGGCAGAGTGGTCTCTCTCTTTGTACTTATGGCACTATTTTGAAGAAGAGCAGGGGGAGTTCTCCCCGGTGTCCTGGGGCCAATATTTATCCCTCAATCAACATCACTAAAAACAGATGATCTGGCCATTATCACATTGCTGTTTGTGGGAGCTTACTGTGCAAAATTGTCTGCCGTGTTTCCCACATTACAACAGTGACTACACTTCAAAATGTAATTCATTGCCTGTAAAGCGCTTTGAGACGTCCGGTGGTCGTGAAAGGCGCTATAGAAATGCAAGTCTTTCTTTCTTTCTTTATCGCGCGAGCCTTACATTGCTCTGTCACCGCACGGGCTTTAGCCGTTCAGTTAGACCACACGTGCACTTATTGAAGAACTCCTCTTCGACCCTCACACCACTAGCACTTTACTTCTTTAAAATTATGAACGGGTTTCAATAGGGTAGACGTAGAGAAGATGTTTGCACTCATGGGGGGAGACCAGAACTAGGGGCCATCAATATAAGATAGTCTAATAAATCCAATCGGGAATTCAGGAGAAACGTCTTTACCCAGAGAGTGGGGAGAATGTGGAACTCGCTGCCACAGGGGGCGGTTGAGGCGAATAGTATTTAAGGGGAAGCTGGGTAAGCACGAGGGAGAAAGGAATAGGAGGATATGTTGATGAAGAGGGGTGGGAGGAGGCTCGAGTGGAGCGTTAAACACCGGCACGGACCAGTTGGGCCGAATGGCCTGTTTCTGTGCTGTATGTAATGCAAAGCAGTGAGACTGATACCATAGGGATTGGTAAGGAGCTTCACAGAAGACACGATTGAAGCTTTAACTCATTCAGCGGGGAGGGGAAAGGTAAATAAGCGTTTAAAATACTTTTTAAAAAAAGAAACAGGAAATTGAGGTTAAGGAAGTAAGGTTGCATAATCGCTTAGTGTGAAGGGGAACTTTTTCTTTAACTGTTTCTTGGGAGCAGATTCATTGAACCCTCCGACAGAGAGTCAGCCCAGTCATAGGAACACGAGGAGGCCATTCAGCCCCTTGAGCCTGTTACACCATTCAATGAGATCATGGCGGATCTGCATCTTAACTCCATCTACCCGCAATGGCTCCATAAAAACAAACTATTGAAGCACTGAGCAGCTCTAACTGCGACCAGGCTAAAAACCCACGAGATTTCAAGTCCGCCTTAACCGTCCCAACTGCATAAGATGGCACCTCCGACAGTGTGGCGCTCCCTCAGTACTGCCCCTCCGACAGTGCGGCACTCCCTCAGTACTGCCCCTCCGACAGTGCGGCGCTCCCTCAGTACTGCCCCTCCGACAGTGCGGCGCTCCCTCAGTACTGCCCCTCCGACAGTGCAGCGCTCCCTCAGTACTGCCCCTCTGACAGTGCAGCGCTCCCTCAGTACTGCCCCTCCGACAGTGCGGCGCTCCCTCAGTACTGCCCCTCCGACAGTGCAGCGCTCCCTCAGTACTGCCCCTCTGACAGTGCAGCGCTCCCTCAGTACTGCCCCTCCGACAGTGCGGCGCTCCCTCAGTACTGCCCCTCCGACAGTGCGGCGCTCCCTCAGTACTGCCCGTCCGACAGTGCAGCGCTCCCTCACTACTGACCCTCCGACAGTGCGGCGCTCCCTCAGTACTGCCCCTCCGACAGTGCGGCGCACCCTCAGTACTGCCCCTCCGACAGTGCGGCGCTCCCTCAGTACTGCCCGTCCAACAGTGCGGCACTCCCTCAGTACTGCCCCTCCGACAGTGTGGCGCTCCCTCAGTACTGCCCCTCCGACAGTGTGGCGCTCCCTCAGTACCGCCCCTCCGACAGTGCGGCGCTCCCTCTGTACTGCCCCTCCGACAGTGCAGCTATCCCTCAGTACTGCACTATTAGCCAAGGAGACACTGACCTGTTAAACCCTTTTCCAATTCCTAAACACACTTTGTTTTGCTCGGCTGCCTTGAGAGGGTCAAAGGTTAAACAGATACTTTAACATTAATTAATAAGTGATTCCAGCTGAAGAAATCCTTCAGAAGGGATCGGACCCGAGGAGAGGGACTGCAGATGTTGATGTTGATTTGCCGATACCAGTTTGGCCTTTGGCGTTTGATTTACTGGTTTTCTTTCCCGGAAGGAACAATAATTAATATTTTCCAAAAAATTACTTTCAGAAACCATAAACTAATATTTAGCGGCAGTGACAATTGTCCAGGGTAATCTCAGAAGGACCACTATTAAATTCTAAAACTCAGACAGCAGCGCCTGATACCAGGAAGACAGATCTTGCTCGACCGAGAACGCCAGATTAACTTGAATTCCCAATCCAGGATAAACAGGGCTACAACCCCGGGAGTCCCATCACCAATCCCAACCCCGAGAGTCCCATCACCAACCCCAACCCCAACCCAGGAGAGCCCCATCACCAACCCCAACCCAGGAGAGTCCCATCACCAACCCCAACCCAGGAGAGTCCCATCACCAACCCCAACCCAGGAGAGCCCCATCACCAACCCCAACCCAGGAGAGCCCCATCACCAACCCCAACCCAGGAGAGCCCCATCACCAACCCCAACCCAGGAGAGCCCCATCACCAACCCCAACCCCAACCCAGGAGAGCCCCATCACCAACCCCAACCCCAACCCAGGAGAGCCCCATCACCAACCCCAACCCCAACCCAGGAGAGCCCCATCACCAACCCCAACCCCAACCCAGGAGAGGCCCATCACCAACCCCAACCCAGGAGAGCCCCATCACCAATCCCAAGAGTCCCATCACCAACCCAGGAGAATCCCATCACCAACCCCAAGAGTCCCATCACCAACCCCAACCCCAACCCCAAGAGCCCCATCACCAATCCCAAGAGTCCCATCACCAACCCAGGAGAATCCCATCACCAACCCCAAGAGTCCCATCACCAACCCCAACCCCAAGAGTCCCATCACCAACCCCAAGAGTCCCATCAACAACCTAATCCAGGAGAGTCCCATCCCTCTGGGTTGATAAGTGGCAGGTAATATTCGCGCCACACAAGTGCCAGGCAATGACTATCTCCAACAAGAGAGTCTAACCACTGCCCCTTGACATTCAATGGCATTACCATCGCCAAATCCCCCAGCATCAACATCCTGGGGGTCACCATTGACCAGAAACCTAACTGGACCAGCCACATAAATACTGTGGCAACAAGAGCAGGTCAGAGGCTGGGTATTCTGCGGCGAGTATCTCACCTCCTGACTCCCCAAAGCCATTCCACCATCTACAAGGCACAAGTCAGGAGTGCAGCTCCAACAACACTCAAGAAGCTCAACACCATCCAGGACAAAGCAGCCTGCTTGATTGGCACCCCATCCACCACCTTAAACATTCACTCCCTCCACCACCGGCGTACCGTGGCTGCAGTGTGTACCATCTACAAGATGCACTGCAGCAACTCGCCAAGGCTTCTTCGGCAGCACCTCCCAAACCCGCGACCTCTTCCACCTAGAAGGACAAGGGCAGCAGACGCATGGGAACACCACCACCTCCAAGTTCCCCTCCACGTCACACACCATCCTGACTTGGAAATATATTGGCCGTTCCTTCATCGTCGCTGGGTCAAAATCCTGGAACTCCCTCCCTAACAGCACTGTGGGAGTACCTTCACCACACGGACTGCAGCGGTTCAAGAAGGCGGCTCACCACCACCTTCTCAAAGGGCAACTAGGGATGGGCAATAAACGCTGGGCCTCGCCAGCGACGCCCACATCCTGTGAACAAATAAACAACAAAAAAAATCACCAACCCGAATCCAGGAGAGTCCCTTGGGTGGTTTTCAAGACTCCTTGACCATTACCTTGTTCCCAACTTGGTCATGTCTAAACGAGAGGGGTTCCCTTGGATCAGCTCCAATTACCTTGTTCAGCTCCTCCTGGTTCCCAAACAGTAGGTGGTATTTGCGATACTTTCCCTCCCTGAACTTGGCGCTGATGAAGCGCTTGCGTTCCTGGCAGCTGCTTGCCTCGTTGATGGCCTCGCTGGGGGGTACGTTGGCTGCCCAGAATAGGTTGGCTTTCCGATTGCTGATACACTGGAACATCTGTTAATGGAGGGAAGGTACGGGGAGGGGGAAAAAGGTCAATCACAGCGCCAGTCCAGAACGAGCAATACACAAACATATAAACATAGAAGATAGGAGCAGGAGTAGGCCATTCGGCCCCTCGAGCCTGCTCCACCATTCAATGCGATCATGGCTGGTCATCCAAACTCAGTACCCTGTCCCTGCCTTCTCCCCATATCCCTTGATCCCTTTAGCCGTAAGAAATATATCCAACTCCTTCTTGAATATATTTAATGAATTGGCCTCTACTGCCTTCTGTGGTAGAGAATTCCACAGGTTCACCACTCTCTGGGTGAAGAAATTCCTCCTCATTTCTATCCTAAATGGCTTACCCCTTATCCTTAGACTGTGACCCCTGGTTCTGGACTCCCCCGCCATCGGGAACATCCTTCCTGCATCTAGTCTGTCCAGTCCTGTCAGAATTTTATAAGTTTCAATGAGATCCCCTCTCATTCTTCTAAACTCCAGCAAGTACAAGCCCAATCGACCCAATCTCTCCTCATACGTCATTCCTGCCATCCCAGGTATCAGCCTGGTGAATCTTCGCTGAACTCCTTCCATGGCAAGAACATCCTTCCTCAGATAAGGCGACCAAAACTGCACACAATACTCAAGGTGTGGTCTCACCAAGGCCCTGTACAACTGCAGCAAGACATCCTTGTTCCTGTACTCGAACCCTCACAAACCCGAGAGCCCCCTGGTGACACAGCGCCCCATGCGGCAACATTGAAATGGCCCCATTTTAAACTCCTTCCAGAAATCTGACTTCATCTGATGCACAGTCCCCTCACAAGGAAAACAGAGCAAACCCCCCCTGGGCACCTCATACGTGCCAAGGCCACTCGTTCTTCATTAGATGCAAAAATGGCCAGGATCGAGGGAGTACAACAAAAGCTCACCAGACTGATTGGTCTGAGTATTAAACAAGGCTTTAATCAACTGTTTTTCAACATGGCAATCTAGTTGCGTCCTTCACTAGTTCCTGTTAAAGAATGTCCTGAGCAAGCTGGGCCCATGCCCGAGTATTTATACTCTCCCTGGACAGCGCCACCAGCAGGCCGCCCAGTATCATTTCCACATGAATGACAAGATTCATGTCAGGGGGATTGTCCAATGATGAGAGATTGAGTAGATTGGGCCCATACTCTAGAGTTTAGAAGAATGAGCAGTGATCTAATTGATATGTGTGAGATTCTGAGGGGGATTGACAGGGTGGATGCTGAGAGGATGTTTCCCCTGTCTGGGGAGTCTAGAACCAGGGGTCACAGTCTCAGGATAAGGGGTCGGCCATTTAGGACTGAGATGAGGAGAAATTTCTTCACTCAGAGGGCGGTGAATCTTTGGAATTCTCTACCCCAGAGGGCTGTGGAGGCTCAGTCATTGGGTATATTCAAGGCTGAGATCGATAGATTTTTGGACTCTCGGGGAATCGAGGGATATGGAGATCGGGCAGGAAAGTGGAGTTGAGGTCGATGATCAGCCATGATCTCATTGAATGGCGGAGCAGGCTCGAGGGGCCGAATGGCCGACTCCTGCTCCTAATTCTTATGACTCAGGAGGTAGCCTACATCCGGCCGCATTCCTCATTCACACCAGGCTACACAGCCTAAGGCGCGACACATTTCAATGCACCTTAATCATCTGTCGAGAGGTCGCCGGCCTAAGTCTGCTTCTCTCTCTCTGACCGGCTGAGCGTTTCCCAGCACTTTCTGTATTTTATTTTCAGATTTCCAGCACGTGTGTTTTTTTTGCTTCTGTACCTGAATCATCTGTTCGGTCCAGACTTTCTTATCCATCTTCAGACTTCGCACTTTGGAAATCCCTGGGCCCAAGGCTCGGTGTTCCCCTGTGTGGAATATGGAATTGCAACAACCTCAATCAATAAAAACGTCCATTTACCTCCTGCTCCCTGCGTCGCCGCTGTGCTGAAATCGAGGTGCGTCACGCTGCTCCTTCCGCCAACTCTTCCCTTCCTTCCATTCCCTCAGCCTCAAAACTGGGAAACCCACAACTCTGACTCTTGTTCAGTTGAGTAGTAAAGAATTCAGTCTGATGGGTTACAATCACTTTATTTTTTCCACCCCAAGGTAAGAAAGCGCAGTATAATTTCTTCAGTGTATTAACGCAGTTTTACAGCGGTGTTTTTGTCAGCAGTTTTAAACGTAGGCATGCGCTCAATTCTCTCTCAAACATAACGCAAAAGCTGCTTTTTTTTTTTATATGCACTATTCTCTTTATCAAACTGAAAGAAGCCTTGCCTTATTTGGTAGTGTCTGGTAAATGCACCATCCTTCAGCCGATTCTTACGCACACAAGTTTACATTTCTCGCACATCAACATCCCCTTGCGTAGGTTGCAATGGTGTGTAGTGTAATGTTTACAGTAAGGCACTGCTATAAACATCCCAAGGCCTTACTTCAATCTTGAACACTGACCGTTGCTAAAATGATCTGTAATTCTTTCTCTCTCTCTCGACTGTTCCTGGGCTAGGATATCATTCTCTCCCTCATCTACCAGCCTCACTCAGGGCTCCCTTTCCCCTACAATCTATAAGCTTCTAACACCCACCTTAAAAGGCAGAACTAGCATTTCTATAGCACCTTCCATGGCCTCAGGACATCCCAAAGCACTTCACAGCCAATGAAGTACTTTTTGAAGTGAATCATTGAATGGTTACAGCACGGAAGGTGGCCAATCGGCCCGTCGTGCCTGTGCCGGCTCTCTGCAAGAGCACTACAGCTAGTCCCATTCCCCGCCCTTTCCCCGTAGCCCTGCAAATGTTTTATAATGTAGTCACTGCTGTAATGTAGGAAAACGTGGCAGCCAATTTCTGCACAGCAAGCTCCCACAAACAACATTGTGACAATGACCAGATCATCTCTTTCGGTGATGTTGGTTGAGGGATAAATATTGGCCCCAGGACACCGGAGAGAACTCCCCTGCACTTCTTCAAAACCGTGTGATCTTTTAAATCCACCTCAGAGCAGTCGAGGCCTCGGTTTAACATCTCATCCGAAAGACGGCACCTCCGACAGTGCAGCGCTCCCTCAGTACTGCCCCTCCGACAGTGCGGTGTTCCCTCAGTACTGCCCCTCCGACAGTGCGGCGCACCCTCAGTACTGCTCCTCCGACAGTGCAGCACTCCCTCAGTACTGCCCCTCCGACAGTGCGGCGCTCCCTCAGTACTGCCCCTCCGACAGTGCGGCGCTCCCTCAGTACTGCCCCTCCGACAGTGCGGCGCTCCCTCAGTACTGCCCCTCCGACAGTGCGGCGCTCCCTCAGTACTGCCCCTCCGACAGTGCAGCACTCCCTCAGTACTGCCCCTCCGACAGTGCAGCGCTCCCTCAGTACTGCCCCTCCGACAGTGCAGCGCTCCCTCAGTACTGCCCCTCCGACAGTGCGGCGCTCCCTCAGTACTGCCCCTCCGACAGTGCGGCGCTCCCTCAGTACTGCCCCTCCGACAGTGCGGCGCTCCCTCAGTACTGCCCCTCCGACAGTGCGGCGCTCCCTCAGTACTGCCCCTCCGACAGTGCAGAGCTCCCTCAGTACTGCCTTCCGACAGTGCAGAGCTCCCTCAGTACTGCCCCTCCGACAGTGCAGAGCTCCCTCAGTACTGCCCCTCTGGCAGTGCAGTGCTCCCTCAGTACTGCCCCTCAGTATTGCCCTTCCGACAGTGCAGCACTCCCTCAGTACTGCCCCTCCGACAGTGTCGGGCCTGGATTATGGGGCTCAAGCCTCTGGAGTGTGGCTCGAACCCACGACCTTCTGACTCAGAGAGGAGAGTGCTACCGACTGCTGAAAACATTTTTAAAAATGTGGATCCCGGTCTGGGAACACTGGTCACTCCAGAGACTGAAGCCCAGCTCCCAGGGAAAGTAGCCACTTGCGCCCCCTGTTGACGGGAGGTCCTGGGAGCTGATCCTGAACTTCATAAGAACATAACAAGTAAGAGCAGGAGTCGGCCATTTGGCCCCTCGAGCCTGCTCCATCATTCAATAAGATCATGGCTGATCTTCAACCTCAACTCCACTTTCCTGCCTGATCCCCATATCCCTCGATTCCCCTAGAGTCCAAAAATCTATCGATCTCAGTCTTGAATATACTCAATGACTGAGCATCCACAGATCCAAAGATTCACCACCCTCCGAGTGAAGAAATTCCTCCTCATCTCAGTCCTAAATGGCCGACCCCTTATCCTGAGACTGTGACCCCTAGTTCTAGACTCTCCAGCCAGGGGAAACACCTCTCAGCATCTACCCTGTCAATCCCCCTCAGAATCTTGTATGTTTCAATGAGGTCACCTCTCATTCTTCTAAACTCCAGAGAGTATCGGCCCATTCTACACAATCTCTCCTCATAGGACAGCCCTCTCATCCCAGGGATCAATCTAGTGAACCTTCGTCGCACCGCCTCCAAGGCGAGTATATCCTTCCTCCGATAAGGAGACCGAATCTGTGCATGGTACCCCAGGTGTGGTCTCACCTGCGCATTTCTTGCACATCACCAAACACAGGTTGATGGAGGCCCACTCGGGTTTGGGGGTTCCGCAGTCGACGCATGAAGTGTTCGACTCCACCGCCCAGATCTGCTCGGCAACCTCATAGTTGGACAAGGCCTCGGCCGTGGACTCTCGTAGAGCCTCTACCCACTCCTCCTTCTCACCTTCCGAGTCGGCTACAAAGCTGAAGAGCGGGGAAGAGAGAAAAATACAACACGTTACATAATAAAAAGAAAGATCTCGCATTTCTCCAGCGCCTTTCACCCCCTCTGGACGTCCCAAAACACTTTACAGCCAATGAAGTACTTTTTGTAGTGTAGTCACTGTTGTAATGTAGGAAACGTGTGTGGTAAACCACTGTCATACCTGTCTGTGTCTGTATGTGTATTCCACTAGGTACAGGTCTGGACATGCCTCGGCTGACTCCTCCCACTATTCCAGGTATATAAGTGACTACCTCCCAGTCCCTTAGTATTCTGGACGGGTCGACCACTCGAGACAAGACCTTCATTCTTTAGTTAATAAAAGCCTGATTGTTACTCGCTCAACTTCAGTCTTTTGAGTAATTGATGGCGTATCAATTTTATTAACTAAATTTTTTATAATGGAGAAGATCCTCACACCAGCATGCCTGGACCTGGACAGTCGGGAAGCGGACGCTTCCACCAAGTTTGCTCACTGGCTCACGTGCTTCGAGACATTCCTGACTGCCTCCACTGCGGTCGAAACGGATGCGGACAAACTGTCTGTCCTGATCTCCAAGGTGAACCACCGAGTGTACTCAGTCATCCGGGACGCGACCTCGTACACAGCCGCCCTCCAGCTCCTCAAGACCCAGTACACGCGCCCTGTGAACGAAGTATATGCTAGGCACCTTCTGGGGAGTCGCAAGCAACAACCTGGGGAATCGACTGAGGAATACCTCCAAGCACTGTCCGTGCTTGGCCGGGCCTGTGGGTGTAAGGCGGTAACGCCCACTAAGTACACGGAGGAACTGATCCGGGATGCCTTCGTAGCGGGCCACAGGTCCAACTACACCCGACAGCGACTGCTGGAGCAGAGTGACCTCACCCTCGACAAAGCCTCCGACATCGCACTAACGCTGGACGCAGCCTTCCGGGGCATGGATGCCTACTCCTCTGCACCGTGGACGCCGCGGGGAACGACAACCTGGGACACGGTAGGACAGCCCCATAGCACCGTGCCACCCCAGCCACAGCCCAACAACGGCCCAACTACCGCAGCAGTGTCCCAAAGCCAGACAGCAGTATCCCAAGGCCAGAAATGCTACTTCTGTGGCCAGGCCAAACACCCCAGAGCGCGCTGCCCGGCGAAGAATGCAACCTGCTCGAGCTGCGGGAAAAAGGGACACTACGCCAGCGTCTGCAAGGCCAAAGCCACCCCGAACGCCAGCAGCGCCGCGTGTGGGCCGTGCGAGCCGCCATCTTGGGCCTCCCCAGCCATGTGCGAACCACCGCAGCAGCAGCCATCTTGGACGACTCCAGCCACATGGGAATCATGGGCGCCGCCATCTTGGACACCAGCCGGGATGCAGCAGACCGCCAACCCCCCCCCCATCTGATACTCGCAGCGACACACCGACCCCTACGCTGGCCTCTGTGACGCTGGACCAAACGAGACCGCACCAGCTAGCTCGGTCCAAAATGGACGTTAAGGTAAACGGCCATGCAATAAACTGCCTTTTTGACTCCGGGAGCACAGAGAGCTTCATCCACCCCGACACGGTGCGGCGTTGCTCTCTCCCAGTCCTGCCTGCGCACCAGCGGATTTCTATGGCCTCCGAGTCCCAGTCAGCGGACATTGGCGGCTACTGCGTGGTGACACTAGTAGTAGACGGGACTGTGTTCAATAATTTTAAACTCCTGGTCCTGCCCGACCTTTGCGCTGCCGTTCTACTGGGGTTGGATTTCCAGTGCCACCTCAAAAGCGTTACGATGGCGTACGGTGGCCCCCTCCCCCCACTCACAGTCCGCAGCCAGCAGCCTCCAAATTGCCCGCCGCGCACTAGATGCAACCTCTCCACACTCAGAGTCCCACCCCCCCCACTGTTTGCTAACCTCACCCCCGACTGTAAGCCCATCGCCACAAAGAGCAGGCGATACAGTGCCGGGGACAGGGTTTTCATCAAAACCGAAGTGGAACGGCTCCTGAAGGAGGGGATTATTGAGGGCAGCTCCAGCCCCTGGCGAGCCCAGGTTGTGGTCGTTAAGACCGGCGAGAAACAACGCCTGGTCATCGACTACAGCCAAACAATAAACCGCTACACCCTGCTGGACGCCTACCCACTCCCCCGCATAGCTGACATGGTCAACCAGATCGCGCAGTACCGCGTCTTTTCGACCATTGACCTGAAATCAGCGTACCACCAGCTCCCCATCAGCCCTGAAGACCGCCAGTATACTGCTTTTGAGGCAAACGGCCGCCTCTATCACTTCCTTAGGGTTCCCTTCGGCGTTACCAACGGGGTCTCCGTCTTCCAAAGGGAGATGGACCGGATGGTCGATCAAAACGAGCTGCAGGCCACTTTCCCTTACCTAGATAATGTGACCATCTGCGGCCATGACTTGCAGGACCATGACGCAAACCTCGAGAAATTCCTCCGCACCGCCCAACTCCTGAACCTGACATATAACAAGGAGAAGTGCATATTCCGCACAGACCGCCTCGCCATCCTTGGCTGTGTTGTAGAACACGGGGTCATCGGTCCCGACCCGGACCGGATGCGTCCCCTTATGGAACTCCCACTGCCCCACTGCCTAAAAGCTCTGAAGAGGTGCCTAGGGTTTTTTTCCTACTACGCTCAGTGGGTCCCCTACTATGCAGACAAAGCCCGTCCGCTGATCAAGTCCACCTCTTTTCCCGTGACGGCAGAGGCCCGCTTAGCCTTCCACCGTATCAAGGAAGACATTGCCAAAGCCACCATGCACGCAGTGGACGAATCCATCCCCTTCCAGGTGGAAAGCGATGCGTCCGACTTCGCTCTGGCCGCCACCCTTAATCAGGCGGGGAGACCTGTGGCATTCTTCTCACGAACCCTCCAGGGCCCGGAGACCAGACACTCCGCGGTCGAGAAGGAGGCCCAGGCTATCGTGGAGGCTGTGCGTCATTGGAGGCACTACCTGGCCGGAAAACGATTTACCCTGCTCACTGACCAGCGTTCAGTTGCTTTTATGTTCAACAACAAGCAGAGGGGCAAAATCAAAAATGACAAGATCTTGAGGTGGAGAATCGAACTTTCCACCTACAATTACGAGATCTTGTACCGGCCTGGGAAGCTCAATGAACCCCCAGATGCCCTATCGCGTGGCACCTGCGCCAGCGCGCAGATCGATAGGCTGAGGGCCCTCCACAATGACCTCTGCCACCCGGGGGTCACCAGGTTCTTCCACTTCATCAAGGCCCGCAACCTGCCTTACTCCATTGAGGAGGTCAGGACCATGACCAAGAACTGCCAAGTCTGCGCTGAGTGCAAACCGCACTTTTATAGACCAGACAGAGCCCACCTGATAAAAGCCACTCGCCCTTTCGAACGCCTGAGCGTCGACTTTAAAGGGCCTCTCCCCTCCTCCGACCGCAATGTGTACTTCCTCAACATCATTGACGAGTACTCCCGGTTCCCGTTCGCTATCCCCTGCCCGGACATGACCAGTGCCACGGTCATTAAATGTCTGAACAGCCTCTTCACCCTGTTCGGTTTCCCCAGCTATATCCATAGCGACCGGGGCTCATCGTTTATGAGCGACGAACTCCGCCAGTACCTGCTCGCTAGGGGTATAGCCACAAGCAGGACCACCAGTTACAACCCCCGGGGGAACGGACAGGTGGAAAGAGAGAATGCAACTGTTTGGAAGGCTGCCCTACTAGCCTTAAAGTCTAGGGGCCTTCCGACCTCCCGCTGGCAGGAGGTGCTCCCCGATGCGCTCCACTCGATTCGGTCACTTCTCTGCACTGCCACCAATGCCACCCCTCACGAGAAAATGTTTGTCTTCCCAAGGAAGTCCACATCGGGGACATCGTTACCGCCATGGCTGACGTCCCCAGGGCCGGTACTACTGAGAAGACACGTGAGGGCCAATAAAACGGACCCCCTGGTCGAGAGGGTCGACCTCCTCCACGCCAACCCCCAGTACGCTTACATTGCGTACCCGGACGGGCGGGAGGACACAGTCTCCATACGAGACCTCGCACCCTCGGGGACCGCTGTAACCCACTACCCATTACCACCCCCCCCAACGACCCGATATCCAACCCCAGCAGCCGGCTCGCCTTGGACCGTCACCCACGAGGACTACACTCCAGGGCCCCAGCCTACACGGGACGCGACGCCGGAAGCTCCACCACCCCTGCCGTCGCCACGTCGATCACAGCGGCAGACAAGACCTCCGGAGAGACTCCAATACACGAACTTTTAAATACACTTCACCCCGCCGGACTCATTTTTAAACAAGGGGTGAATGTGGTAAACCACTGTCATACCTGTCTGTGTCTGTATGTGTATTCCACTAGGTACAGGTCTGGACATGCCTCGGCTGACTCCTCCCACTATTCCAGGTATATAAGTGACTACCTCCCAGTCCCTTAGTATTCTGGACGGGTCGACCACTCGAGACAAGACCTTCATTCTTTAGTTAATAAAAGCCTGATTGTTACTCGCTCAACTTCAGTCTTTTGAGTAATTGATGGCGTATCAACGTGGCAGCCAATTTGCGCACAGCAAGCTCCCGCAATCAGCAATGCGATAATGATCAGATTTACTGTTTTAATGATGATTAAAGGATTCGATCGGGTAGAGAGAGAGAAACTATTTCCTCTGGTGGGGGGAGTCCAGAACAAGGGGGCAGAACCTTAAAATTAGAGCCAGGTCGTTCAGGGGTGATGTCAGGAAGCACTTCTTCACACAAAGGGTGGTGGAAATCTGGAACTCTCCCCCCCAGAAAGCTGTTGAGGCTGGGGGTCAATTAGAAATTTCAAAACTGGGATTGATAGATTTTTGTTGGGTAAAGGTATTAAGGGCTGCGGAACCAAGGCAGGTAGATGGAGTTAAGATACAGATCAGCCGTGAGAGATAGAGAGAGGCAGAGAGAACAAGACAGAAAGGGAGACAGAGAGAGAGAGAGAGCGAGAGATCAGAGAGCGAGAGCGAGAGATCAGAGAGCGAGAGATCAGAGAGCGAGAGATCAGAGAGCGAGAGATCAGAGCGCGGGGGAGAAAGAAAGAGAAATGAGAGAATGAGAATGAGGGAGGCCAGAGCAAGAGAGATCGATAGATGTTGGAGGTGAGTGAAGGATAGACTCACAGAAACAGGAGCCACCCAGTCTAGCCCACCCTCCTGCTCGGTCCCCATACCCTTTGATGTCCCTCTTTCCCATGGAATTCCCTTCTGAAAGGGTCTGCTGCATCCAGGGAGCAGTATGCCAATAACCGGAATGTTTCTCAAAGGCTGCTCTCTCCCACCCGCCCCTGGCCTCAGTATTCCCGAGGTGGGTGGGGGTGGGGGTGGGGGGGCGGGGGCGGGGGGGACGGTACCTGAAGGTCTTGTAAGGAGTCGTGAGGTCGAATCCTCGTCTGTCCGCGTCCTTCACCGTGGCCACGTTCATCTCCACGGACGTGATGCCGATTCCCAGTCTGTAGTCCTGTGGGTCAAAGCACGGAATAAACCAACACCGAATAAACGGCAGGTGGTGCGATCCACACAGTATCACCGACTCCCAGACACACGGGACACATCACTACACGGCTTCAGGGGAGGGGACAGAGAGAGGGAGAGGATAGGGGAAGGGGGAGAGGGAGAGGATAGGGGAATGGAGAGAGGGAGGGAGAGGGAGGGAGGGAAGGAGAGTGGGAGGGAAGGAGGTAGAGAGGGTGGGAGGGAAAGAGGGAGAGAGGGACGGAGGGAGGGGGAGGGAGAGAGGGGCGGAGGGAGGGAGGGAGGGAGGGAGAGAGAGGGAGGGAAGGAGAGTGGGAGGGAAGGAGGTAGAGAGGGTGGGAGGGAAAGAGGGAGAGTGGGAAGGAGGGAGGGAAGGAGAGAGGATGGGAGTGAGGGAGAGAGGGACGGAGGGAGGGGGGAGGGAGAGAGGATCGGAGGGAGGGAGGGAGAGAGGGACGGAGGGAGGGGGGAGGGAGAGAGGATCGGAGGGAGGGAGGGAGAGCGGGTGGGAGGGAAAGAGGGAGAGTGGGAAGGAGGGAGGGAAGGAGAGAGGATGGGAGTGAGGGAGAGAGGGAGGGAGGGAGAGATGGACGGAGGGAGGGAGAGAGGGGCGGAGGGAGGGAGAGAGGGGCGGAGGGAGGGAGAGAGGGGCGGAGGGAGGGAGAGAGGGGCGGAGGGGGGGGAAGAGTGTGTTTAGGCCCAATGCTTCAGCCATCGTGATCGTGGGGCAGGTTCAATTGACCAGCTGGTCATCCCTCCCCCTGAAATTCGTCTGCTTGTGAGCTTTAAGCCACAGTCTGTGAGCAAGTCCAGGGAAATTCCACTCTCCCTGGGGGCTTCCAGTTTCTGTTCAGGACAGACATTATTGCAGTAATAAACAGCAGGTATCAGGAATGAATTTGCATTGATACAGCACCTCATCACATACTCAGGTCAGGCAATAGCATTTTACAACCAATAGAGATAACTTTTGAAGTATCCTGTCATGCAGGTAAATCATTTTGCGCACAGCATGCTCCCACAAACAGCAATGAGATAATGGCCAAACAATCTGTTTTAGTGATGTTAATTGAGCAATAAATATTGTCCAAGACACCGGGGAGAACTCCCCTGCTCTTCTTCGGAATAGTGCAGTGGGACCTTAAACGTCCACCTGAGAGAGCAGACGGGGCCTCAAGTTTAACGTCTCATCCAAAAGACGGCCCCTCCGACAGTGCGGCGCTCCCTCAGTACTGCCCCTCCGACAGTGCGGCGCTCCCTCAGTACTGCCCCTCCGACAGTGCACCGCTCCCTCAGTACTGCCCCTCCGACAGTGCGGCGCTCCCTCGGTACTGCCCCTCCGACAGTGCGGCGCTCCCTCAGTACTGCCCCTCCGACAGTGCGGCGCTCCCTCAGTACTGCACCTCCGACAGTGCGGCGCTCCCTCAGTACTGCCCCTCCGACAGTGCGGCGCTCCCTCAGTACTGCACCTCCGACAGTGCGGCGCTCCCTCAGTACTGCCCCTCCGACAGTGCGGCGCTCCCTCAGTACTGCACCTCCGACAGTGCGGCGCTCCCTCGGTACTGCCCCTCCGACAGTGCGGCGCTCCCTCGGTACTGCCCCTCCGACAGTGCGGCGCTCCCTCGGTACTGCCCCTCCGACAGTGCGGCGCTCCCTCAGTACTGCCCCTCCGACAGTGCGGCGCTCCCTCAGTACTGCCCCTCCGACAGTGCGGCGCTCCCTCGGTACTGCCCCTCCGACAGTGCGGCGCTCCCTCAGTACTGCCCCTCCGACAGTGCGGCGCTCCCTCGGTACTGCCCCTCCGACACTCCCTCAGTACTGCCCCTCCGACAGTGCGGCGCTCCCTCAGTACTGCCCCTCCGACAGTGCGGCGCTCCCTCAGTACTGCCCCTCCGACAGTGCGGCGCTCCCTCAGTACTGCCCCTCCGACAGTGCGGCGCTCCCTCAGTATTGCACTGGACTGTCAGCCTAGACTTTGTGCTCCAGTCTCCGGAGTGGGACTTGAACCCACAACCTTCTGACTCAGAGGCGAGAGTGCTGCCCACTGAGGGCACTGGAAGCAGATTCAACAGTAAACTTCAAAAGGGAATTGGATAAATACTGGAAAAGGAAAAATTTGCAGGGCTGTGGGGAAAGAGCTGGGGGAGTGGGACTAATTGGAGAGCTCTTTCAAAGAGCCGGCACAGGCACGATGGGTCGAATGGCCTCCTTCTGTGCTGTATGTTCTATGATGTAATGGGACCATTAACACTAAAATGATCCGTATCACAGCATCTACTGCTAACCAGGTCCCTCTTGTGTAGCTGAGGAAAGCTGGAAGCTGCTCACCTCCTCGTTCTTGTACAGCCACACCTTGTCCCCACGTATAGACACGAAGACCTTACTGCGAGAGGCGCGGCTCTCCAGATAGCCGTACTTCTGCCCCAGGTCCGAGACGCTTTCTCGTAGGAAGTAATCCGACATTCGAGCTGCCTGCAGGTCGCGTTTCTCCTTCTTCTCTTCCACTGTTTGCTGGATGACCCGGACCCAATCGTTCCGCTCTCCTGCGAGGGACACAGTACGGAGAACCGAGGTCAGCCCCATCCATCCTCTGTCTCCAACTCTCACTCCCCCTCACTCACTCTCGCCATCTCTGTGTCTCTCTTTCTCCGTCTCTGTCTCTCTCTCGCCATCTCTGTGTCTCTCTTACTCAGTCTCTGTCTCACTCTCACCCTCTCTGTGTGCACCCAGTAATTCCGGTCCCAGCGTGTGAGTACGGACGGGGTACTCATGCGTGGGCCCGTTGGAAGTGCTGGATTTCAGCATGCACAGCGCATGCGCGGAAAACCGGCATTTCCTCTCCTCTGAACCAAGGGGTTAAGAGGCGGTTCCCGTGCGACGTTGGAGGCAGCGCGTACGCGTTGAACTTCGTTTTTTTTGACAGGTTTGTCCGTGCGTGAAGGCCTCCACTTTTTAACGAATGTAAAAAGCAGACGTAAGGACTTAGTTTTATAAGGTAAGTGGTCTAATAATTAAAGTTAGAAAATTTTTTCCACAGGTTTATTATTTTTGAAGAATTTACAGTAAGGGAAGTGTATTTTTAGACCCGATTTCTTGAAAAAAAAATTTTGGCAGAAATTTGAATAATTGTTTAAAATAGTTTTTTAAAGTTATTAATAGTTAATTTAATTATTGGAATGTTTTTTTAACTTTTATTTAAAGTTTAAGTAGTGTTTTGGGCGCCCGTAGTTTTCATGAGTTTGACAGGTCTTCTGTCTAACTCATGAATGGACTTTTGTAAACTCTCATTGGTTGCCCAGTGCTCTCGTGATCCCAGCCAGCTCATCGCACTAAGTACGCCGCTGGATCACGCACGCACAGCGCGCCGGGAGCTGAACCGGGCCACAGACCGGAAATCCACGCAGGCCCAGTCTTCAAATGTCAGCGCGCTATGTAAGTGTAGGTCGGGGGCTTGCACCCGCGGGAAGCCCCCGACCCGAATTTCTGGGCCATTGTCTCTTTCTCAGACTCCATCTCTTTCTCTCTATCTCATTGTCTCTCTTTCCTTGTCTTCATCTCTCTCTCAATCTCCGTGCCTCTCTTTCTCGGTCTCTGTCTCTCTCACTTTCTTTATCCCCATGTCTCTTTCTCTGTTTCCATCTCTATCTCCCTTTTCTCTCTCCCTCTCTTTCTGTCTCCATCTTTCTCTCTCGCCGTGTCCCTCTTTCCTTGTGTCCATCTCTCTTTCTCTCTCACCATGTCTCTCTTCCTCTGTCTCCGTCTCTCTCTCCATCTCCATGTTTCTCTCTCTCTGTCTCCATCTCGGAGTATTGGCAAACTATGCAACTTGGGGAGGCATCACGATCACCCCCCCACCTACAATACCTTCACACACACACACACACTGGGCTTTACAGCAGTGGTCATCGGATAGCAATCAGGAGGAGCCACCCTGGCCCGATTTCACCTCCCTCCCGAACCCATTGGGTAACCGTAGGGCCACCTGAGCGCAGCCCCTGCGGACACCAGCTCGCTCGACACAGACCAGAGCCCCAACCAGGGACCCTCCCAGTCTGTACACCTCGACTCCTCCCAGAGTGTCCGCCTGGAGTCGCGCTTCATTCCAAGATAAATCTCAACTCACCGTCGCTCTCCGCACGGAACACGAAGGTCCGGTTCAACGTGATGACCTCAAACTTCTGGTCCCCGACACACGAAACCCGTGTGATGGATTTGAGGGAGATAACGCGCTTGGAATAAACCTCCTGGAAATCGGAAACATCGGTTAAACAAGAGCACTGTTAGGAAAGGATGGGGCAGGGTAGCTCGAAGCAGAGCGTTTCCACTCCAGAGACTGGAGCCCCATAATCCAGATGGGAGAGAGGGGACGAGGGAGTGAGGGGACGGGGGAGTGAGGCGGCGGGGGAGCGAGGGGGTGAGGGAGCGAGGGAGCGAGGGAGCGAGGGGGTGAGGAGTGAGGAGTGAGGGGGTGAGGGATTGAGGAAATGAGGGAGTGAGAGGGTGAGGGATCAAGGGAGTGAGGAAGCGAGGGGACGAGGGAATGAAAGGGTGATGGAGCGAGGGAGCGAGGGGGTGAGGGAGTGAGGCAGTGAGAGGGTGAGGGAGCGGGGCAGAGGAGCGAGGGAGTGAGAGGACGAGGGAGTGAGGGGACGAGGGCGTGAGGGGACGAGGGCGTGAGGGGACGAGGGCGTGAGGGGACGAGAGCGTGAGGGGACGAGGGAGTGAGGGGACGAGGGAGTGAGGGGACGAGGGAGTGAGGGGACGAGGGAGTGAGGGGGCGAGGGAGTGAGGGGGCGAGGGAGTGAGGGGGCGAGGGAGTGAGGGGGCGAGGGGGTGGGGAGTGAGGGGGCGGGGGGCAGAGGAGCGAGGGACTGAGGGGGTGAGGGAGTGAGGGGGCGAGGGAGCAAGAGGGTGAGGTGGCGGGGGGATGAGGGAGTGAGGGAGTGGGGGAGTGAGGGGGCCAGGGAGCATGGCGACGAGGGAGTGAGAGGGTGAGGGAGTGAGGGAGCGAGGGAGTGAGAGGGTGAGGTATAGAGGGAACGAGGGAGTGAGAGAGCGAGGGGGTGACGGAGTGAGGGGGTGGGGGAGCGAGGGGGCGGGGGGAGCGAGGGGGCGGAGGAGCGAGGGGGCGGGGGAGCGAGGGGGCGGGGGGAGCGAGGGGGCGGGGGAGTGAGGGGGCGAGGGGGGCGGGGGAGCGAGGGGGCAAGGGGGCGAGGGCAGAGGGGGCGAGGGGGCGGGGGGGGGCGGGGGGAGCGAGGGGGCGAGGGCAGAGGGGGCGAGGGGGGCGAGGGAGCGAGGGGGCGAGGGGGCGAGGGAGTGAGGGGCGAGGGAGTGAGGGAGCAGGGGAGTGAGTGGGTGAGGGAGTGAGGGAGGGAGTGAGGGGGCAAGGGGTTGAGGGAGCGGGGGAGTAAGGGGGCGGGGGAGTGAGGGGGCGGGGGGGCAGAGGAGCGAGGGAGAGAGGACAAGGGAGTGAGGGAGTGAGGGGACGAGGGAGCGAGGGAGCGAGGGGGGGCGAGGGGGAAGGAGTGAGTGGGTGGGGGAGTGAGGGGGTCGGGGAGTGAGGGAGTGAGGGGGTCGGGGAGTGAGAGGATGGGGGAGTGAGTGGATGAGGGAGCGAAGGGGAGAGGGAGTGAGTGGGTGAGGGAGCGAGGGGGTGAGGGGGCGAGGTAGTGAGAGGGTGAGGGGTTGAGGGAGTGAGGAGGCGACGGAGTGAGAGAGTGAGGAGGTGAGAGGGTGAGGGGTCGGGGGAGCGAGGGGCGGGAATAAGGCTAAAACTTTACAAGGCTATGGGGAAAGAGCAGGGGAGCGGGACTAATTGAACGGCCTCCTTCTGTGCGGTTAGATTCTATAACACACAGCGTGACTCCCAATCCACGACCTCAGGCTCACCTTCTCATTCTCAAAGTACCTTAGGAAGTCGGCATCTAGCCTGACGAAGCGGCGCTGGTATATGTAGGAACTGCGGAGAGAAGATGTGGAGACAGAGTGACACATTAAGGAGCTGTGCCTGGCGGAGGAGCAAGTCTCAAATACCCCCATCAATTAGCTCAGTGCTTAAACTCCAATTCCATCCCCAAGAATTGGATTACAAAACGCTCTTGGCTCCTCGTTACACCCAACGCCACTCTCTCCTGTACCCTGTGCCCCTTAAGGTCCAGTCTCAGGACCCCCTACCCCCCCAGTTTCCAGCTCATAAATATCTTGCTTCATCACGAATGCAGCCTGGGAGGTGTTAATCAGCACACACAGCACAGGCATCACTGAACACGGTGCACAGACTAAACCCGTCAGCGAAGGTTTCCAAAATCCCCAAATTCAAACAGGAATAAAATTTTTTAAATGAAATTGGAAAGAAGATGAATGCTTTTTTAAAGAGGGAGTCTCACCATCAGGGACCCCTTTTAAAGAGAGAATCTCACCATCAGGGACCCCTTTTAAAGAGAGAGTCTCACCATCAGGGACCCCTTTTAAAGAGGGAGTCTCACCATCAGGGACCCCTTTTTAATGAAAAATGATGAGTTACACCGAGTTTGAATTAAGCTTACTCTTTTGAAGGTATATATACTTGTAATAAGAATGCTCTCGGGGACTGAAGACGCTGCCGAGATTGCAGCCTACAATCTCCACCAGCCCTGCGCCTCATCAGCAGGGCTGCCATAGGGTGTGTGAGGGCAGGGAGGAGGTGGAATCGCTTGTACACGTCACTCAGGGGCCAGTCTCGGAGCAGCAGGTCGACTGCCGTCTCAGCCCGGGAGGTCCTGAGGGGGAAGGAGGAAGATAAGGGGCACCGGGGAAAACGTATTCAAAAGAAAAATTCTTTTGCGCAAAGGAACAGCAATCAAGGGAACCAGTCAACCGGCTTGGATGGGATTTTCTAAATTGCTGGCTGGGCCTCAGCTGGAGTATCAAGCCCCAATTCTGGGAACCTCACTTCAGGAAGAACATCAGGGCCTTGGAGAGGGTGCGGAGGAGGAGATTGACCAGAATGGGACCAGGGAGGAGGAACCTCAGTTACCTGGAGAGACTGGAGAAGCTGGGGTTGTTCCCCTTGGGGCAGAGAAGGTTAAGCGGAGATTTAAGAGAGGTGTTCAAAATGATGAGGGGTTTTGATCGAGTAAATAAGGAGAAACTGTTTCCACTGACGGGAGGGTCGGTAACCAGAGGACACAGATTTAAGATAATTGGCAAAAGAACCAGAGGGGAGAGGAGGAAACATTTTTTACGCAGCGAGTTGGAATGCGCTGCCTGAAAGGGCGGTGGAAGCAGATTCAACAGTAACTTTCAAAAGGGAATTGGATAAATACTTGAAAAGGAGACAGTTGCAGGGCTGTGGGGAAAGAGCAGGGGGCAGTGGGACTAATTGGAGAGCTCGTTCAAAGAGCCAGCACAGGCACGACGGGCCGAATGGCCGCCTTCTGTGCTGTAAGATTCTATTCTACGCACCCCAGGGCATGCAGACCTGTTCCGTCACCATCGTCACACACGTCAACGGGTCTGGATTCTACAACATAACAAACACCAACACCAACACAGTACGGCGGGGGGGCGGGAGGGGGGTCGCAGCCTTCACCCACCAATCAGAAACTACCACAGCACAGGCAATAACGAAATAAAAAATCTATCTCGCTCATAAAGGACGAAATCAGAAGCCAAGCACGCCAACAGGCAGCTAACAGCACATTCCACCAGACCTGAAGATGTTCCCGGTTGAGAAATAATTCAAACGCAACAACCTGGAGGAAAGAGAACATTCTGGAATTCAGCGGTTTCGGATTTTGCCGCCTGTTGGAAGTGACCTTTCTTTTTTTTAAACAATTTCCTGATTCTCCCTTATGGACAGACAAGAGGAAGTGAGCTTTGCGATGTAAGCACCCACAACGGCAGCAATGATTCATTTTTTATATATGAACGTAAGAAACATAAGAATTAGGAGCAGGAGTCGGCCATTCGGCCCCTCGAGCCTGCTCCGCCATTCAATAAGATCACGGCTGATCTTCGAGCTCAACTCCACTTTCCCGCCCAATCTCCACATCCCTCGATTCCCCTCGAGTCCAAAAATCTATCGATCTCATCCTTTGAATATACTCAATGACTGAGCCTCCACAGCCCTCTGGGGTAGAGAATTCCAAAGATTCACCGCCCTCTGAGTGAAGAAATTTCTCCTCATCTCAGTCCTAAATGGCCGACCTCTTATCCTGAGACCGTGACCCCTGGTTCTAGACTCCCCAGCCAGGGGAAACATCCTCCCTGCATCTACCCTGTCAAGCCCTGTAAGAATTTTGTATGTTTCAATGAGATCACCTCTCATTCTTCTAAACTCTAGAGAATATAGGCCTAGTCTACTCAATCTGAGAGAGGCAGGGCATCGATGCTGCACTTTGATGGGACAGCCTGTTCAGCCCATTCATTGCTGGGAATGTGAATCTTCCGGGTCGTAACTCGCTCTCACGCGATGACGTCACAGAGAGAATGTTATCGCAGGGAGTGCGCATCCCTCTCACCTGTCCAGAAGGTTCTGGCTCCTCGCCGTGCTACTTACAGCCCCTGCTCCAGTCCCCGCCCCAAGTGGTCATCCCTCATTGGTGGCTCCAGACAATCAGCATCAAACGCGCTATTCCGCCTTAGCAGGCATCGCAGCTGAGCCTGAGCCTGTCCTCGCCCACACTCAACAACAACTTGCATTTATATAGCGCCCTTAACATAGGAAGCCAGCCCAAGGAGCTTCTTTCCTCCAGACTCGACAATTCCATTGCTCTCCTGGCCGGTCTTCCAGCCTCCGCCATTTTACAACCAGGTTTCTCCCGTCACAGTAATGTCCCCAAAGATGGAGGGTCCCACGGCAACACTGCTACTAACCATCATTCTGCTCTTCCAGTGCTGTCTCCAGTCTCAGAGCCCACACTTCATCCGAATCAGAGACAGGCCTGCACGATGGAGAGGAGGTTTACATTTCATCCACCCACCCATTCAATCTCCTCCCACAGCCCATGTACACTCTCCCCTATCATGGACTCTACCCACCCATTCAATCTCCTCCCACAGCCCATGGACACTCTCCCCTATCATGGACTCTACCCACCCATTCAATCTCCTCCCACAGCCCATGGACACTCTCCCCTATCATGGACTCTAGCCACCCATTCAATCTCCTCCCTCAGCCCATGTACACTCTCCCCTATCACGGACTCTACCAACCCATTCAATCTCCTCCCACAGCCCATGGACACTCTCCCCTATCACGGACTCTACCCACCCATTCAACCTCCTCCCACAGCCCGTGTACAGTCTCCACTATCACGGGCTCTACCCACCCATTTAATCTCCTCTCACAGCCCATGTACACTCTCCCCTTTCATGGACTCTACCCACCCATTTAATCTCCTCCCACAGCCCGGGTATACTCTCCCCTATCACGGACTCTACCCACCCATTTAATCTCCTCCCACAGCCCATGTACACTCTCCCCTATCACAGATTCTACCCACCCATTGAATCTCCTCCCACAGCCCATGTACACTCTCCCCTATCACGGACACTACCCACCCATTTAATCTCCTCCCTCAGCCCATGTACACTCTCCCCTATCACAGACTCTCCCCACCCATTTAATCTCCTCCCACAGCCCATGGACACTCTCCCCTATCACGGACTCTACCAACCCATTCAATCTCCTCCCACAGCCCATGGACACTCTCCCCTATCACGGACTCTACCCACCCATTCAATCTCCTCCCACAGCCCGTGTACACTCTCCCCTATCATGGACTCTACCCACCCATTTAATCTCCTCCCACAGCCCATGGACACTCTCCCCTATCACGGACTCTGCCCACCCATTCAATCTCCTCCCACAGCCCATGTACACTCTCCCCTATCATGGACTCTACCCACCCATTCAATCTCCTCCCACAGCCCATGGACACTCTCCCCTATCACGGACTCTACCCACCCATTCAATCTCCTCCCACAGCCCATGGACACTCTCCCCTATCACGGACTCTACCCACCCATTCAATCTCCTCCCACAGCCCGTGTACACTCTCCCCTATCATGGACTCTACCCACCCATTCAATCTCCTCCCACAGCCCATGGACACTCTCCCCTATCACGGACTCTACCCACCCATTCAATCTCCTCCCACAGCCCATGTACACTCTCCCCTATCATGGACTCTACCCACCCATTCAATCTCCTCCCACAGCCCATGCACACTCTCCCCTATCACGGACTCTACCCAGCCATTTAATCTAGTCCCACAGCCCATGTACACTCTCCCCTATCATGGACTCTACCCACCCATTCAATCTCCTCCCACAGCCCGTGTACAGTCTCCACTATCACGGGCTCTACCCACCCATTTAATCTCCTCTCACAGCCCATGTACACTCTCCCCTTTCATGGACTCTACCCACCCATTTAATCTCCTCCCACAGCCCGGGTATACTCTCCCCTATCACGGACTCTACCCACCCATTTAATCTCCTCCCACAGCCCATGTACACTCTCCCCTATCACAGATTCTACCCACCCATTGAATCTCCTCCCACAGCCCATGTACACTCTCCCCTATCACGGACTCTACCCACCCATTTAATCTCCTCCCACAGCCCATGTACACTCTCCCCTATCACGGACTCCACCCACCCATCTAATCTCCTCCCACAGCCCATGTACACTCTCCCCTATCACAGACTCTAGCCACCTATTTAATCTCGAGGGAAAATTCTGTCGCCACACTCCCTGATCCTCGACAGGACTCAAGCCAAATTCTAGACTGCCGTTGTATCCAAAAACTGCCAACGTGGGTTAGTTTAAGCTGCTCGGGGAGTTGACATCGATGGAATAATCTCTGAAGGGCGTATCTGAGCCCCAGATCGCTGACTATTCACTGACACAATGTACCAGACCATTTTATTAGCTGGCCTGCATCCTCCAGCAGCCTCTATATTTATCTGCCTTTAGCGCGCCTGCATCCTCTGCAAGAGGTCACTGTCAAACCTTATTAAGGGAGAGTTGCAAACCACTCGTCAAACCACAAACACCCTTCAGGGGAGCCTTGACAAGACGGCCTGAAGGGAATATAGCACGAGAGACCCGAGTATAAGCTCCTGCGCAATGCTGCAGGCCAGCCCCTTCCCGGGATCCCACGGCCTCTTGTGTGCAGTCAGACCTGCCTCTCCCATTGAGGAGTCAAAATCCCTTCCATTTGGAATACCCCGTCTGCAGTAACTGGGTTCAGTTCCGGGCCCCGCACCTCAGGAAGGATATATCGGCCTCGGAGGGGGAGCAGCGCAGATTCACCAGAATGATACCGGGGCTGAAAGGGTTAAATTAAGAGGACAGGTTGCCCAGACTGGGCTTGTATTCCCTCGAGTTTAGAAGATTAAGGGGTGATCTGATCGAGGTGTTTAAGATGATTAAAGGAGTTGATCGGGTAGAGAGAGAGAAACTATTTCCTCTGGTGGGGGGAGTCCAGAACAAGGGGGCAGAACCTTAAAATTAGAGCCAGGCCGTTCAGGGGTGATGTCGGGAAGCACTTCTTCACACAAAGGGTGGTGGAAATCTGGAACTCTCTCCCCCAAAAAGCTGTGGATGCTGAGGGTCAATTGAAATTTTACCATACCTTTTGCCATTTCGAGCTTCCGGTGACGTGTGTCTCTGGGCAACTAATTCCCTTTGTTCCTCGTCTCTCACCACTAAGAAAATATTCCGGTTGTCTTTAGGCAACCTGTCCCCGTGATTTAGCCCTTTTTGAGCCCCGATATCATTCTGGTGAATAGGCACTGCTGCACTCAACGCACCCGCCCCCCCACCCACCAACCTCCAAGGCCTAAAATAGCTTACATGACCGTTCAAGGCTGTTCCTTACCCCTGCGGAGGATTCTTGTCCAACCAGCCCGCTTTGATTAGCAGGCAAAGCTGGCTCGTGTCCACCCCACGGCTTAAAAGTGACCTCGAGGAGATCGGCGACTCGTCCACACGGTCGGAAAGGCTGCCCTCCAAGTGGAGCGAGTTGTCCACTTTCAGTCCGGCCAGGCTCAGATCGTCAGACATGGAGCGAGCAGGAGTGCTGGGAATAAACAAAAATAAATAACATCAGCCAAAAGGAAACTCAACGTCTAACGGAATGTGTTACTGTCGAACTCCATGTCTAACGGAATGTGTTACTGTCGAACTCCACGTCTAACAGAACGTGCTACTGTCGAGCTCCACGTCTAACGGATTGTTTTACTGTCGAACTCCATGTCTAACGGAATGTGTTACTGTCAAACTCCACGTCTAATGGAACGTGTTACTGTCGAACTCCACGTCTAACGGATTGTGTTACTGTCGAACTCCACGTCTAACGGAATGTGTTACTGTCGAACTCCACGTCTAACGGATTGTGTTACTGTCGAACTCCACGTCTAACGGAATGTGTTACTGTCGAACTCCACGTCTAACGGAATGTGTTACTGTCGAACTCCACGTCTAACGGAATGTGTTAGTCGAACTCCACGTCTAACGGAATGTGTTACTGTCGAACTCCACGTCTAACAGAATGTGTTACTGTCGAACTCCACGTCTAACGGAATGTGTTACTGTCGAACTCCACGTCTAACGGATTGTGTTACTGTCGAACTCCATGTCTAACAGAATGTGTTACTGTCGAACTCCACGTCTAACAGAATGTGTTACTGTCGAACTCCATGTCTAACGGAATGTGTTACTGTCGAACTCCACGTCTAACGGAATGTGTTACTGTCGAACTCCATGTCTAATGGAATGTGTTACTGTCGAACTCCACGTCTAACGGATTGTGTTACTGTCGAACTCCATGTCTAACAGAATGTGTTACTGTCGAACTCCACGTCTAACGGAATGTGTTACTGTCGAACTCCACGTCTAACAGAATGTGTTACTGTCGAACTCCACGTCTAACGGATTGTGTTACTGTCGAACTCCATGTCTAACAGAATGTGTTACTGTCGAACTCCACGTCTAACGGATTGTGATACTGTCGAACTCCACGTCTAACGGAATGTGTTACTGTCGAACTCTATGTCTAACGGAATGTGTTACTGTCGAACTCCATGTCTAACGGAATGTGTTACTGTCGAACTCCATGTCTAACGGAATGTGTTACTGTCGAACTCAACGGTTTTACTGCTTTAAAGAACATGAGAACTCCTCATGACAGGCAGAGGACATCTTTTTCAATGGTCTTCCCTCTGGTGTCCTCCAAGGAACTATCCTTGGCCCCCCTCCTATTCCTCGTCTACATGCTGCCCCTTGGCGACATCATCCGAAAACACAGCGTCAGATTCCACATGTACGCCGACGACACCCAGCTCGACATCACTACCACCTCTCGCGACAGCTTCACTATCTCTAAATTGTCACACTGCTTGTACAACATCCAGCACTGGAACAGCAGAAATTTCCTCCAACTAAATATTGGGAAGACCGAACTCTTTGGGCAGGATTTTCATTGGGCCGTGGAGTCGGGATTGGAGGCGTGTGGGGGGTTAAAATCCCGAAATCGGGGGGCACGAACCCATCCCGCCCCCAACCCACCTCCATGCCAGTTTCAAAGGAGGTGGGTACCCGACCCGCACTGGGACCCGCCTCCCCGAGGCGGGAAGGGGATTGGTGCCAATTCACTGCCTGTTAACAGGTAGTTAACAGGTAGTTTTTAGCCTAATCCCTATTTTTAATGTTGAAGTGTGGGATTCCCGACGGCTCCAAACCACGCCAAGTTAGCGAGGCGGGCCGTCGGGCTGAAGGACTTGGAGGGGTCGAGATGTCCGGTGTTCAGGTGAGTGATGGGTGCATGAGTTCAGAGGTAAGTGTGTTTGGTGTGTGTAAAGTGTTTAAAGAAGTTTTACTTACATGTACTTACCATTACAGCCTTCCTTCCTTCAGGTCTCGGGAGTCCCTCATCTCACCGGCACAGAAAGCAGAATGGCCGCAAGCTGTCAAAAGTTGCAGCATTCAGCTTTCTGTTCCGGGGAGATCTCTAAATCATCCTGAGAGGAAGGAATTAACCTGGAGTACAGATTGTCAGTGTTTGACAGCTTCAAACAGCTGTGAAACGCTGATATTTCATCTGTCAAAAGGTCTTGACAAATGAAATGTCAATCTGTGACATCACCTGTTGCCGGGTGGGCCTTAATTGGCCTCCACGCCCGCTGGGCGGGCTCAACAAGGTCAATCAAGTCAAAATCGCGTGGGTTGGCTAGAACTCAATGGAGGCGGGACTACAACCCCGAAAGTTGTAGTCACGCCTCCTCAATGAAAATCCAGCCCATTGTCTCCGGTCGCCGCCACAAACTCCGTTCCCTAGCCACTGACTCCATCCCTCTTCCTGGCAATTGGCTGAGTCTGAACCAGACTGTTCGCAACCTTGGTGTCGTATTTGACCCCGAGATGAGCTTCCGACCACATATCTGCCCCATCACTAAGATCGTCTATTTCCACCTCCATAACATCGCCCGTCTCCGCCCTTGCCTCAGCTCATCCGCTGCTGAAACCCTCATCCACGCCTTTGTTACCTCTAGACTCGACTATTCCAATGCACTCCTGGCCAGCCTCCCATCTTCCCCCCTCCATAAACTTCAACTCATCCAAAACTCTGCTGCCCCGTGTCCTAACTCGCACCCAGTCCCGTTCACCCATCGCTGACCTACATTGGCACCCTGTCCTGCAAAGCATCGATTTTAAAATTCTCATCCACTTTTTCAAATCCCTCCATGGTCTCGCCTCTCCCTATCTCTGTAACCTCCTCCAGCCCTACAACCCTCCGAGATCTCTGCGCTCCTCCAATTCTGCCCTCTTGAGCGTCCCTAATTTCCATTGCTCCACCATTGGCGGCTGTGCCTTCAGCTGCCTGGGTCCTAAGCTCTGGAATTCCCTTCCCTGAACCTCTCCGCCTCTCTCTGTTCCTTTAAGACGCTCCTTAAAACCGACCTCTTTGACCAAGCTTTTGGTCACCTGTCCTAATATCTCCTTATGTGGCTCGGTGTCAAATTGTGTTTGATAATCGCTCCTGTGAAGCGCCTTGGAATGTTTTACCACGTTAAAAGACACTGTATAAATATAAGTTGTTGTTGGGTATGGTGCCTAAACTGCGATTAATTTATTGCACAGAGGATTTGGCCGCTAAATGTCAGCCTTCCATCAAACGTGAAGCCCTGCCTCCTCATTAATATTCACAGAGGCTCCTCCCCCTAATGTCACTAGATCGGCTCCAGACCCAAAATGGCCAACCTCCCTCTCAGAAGGTGACTGAAAATGATGACCTTTCCAAAGGTAATAGACCTGTTCCTACCCATAATTTGTTCCCCGCACGGGGATATTCCGGGAGCAGTTTCAACACAATGGACATAGGCGCTTTGGGACGTCCTGAGGATGTGAACATAGAAACATAGAAGATAGGAGCAGGAGTAGGCCATTCGGCCCCTCGAGCCTGCTCCGCCATTCAATGAGATCATGGCTGATCATCCAAATTCAGTACCCTGTCCCTGCTTTCTCCCCATATCCCTTGATCCCTTTAGCCTTAAGAAATATATCTAACTCTTTCTTGAATATATTTAATGAATTGGCCTCAACTGCCTTGTGTGGTAGAGAATTCCACAGGTTCACCACTCTCTGGGTGAAGAAATTCCTCCTCATCTCTGTCCTAAATGGCTTAGCCCTTATCCTTAGACTGTGACCCCTGGTTCTGGACTCCCCCGCCATCGGGAACATCCTTCCTGCATCTAGTCTGTCTAGTCCTGTTAGAATTTTATAAATTTCAATGCGATCCCCTCTCATTCTTCTAAACTCCAGCGAGTATAAGCCCAATCGACCCAATCTCTCCTCATACGTCATTCCTGCCATCCCAGGTATCAGTCTGGACATCCCCCCTTCGTAACTAAATAATGAATAGAGAGAGAGAGAGAGAGAGAGAGTGAGTGAGGACGTACAGACCAAGCATCATCTCGTAATCATCCATGTTGTCGTCATCGCTGAAGAAACTGCTGGGACTCTCGCCAGTGCTGCTCCTCTCCGTGTCAGTGATGTCCTGTTAAATATCACCCGGGCAGTTTTATTTTTAAAGCTTGCAAGCCATGAAAGACTGGATTACGTCGCTCAATTCTCCTGACATGACACCCTGAAAGACCTTCTACAATCAGACACGTTAGATCATTCTTCTTCAACACAAGAAAAAGTCAAGGAAGCAAAAAGGAGGCCATTCGAGCCCGTCGTGCCTGTGCCGGTTCTTTGAAAGAGCCCTCCAATTAGTCCCACCCGTCCTGCTCTTTCCCCACAACCCTGCTAATTTTTCCTTTCCAATTCCATTTCGGAATTTATTGAATCTGCTCCCACCGCTCTTTCAGGCAGCGCATTCCAGATCACAAAAACTCGCTGCGTAAAAAATGTCTCCTCATCGCTCCCTCTGGTTCTTTTGCCAATTATCTTAAATCTGTGTCCTCTGGTTACCGACCCTCCTGCCACTGGAAACAAGTTTCTTCTTAAAACCCCTCATGATTTTGAACGCCTCTATTAAATCTCCCCTTAACCTTCTCTGCTCTCAGGAGAACAATCCCAGCTTCTCCAGTCTCGCCGCAGAGTTTTACCTTCTCTCCTTTTTCCTCCTCCCTCATTCCCTTTACACTCGGGATCCTGATGCTCCTCTCGGCAGCCCTCCATCGCGCCTGTGCGAAGATGTTGTGCAACTTATACAACAGTCGAAAAGCCAGCCGGCACTCGGCACATACGCTGGAGCAGGAGACCGCTTTCACAAGGCACCCGAGGATTCCGAAACTGAGCCACCCACCCCCACCGCCATCCCCCACCCCCCACCACACACAAATCAAAGTGGGAGCGGGGAATCAACAAACAGACACAGCGATCATCTCACCGAACAGGGAGTCCGACAAATGCTGTCCTTGTCGCCCATCTCTATGGGGAAGAAGATGCTGTCGTCCGGCGGAGTTTCACATCCTGACTGTTCCGGGGGAGCAGTGCCTGTCACAACAGAGAGCAGGCCTTTGGTTAAACCACCGTTCGGACACTCAGCGCTGAATCCTTTTCTACAGCCTCGCACTTCACAGTAAAGAAAAGAGGAATAAAAACAACTTCTACAATTTCTACATCACCTCAGGACATCCCAAAGCGCTTTACAGCCAATTAAGTACATTTTGAAGTGGCGTCACTGTTGTGATGTAGGAAACGTGGCAGCCAATTTGCGCACAGCAAGCTCCCACACAACATTGTGATAATGACCAGATCATCTGTTTCAGTGATATCGATTGAGGGATAAATAGTGGCCCCAGGACACCGGGGAGAACTCCCCTCTTCTTCGAAATAGGGGCGGTACTGAGGGAGCGCCGCACTGTCGGAGGGGCGGTACTGAGGGAGCGCCGCACTGTCGGAGGGGCAGTGCTGAGGGAGCGCCGCACTGTCGGAGGGGCAGTGCTGAGGGAGCGCCGCACTGTCGGAGGGGCAGTACTGAGGGAGCGCCGCACTGTCAGAGGGGCAGTACTGAGGGAGCGCCGCACTGTCGAAGGGGCAGTACTGAGGGAGCGCTGCACTGTCAGAGGGGCAGTACTGAGGGAGCGCTGCACTGTCGGAGGGGCAGTACTGAGGGAGTGCCGCACTGTCGGAGGGGCAGTACTGAGGGAGTGCCGCACTGTCGGAGGGGCAGTACTGAGGGAGCGCCGCACTGTCGGAGGGGCAGTACTGAGGGAGCGCCGCACTGTCGGAGGTGCCGTCTTTCGGATGAGACGTTAAACCGAGGCCCCGTCTGCCCTCTCAGGTGGACGTACAGTGACTACACTTCAAAAAGTACTTCATTGGCTACAAAGCGCTTTGGGACGTCCGGTGGTTGTGAAAGGCACTATAGAATTTTGTGAGTGACTTGCCTAAGTCTGAAACTAGAGTCTTAAACTTAAATAAAGCCAATTACATAGGTATGAGGGGCAAGTTGGCGGAGGTAGATTGGAAAAATAGATTAAAAGGTATGGCGGTAGATAAGCAGTGGCTAGCATTTAAAGAAATATTTCATAATTCTCAACAAAAATACATTCCATTGAGAAACAAAAACTCCACGGGAAAAGTGATCCATCCGTGGCTAACTAAAGAAGTTAAGGATAGCATTAGATTGAAAGAAGAAGCTTATAATGTTGTGAAGAATTGTAGTAAGCCTGAGGATTGGGAGAGTTTCAGAAACCAGCAAAGGTTGACCAAAAAAATTATAAAAAGGGAAAAAATAGAATGAGAGAAAACTAGCAAGAAATATGAAAGCAGATTGTAAGAGCTTCTACAAGTATGTAAAAAGGAAGAGAGTAGCAAAATTAAACGTTGGTCCCTTAGAGGCTGAGACAGGAGAAATTATTATGGGGAATAGGAAATGGAAGAAACGTTAAACAAATATTTTGTATCTGTCTTCACAGTAGAAGACACAAAAAGCATACCAAAAATGGTGGGGAACCAAGGGTCTAATGAGGGTGAGGAACTTAACGTAATTAATATAAGTAGAGAAAAAGTAATAATGAAACTAATGGGACTAAAAGCCGACAAATCCCCTGGACCTGACGGCCTACATCCTAGGGTTCTAAAAGAGGTGGCTGCAGAAATAGTGGATGCATTGGTTTTGATCTTCCAAAATTCCCTAGATTCTAGAATGGTCCCAGCGGATTGGAAGATTGCAAATGTAACACCGCTATTCAAGAAAGGAGGGAGCGAGAAAACAGGGAACTACAGGCCAGTTAGCCTGACATCAGTCGTCGGGATAATGCTGGAATCCATTGTTAATGAAGTGGTATCAGGGCACTTAGATAATCATAACATGATTAGGCAGAGTCAACATGGATTTATGAAAGGAAATCGTGTTTGACAAATTTATTAGAGTTTTTTGAGGATGTAACTAGCAGGGTAGATAAAGGGGAACCAGTGGAGGTAGTATATTTGGATTTCCAAAAGGCATTCGATAAGATGTCGTATAAAAGGTTATTACACAAGGGCTCATGGGGTTGGGGGTAATATAGTAGCATGGATAGAGGATTGGTTAACGGACAGAAAACAGAGAGTAGGGATAAATGGGCCTTTTTCAGGTTGGCAGGCTGTAACTAGTGGGGTGCTGCAAGGATCAGTGCTGGGGCCTCAGCTATTTACAATCTATATTAATGACCCAGATGAAGGGACCGAGTGCAATGTATCCAAGTTTGCTGATGATACAAAGCTAGGTGGGACAGTAAGCTGTGAGGAGAACAGAGTCTGCAAAGGGATATAGATAGACTGAGTGAGTGGGCAGTAAGGTGGCAGATGGAGTATAATGTAGGGAAATGTGAGGTTATTCACTTTGGTAGGAAGAATAGAAAAACAGAATATTTTTTTTAAATGGTGAGAAACTTTCAGATGTTGGTGTTCAGAGAGATTTGGGTGTCCGTGTACAGGAAACACAGAAAGCTAGCGTGCAGGTACAGCAAGCAATAAGGAAGGCAAATGACATGTTGGCCTTTATTGCAAAGGGGTTGGAGTATAAGAGTGAGGAAGTCTTGCTCCAATTGTACAGGGCCTTGGTGAGACCACACCTGGAGTACTGTGCACAGTTTTGGTCTCCTTATCTAAGGAAGGATATACTTGCCTTGGAGGCGGTGCAACGAAGGTTCACTAGATTGATTCCTGGGATGAGAGGGCTGTCCTATGAGGAGAGATTGTGTAGATTGGGCCGATACTCTAGAAGAATGAGAGGTGATCTCATTGAAACATACAAGATTCTGAGGGGGATTGACAGGGTAGATGCTGAGAGGCTGTTTCCCCCTGGCTGGAGAGTCTAGAACTGGGGTGGCATAGTCTCAGGATAAGGGGTCGGCCATTGAAGACCAAGATGAGGAGGAATTTCTTCACTCAGAGGGTTGTCAATCTTTGGAATTCTCTGCCCCGGAGGGCTGTAGATGCTGAGTCTTTGAGTATATTCAAGGCTGAGATCGATAAGTTTCTGGACTCGAGGGGAATCGAGGGATATGGAGATCGGGCAGGAAAGTGGAGTTGAGGTAGAAGATCAGCCATGATCTTATTGAATGGTGGAGCAGGCTCGAGGGGCCGAATGGCCGACTCCTGCTCCTAATTCTTATGTTCTTATGTTCTATAGAAATGCAAGCTTTTCTTTTTCTTTTACACACTATTGACCTCTGGGTCTAACTTGTCCGACTTTTTACACAACTTCCCCAAATTAACGCTTCATGTCGCAACTGTTCTCTCGATCTGCTGTTGCAATATCCTCAAATAGTGCTCATAGGAGCGGGTTAGCCCCTGCAGTACCTCAACAAAACTACCCTGCAGTGTCTCCGGGTGGGTCAGTACAGGGTATTTTTTTTATTCGTTCCTGGGATGTGGGCGTCGCTGGCAAGGCCAGCATTTATTGCCCATCCCTAGTTGTCCCTTGAGAAGGTGGTGGTGAGCCGCCTTCTTGAACCGCTGCAGTCCGTGTGGTGAAGGTCCTCCCACAGTGCTGTTAGGGAGGCAGTTCCAGGATTTTGACCCAGCGACGATGAAGGAACGGCCGATATACTTCTAAGTCAGGATGGTGTGTGACTTGGAGGGGAACTTGGAGGTGGTGGTGTTCCCATGCGCCTGCTGCCCTTGTCCTTCTAGGTGGAAGAGGTTGTGGGTTTGGGAGGTGCTGCCGAAGAAGCCTTGGCGAGTTGCTGCAGTGCATCTTGTAGATGGTACACACTGCAGCCACGGTGCGCCGGTGGTGGAGGGAGTGAATGTTTAAAGCGGTGGATGGGGTGCCAATCAAGCGGGCTGCTTTGTCCTGGATGGTGTCGAGCTTCTTGAGTGTTGTTGGAGCTGCACTCATCCAGGCAAGTGGAGAGTATTCCATCACACTCCTGACTTGTGCCTTGTAGATGGGAGGTGCTGCTCTGCTCAGCTCAAGGCGACTGTGGCTATCTGTAATATCCTTAGTGGCTCAGTGGGTAGCACTCTCGCATTTGAGTCAGAAGGTCATGGGTTCAAGTCCCACTCCAGAGACTTGAGCACAAAAATCTAGGCTGACACTCCCAGTGCAGTGCTGAGGGAGCGCCGCACTGTCGGAGGGGCAGTACTGAGGGAGCGCTGCACTGTCGGAGGGGCAGTACTGAGGGGGCGCTGCACTGTCGGAGGGGCAGTACTGAGGGAGTGCCGCACTGTCGGAGGGGCAGTACTGAGGGAGCGCCGCACTGTCGGAGGGGCAGTACTGAGGGAGCGCCGCACTGTCGGAGGGGCAGTGCTGAGGGAGCGCCGCACTGTCGGAGGGGCAGTACTGAGGGAGCGCCGCACTGTCGGAGGGGCAGTACTGAGGGAGCGCCGCACTGTCGGAGGGGCAGTACTGAGGGGGTGCCGCACTGTTGGAGGGGCAGTACTGAGGGAGCGCTGTACTGTCGGAGGGGCAGTACTGAGGGAGGACTGCACTATTGGAGGGGCAGTACTGAGGGAGCGCTGCACTGTTGGAGTGGCAGTACTGAGGGAGCGGCGCACTGTCGGACGAGCAGTACTGAGGGTGCGGCGCACTGTCGGACGAGCAGTACTGAGGGTGCGCCACACTGTCGGAGGGGCAGTACTGAGGGAGCGCTGCACTGTCGGAGGGGCAGTACTGAGGGAGCGGCGCACTGTCGGACGAGCAGTACTGAGGGTGCAGCGCACTGTCGGACGAGCAGTACTGAGGGTGCGCCACACTGTCGGAGGGGCAGTACTGAGGGAGCGCTGCACTGTCGGTGGGGCAGTACTGAGGGAGTACCGCACTGTCGGAGGTACCTTTTTCGGATGAGACGTTAAACCGAGGCCATGTCTGCTCTCTCAGGTGGACGTAAAGATCCCATGGCACTATTTCGAAGAAGAGCAGGGGAGTTCTCCCCGGTGTCCTGGGGCCAATATTTATCCCTCAACTAACATCACTAAAACAGATTATCTGATCATGATCACATTGCTGTTTCAGGGAGCTTGCTGTGCGCAAATTGGCTGCTGCGTTTCCTACATTACAACAGTGACTACACTTCAAAAAAATGTGCTTCATTGGCGCGTTGGGCCATCCTGAGTTTGTGAAAGGCGCTGTAGAAATGGATAGCCTTTCTTTGTTTCACCTTCTGTATGAGTCAGTCCCACACTGCACACTGAAGACTGTGCCCTTCTGGAGAACAGCATCACTTTGGTGCGGGGGAGTTAACCCTTCCCCTTGGGCACTGTTTGAAGATGTTGCACCACCAGTTATTGAAAGGTCAGTTCAGAAGTGAGGGGCTAATTTGGGGAAGTTATGGTCATGTTAAATATTCAGCTCAGCTCCTGCCTGCTCGCACCAAAGGCCACTTCCAATGTGTCGGCGTCCCTTATAGAGTCATAGAGCCCCACAGAAGCAGGCCATTCGGCCCATCGAGTCCGTGCCGGCTCTCTGTAGAGCAATCCAGTCAGTCCCTTTCCCCCGCTCTATTCCCGTAGCCCTGCAAGTTTATTTCCCTCAAGTGCCTATCTAGTCTCCCCTTGAAAACATTGAGTGTCTCCGCTTCCACCACTTCCGTCGGCAGCGAGTTCCAGGTCCTCACCACTCGCTGCGTAAATCAGTTTTTCCTCACGTCCCCCCTGTATCTCTTGCCCAAAACCTTAAATCTGTGTCCCCTAGTCCTTGAACCATCAACTAGTGGGAACAGCCTTTCCCCGTCCAGCCTATCCAAACCCGTCATAATCTTGTACACCTCTATCAAATCACCCCTCAACCTCCGTTGCTCTAATGAAAACAAATCCAGCTTCTCCAACCTGCCCTTGTAACTAAGATCCCCCCATCCCCGGAACCATTCTGGTAAATCTCCTCTTCACCCTCTCAAGGGCCTTCACATCCTTCCTAAAGTGTGGTGACCAGAACTGGACGCAATACTCCAGCTGTGGCCAAACCACCGTTTCCAAGAATGTCACTGACCTCATCTCCTCTGGAGATCTTCCCCTCCCGCGGCCACCAACCTCATAGTTCCCCAACCCCGCACAGCCCGCTTCTACCTCCTTCCCAAGATCCACAAACAGGACTGCCCTGGTAGACCCATCGTTTCAGCCTGTTCTTGCCCCACGGAACTTATCTCTTCCTATCTCGACTCTATCTTTTCTCCCCTTGTCCAGTCTCTTCCCACCTACATCCGCGACTCTTCGGACGCCCTCCGCCACTTTAACAGTTTCCAGTTTCCTGGCCCCAACCGCTTCCTTTTCACCATGGACGTACAATCCCTCTACACCTCCATCCCCCACCCGGATGGCCTGAGGGCGCTCCGCTTCTTCCTTGAACAGAGGCCCGACCAGTCCCCATCCACCACCACCCTCCTCCGCCTGGCTGAACTTGTTCTCATATTGAACAACTTCTCCTTTAACTCCACTCATTTCCTCCAAATCAAAGGTGTTGCTATGGGTACCCGCATGGGTCCTAGCTATGCCTGCCTTTTCGTGGGATATGTGGAACACTCTTTGTTCCAGTCCTACTCGGGTCCCCTCCCTCACCTCTTTTTCCGGTACATTGATGACTGTATCGGTGCCGTCTCCTGCTCTCGCCCTGAACTAGAAAATTTCATTCACTTTGCCTCCAATTTCCACCCTTCCCTCACCTTCAAATGGTCCATCTCCGACTCTTCCCTTCCCTTCCTCGACTTCTCCATCTCCATCTCTGGGGATAGGTTATTGACCAATATTCACCACAAGCCCACAGACTCCCACAGCTACCTGGACAACACTTCCTCCCACCCCGCCTCCTGTAAGGACTCTATTACATTCTCCCAGTTTCTCAGTCTCTGCCACATCTGCTCCGATGATGCCACCTTCCACACCGGTGCTTCCGACATGTCTTCCTTGTTCCTCAACCGAGGATTCCCCTCTACCGTGGTTGAAACGGCCCTTGACCGTGTCCGTTCTATCTCCCGCACTTCTGCCCTCACCCCTGCCCCTCCCTCCCAGAACCACGATAGGGTTCCCCTTGTCCTCACCTTTCACCCCACCAGCCTCCACATTCAACAGATCATCCTCCGGCATTTCCGCCACCTCCAAAGTGATCCCACCACCAAACACATCTTCCCCTCACCTCCCCTTTCAGCATTCCGAAGGGACCTCTCCCTCCGAGACACCCTAGTCCACTCCTCTATCACCCCCAGCACCCCTTCCCCTTCGCCTGGCACCTTCCCGTGCAAGCGCAGGAGATGTAACACCTGCCCTTATACCTCCCCCCTTCCCACTGTCCAGGGCCCCAAACACCCCTTCCAGGTGAAACAGCGATTTACTTGTACTGCTTGCAATCTAGTATTACTGTATTCACTGCTCACGGCGTGGTCTCTACATTGGGGAGACCAAACGCAGATTGGGTGACCGCTTTGCGGAACACCTCCATTCAGTCTGTAAGGGTGACCCGAGCTTCCGGTCGCCTGTCATTTTAATTCACCGCCCCATTCCCACTCAGACCTCACCGTCCTTGGCCTCTTGCATTGTTCCACGGAAGCTCAACGTAAACTCGAGGAACAGCACCTCATCTTCCGATTAGGCACTTTACAGCCTTCCGGACTCAATATCGAGTTCAACAATTTCAGATCATAACCTCGGCACCTATTATATTTTTACTTATATTTTTTATCCACACCTTTGTTTTGTTTTCCCCGCCCCCTTTTTCTTTTTTTCTCTCTCCCACATGGCAGCTGTCTCCCATTCTGCCAGCGCATTTCACACCTAATCTGAGCCGTCTTTTGTCTCCACTAGTCCGATCACCATCTCGTCTGGTTTTGAATACCTCTTAATGTCTCTTCACTTCTCTTTTGTTCTCTCCCAGCCTGGCCTCTTAATCTATTTCATTCCCTGGGCCTCTTTAGTCTTGACAAATGGTTCACCCAAAACGTTGACTCTAATTTCTCTCCACGGATGTTGCCTGGCCTGCTGAGTTTTTCCAGCATTTTCTGTTGTTATTAGCGCTTTATAAAGGTTCAGCATAACATCTGTACTTTTGTACTCAATTCCTCTATTTATGAAGCCCAAGATCCCATATGCTTTGCTAACCACTCTCTCAATATGTCCTGCCACCTTCAGGGACCTATGCACATTAACTCCCAGGTCCCTCTGTCCCTACACACTTCTAGATTAGGAATGCCCCCGAGTCCCATCCCCATTCTGTGCGGGGTCGGGAATAGGCACTGGAGTAGATGGTAGCCACTATCCTGACGCGCACGTGAGGAAGAGTCAACTGGATGAGGTACCAGGTGTCAGCCGTGGCTCAGTGGGTGGCGCTCTCGCCTCTGAGTCGGAAGGTTGTGGGTTCAAGTCCCACTCCAGACACTTGAGCACAAAAATCTAGGCTGACACTCCCAGTGCTATACTGAGGGAGCGCTGCACTGTCGGAGGGGCTGTACTGAGGGAGTGCCGCACTGTCGGAGGGGTAGTACTGAGGGAGCGCCGCACTGTCGGAGTGGCAGTACTGAGGGAGCGCCGCACTGTCGGAGAGGCAGTACTGAGGGAGCCCCGCACTGTCGGAGGGGCAGTACTGAGGGAGCGCCGCACTGTCGGAGGGGCAGTACTGAGGGAGCGCCGCACTGTCGGAAGGGCAGTACTGAGGGAGTGCCGCACTGTCGGAGGGGCAGTACTGAGGGAGCGCTGCACTGTCGGAGGGTCAGTACTGAGGGCGCGCCGCACTGTCGGAGGGTCAGTACTGAGGGCGCGCCGCACTGTCGGAGGGTCAGTACTGAGGGAGCGCCGCACTGTCGGAGGGGCAGTACTGAGGGAGCGCCGCACTGTTGGAGGGGCAGTACTGAGGGAGCGCCGCACTGTCGGAGGGGCAGTACTGAGCGAGCGCCGCACTGTCGGAGGGTCCGTACTGAGGGAGTGCTGCACTGTCGGAGTTGCCGCCTTTCAGATGAGACGTTAAACCCAGGCCCCGACTGCTCGCTCAGGTAAAAATTTTCACGACGCTATTTCAAAGAAGAGCGGGGGGGGGGAGTTCTCCCCGGTGTCCTGGGGCCAATATTTATCCCTCAACCAACATCACTGAAAAAAAGTTATCTGGTCATCAACACATTGCTGTTTGTGGGAGCTTGCTGTGCACAAATTGGCTGCCGTGTTTCCTACATTACAACAGTGACTACACTTCAAAAGTACTTCATTGGCTGTAAAGCACTTTGACACGTCCTGAGGTCGTGAAACGCTGTAGAAATGCGAGTGCACACAGACACAGTGTGCTCATTGTCCTAAGACTTCTCAAAGAATAAAAATACTGCACAGCTTCCTTGTTCCGTCAGGCTGGATGACCTCGGAGAAGACAGACTCTCAACGACGGTTCCTCCTCTGGGAAGTTTCATGCGATAACGTGGCCTCAAGTCACATTCTAAATAAACACCTGTATGTGTAAATTAAAGGGTCGCAGCTTTCAATATAAAGAGAGAGTCTGGACAAACTGGATCTCACCCCACTCTACGGGGGGAGAAAACATGACATTTTATGTCACAATTCTGTCATGTTCAAGCGGGAGAGGTGTTGTGGTTCACCGTAGCCACAGCTTTCTCAGGAGAAAAAAGTCAAGCCGACCCACCCGCGCCCTATAATGTGGGAAGTGTGGAAGCCAATTTGCACACAGCAAGCTCCCACAAACATCAACTTGATAATGACCAGATCATCGGTTTTAGGGATGTTGGTTGAGGGATAAATATTGTCCAGGACACCGGGGATAACTCCCCCTGCTCTTTTTCAAAATAGGGCCATGGGATCTTTTACGTCTACCTGAGAGATCAGACGGGGCCACGGTTTAACGTCACATCCGAAAGACGGCACCTCCGACAGTGCAGAGTTCCCTCAATACTGCCCCTCCGACAGTGCGGCGCTCCCTCAGTACTGCCTCTCCGACAGTGCGGCGCTCCCTCAGTACTGCCCCTCCGACAGTGCGGGACTCCCTCAGTACTGCCCCTCCGACAGTGCGGGACTCCCTCAGTACTGCCCCTCCGACAGTGCGGCGCTCCCTCAGTACTGTCCCTCCGACAGTGCGGCGCTCCCTCAGTACTGCCCCTCCGACAGTGCGGCGCTCCCTCAGTACTGTCCCTCCGACAGTTCGGCGCTCCCTCAGTACTGCCCCTCCGACAGTGCGGCGCTCCCTCAGTACTGCCCCTCCGACAGTGCGGCGCTCCCTCAGTACTGCCCCTCCGACAGTGCGGCGCTCCCTCAGTACTGCCCCTCCGACAGTGCGGCGCTCCCTCAGTACTGTCCCTCCGACAGTGCGGCGCTCCCTCAGTACTGCCCCTCCGACAGTGCGGCGCTCCCTCAGTACTGCCCCTCCGACAGTGCGGCGCTCCCTCAGTACTGCCCCTCCGACAGTGCGGCGCTCCCTCAGTACTGCCCCTCCGACAGTGCGGCGCTCCCTCAGTACTGCCCCTCCGACAGTGCGGGACTCCCTCAGTACTGCCCCTCCGACAGTGCGGCACTCCCTCAGTACTGCCCCTCCGACAGTGCGGCACTCCCTCAGTACTGCCCCTTTGACAGTGCGGCACTCCCTCAGTACTGCTCCTCCGACAGTGCGGCGCTCCCTCAGTACTGCCCCTCCGACAGTGCAGCACTCCCTCAGTACTGCCCCTCCGACAGTGCGGGACTCCCTCAGTACTGCCCCTCCGACAGTGCAGCACTCCCTCAGTACTGCCCCTCCGACAGTGCGGCGCTCACTCAGTACTGCCCCTCCGACAGTGTGGCGCTCCCTCAGTACTGCCCCTCCGACAGTGCGGCGCTCCCTCAGTACTGCCCCTCCGACAGTGCGGCGCTCCCTCAGTACTGCCCCTCCGACAGTGCGGCGCTCCCTCGGTACTGCCCCTCCGACAGTGCGGGACTCCCTCAGTACTGCCCCTCCGACAGTGCGGCGCTCCCTCAGTACTGCCCCTCCGACAGTGCGACGCTCCCTCAGTACTGCCCCTCCGACAGTGCGGCGCTCCCTCAGTACTGCCCCTCCGACAGTGCGGCGCTCCCTCAGTACTGCCCTGGGTGTGTCAGCCTGGATTTTCTGCTCGAGCTGCTTGAGGGGCACTCGAACCCACAGTTTTCTAACTCAGCGGCGAGAGAGAGAGCTGCCCACTGAGCCACGGCTGACACAACTACCACTACACGATCGGAACTAGATGGACCTTGTTCTTTTTGCTTCCAGCAATTCCAACATAGCTCAGGATTAGGTCTGGAATCTCTACACACAAGCGCAGGCGCGCACAACCAAGAGAGGACGACAAACCGCCGTACTTACAATGGATCGACTGGCCAAAGGATTGTTTCGGCGGGAGGTCAAGGACACTGTGCGGCTGCACTGAGAGTTTGGTCCGCGGTGTGAGCGGGGGAGGGGTCCTGGGTTCCGTCTTACATTCATCCAAGATCGTTCTTTGTGTGGGACTGAAAGGCAGAAGGAAATAGGAAAGTTATACTTGCTAACAACTAAACCGGCAATTCAACATCACATCAACACTCCCAGGGCAGGTACAGCACGAGTTAGATACAGAGTAAAGCTCCCTCTACACTGTCCCCATCAAACACTCCCAGGACAGGTACAGCACGGGTTAGATACAGAGTAAAGCTCCCTCTACACTGTCCCATCAAACACTCCCAGGGCAGGTACAGCACGGGTTAGATACAGAGTAAAGCTCCCTCTACACTGTCCCATCAAACACTCCCAGGGCAGGTACAGCACGGGTTAGATACAGAGTAAAGCTCCCTGTACACTGTCCCATCAAACACTCCCAGGGTAGGTACAGCACGGGTTAGATACAGAGTAAAGCTCCCTCTACACTGTCCCATCAAACACTCCCAGGGCAGGTACAGCACGGGTTAGATACAGAGTAAAGCTCCCTCTACACTGTCCCAGGGCAGGTACAGCATGGTTTAGGTACAGAGTAAAGCTCCCTCTACACTGTCCCATCAAACACTCCATGGGCAGGTACAGCACGGGTTAGATACAGAGTAAAGCTCCCTCTACACTGTCCCATCAAACACTCCCAGGTCAGGTACAGCACGGGTTAGATGCAGAGTAAAGCTCCCTCTACACTGTCGCATCAAACACTCCCAGGGCAGGTACAGCACGGGTTAGATACAAAGTAAATCTCCCTCTACATTGTCCCATCAAACACTCCCAGGGCAGGTACAGCACGGGTTAGATACAGAGTAAAGCTCCCTCTACACTGTCCCATCAAACACTCCCAGGGCAGGTACAGCACGGGTTAGATACAGAGTAAAGCTCCCTCTACACTGTCCCATCAAACACTCCCAGGGCAGGTACAGCACGGATTAGATACAGAGTAAAGCTCCCTCTACATTGTCCCATCAAACACTCCCAGGGCAGGTACAGCACGGGTTAGATACAGAGTAAAGCTCTCTCTACACTGTCCCATCAAACACTCCCAGGGCAGGTACAGCACGGGTTAGATACAGAGTAAAGCTCCCTCTACACTGTCCCATCAAACACTCCCAGGGCAGGTACAGCACGGGTTAGATACAGAGTAAAGCTCCCTCTACACTGTCCCATCAAACACTCCCAGGGCAGGTACAGCACGGGTTAGATACAGAGTAAAGTTCCCTCTACACTGTCCCATCAAACACTCCCAGGGCAGGTACAGCACGGGTTAGATACAGAGCAAAGCTCCCTCTACACTGTCCCATCAAACACTCCCATGCAGGTACAGCACAGGTTAGATACAGAGTAAAGCTCTCTCTACACTGTCCCATCAAACACTCCCAGGGCAGGTACAGCACGGGTGAGATACAGAGTAAAGCTCCCTCTCCACTGTCCCATCAAACACTCCCAGGGCAGGTACAGCACGGGTTAGATGCAGAGTAAAGCTCCCTCTACACTGTCCCATCAAACACTCCCAGTGCAGGTACAGCACGGGTTAGATACAGAGTAAAGCTCCCTCTACACTGTCCCATCAAACACTCCCAGGGCAGGTACAGCACGGGTTAGATACAGAGTAAAGCTCCCTCTACACTGTCCCATCAAACACTCCCAGGACAGGTACAGCACGGGTTAGATACAGAGTAAAGCTCCCTCTACACTGTCCCATCAAACACTCCCAGGGCAGGTACAGCATGGGTTAGATACAGAGTAAAGCTCCCTCTACACTGTCCCATCAAACACTCCCAGGGCAGGTACAGCACGGGTTAGATACAGAGTAAAGCTCCCTCTACACTGTCCCATCAAACACTCCCAGGGCAGGTACAGCACGGGTTAGATACAGAGTAAAGCTCCCTCTAGACTGTCCCATCAAACACTCCCAGGGCAGGTACAGCACGGGTTAGATACAGAGTAAAGCTCCCTCTACACTGTCCCATCAAACACTCCCAGGGCAGGTACAGCACAGGTTAGATACAGAGTAAAGCTCCCTCTACACTGTCCCATCAAACACCCCCAGGGCAGGTACAGCACGGGTTAGATACAGAGTAAAGCTCCCTCTGCACTGTCCCATAGTGTTAGTTTCCAAAGGTGTGGGGTTCGGAGCTGAAGGCCTTCTTCAGCTTCCCCTGATTAGTGGGCACCGAGATGCCCCCCCCCCTCAGAGTACGGGAGCCCACTTGCCATACTTAAATGAGGTAAACTCACCCTGACCCCACATACTTTGGCATTGAGCAGATTGGGCATGTTACTGGACTAACAATTGGGAGAGCGCGAGTTCAAATCCCACCATGGCAGATTGAGAATTTGAATTAAAAATGGAAATGAATCCAATTCTGGTTTTAGGAAGGGTGTGAAGGCCGTCGAGAGGATGCAAAAACGATTTACTAGAATGGTTCCAGGGATGAGGGACTTCAGTTACGTGGATAGACTGGAGAAGCTGGGGCTGTTCTCCTTGGAGCAGAGAAGGTTGAGAGGAGATTTGATAGAGGTGTTCAAAATCATGAGGGGTCTGGACAGAGTAGAGAGAGAGAAACTGTTCCCATTGGTGGAAGGGTCGAGAACCAGAGGACACAGATTTAAGGTGATTGGCAGAAGAACCAAAGGCGACCTGAGGAAAAACTTTTTTACACAGCGAGTGGTTAGGATCTGGAATGCACTGCCTGAAAGGGTGGTGGAGGCAGACTCAATCGTGGCTTTCAAAACGGAGTTGGATAAGTACCTGAAGGAAAAAAATTTGCAGGGCTACAGGGAAAGGGCGGGGGAGTGGGACTGGCTGAAGTGCTCTTGCAGAGAGCCAGCACGGGCTCGACAGGCCGAATGGCCTCCTTCTGTGCTGTAACCATTCTATGATTCTATGAAAAGCTGGCCTCAGTAACAGTGACCGCGAAGCTGTCGGATTGTCGTTAATGTCCTTTAGGGGAGGAAACCTGCCGTCCTGACCCGGTCTGGGCCTACACGTGACTCCAGTCCCCACACCCAACGTGGTTTGCTCTTAACTGCCCTCGGAGGTGGTCCTAGCAAACCTCTCAATCGTATCAAACCGCTAAGAAGTGGTTCAAGAAGGCGGTTCCCCACCCCCTTCTCAAAGTCTACGAGGCAACAAACACCAGGCTTGCCAGCGACACCCACGTCCCGAAAATAAATCTCGGGTGTCAGTGGCAATCTGGAACCACGCCCGAGATTAATCTGTGAACAGCAAGTGTTTTATTTAAAGTCAATAAAACTGAAAGGGGGGTGGGTTTCCAAGGACACCAGAAATTGACTACTTCCCTTTCCTCCCTCTTTAACTAATAAGAAGCACGGCCAACGCGCCAGTGACAATTATGAGCTTACCACGAATGTCAAATACTCCAGAATAATGTCCACAAAACTAATTCCCCTTTCTATTTATTTGACTTTGACTTCCCCGTCAGTCTCTCCTCACTGCCGAGAGAATGGAACGCACAAACATCGTTCACCTCAAAATGCCACTCTTTCCCCATCACCGACTCGACCCACCCATTTAATTTTGCGTAAACATTCTTTGACCCCCCTAAAGAAAATGAAATAAAATGTTAACCTTTTATAAAAAGGTCTACAGCTGTCGAAGGGAGAGGCCCAGCTCCAGGGAAAGTGTATCTGCCTCTCTAACAATAATCATGAAGAACCACCGAGTTGTGGTTCTGACTTTGTTTGATTGAATACTGAACTCCAAAAAGTCTGCAGCGAGTATATGGGTAGGGCAATGCAGTTATGTTGTTACTTCACTAGAAATCTAGAGGCCTGGTCTGATAATCCAGAGAACAGCAAGTTCAAATCCCACCATGGAACTCCGAGAATTTGAATTCAAATTAAAAAATAAATAAATCTGGAAATAAAATCTGCTCTCAGTAAAAGTGATCGTGAAGCTGTCGGATTGTCGGAAAAACCCAACTGGTTCACTGATGTCCCTTTAGGGAAGGGAACCTGCCGTCCTTACCCGGTCTGGGCCTCCAGGTGAAGATCTCTCGCTTCACAATTCCTATGTCGCTCGATCCTGGCGTTCTATACTTAGCAACATCGTGTGGGAGGACCTTCACCACACGGACCGCGGCAGTTCAAACAGAAAGACCACCTCGATCGTCTCAGGGCAACCAGGGATGGGCAATAAACATCAGCGTTGCCAGAGACGCCCCCATCCCGAGAATGAATGAATTATCAAGAAGGCAAGCTTGGATACTGGAAAGTGTGAGGTTATGCACTTTGGCAGGAAAAATCGTAGAGCAAGTTATTATCTTAATGGCAAGAAACTGGAAAGTACTGAAGTACAAAGGGATCTGGGGGTCCTGGTGTACGAAACTCAAAAGGTTAGTATGCAGGTGCAGCAAGTGGTTAAGAAGGCCAATGGAATGTTGGCTTTCATTGCTAGGGGGATAGAATATAAAAATAGGGAGGTATTGCTTCAGTTGTACAAGGTATTGGTGAGACCGCACCTGGAATACTGCGTACAGTTTTGGTGTCCATACTTAAGAAAGGACATACTTGCTCTCGAGTCAGTACAAAGAAGGTTCACTCGGTTAATCCCGGGGATGAGGGGATGGACATATGAGGAGAGGTTGAGTAGATTGAGACTCTACTCATTGGAGTTCAGAAGAATGAGAGGCGATCTTATTGAAACATACAAGATTGTGAAGGGGTTGGATCGGGTGGATGCGGGGAGGATGTTCCCGATGATGGGTGAAACTAGAACTACTAGGGGGCATTGTCTTAGAATAAGGGGCTGCTCTTTCAAGACTGAGATGAGGAGGAACTACTTCACTCAGAGGGTGGTAGGTCCATGGAATATGCTGCCCCAAAAAGCTGTAGAAGCTACATCATTACATAAATTTAAAACAGAAATAGACAGTTTTCTAGAAGTAAAGGAATTAAGGGTTACGGGGAGCGGGCAGGAATTTGGACATGAGTCTAGGTTCGGATCGGTCATGGCCCGGTGGGTAGCGGAGCTGGCCCAGGGGCCGTGTAGCCTGATCCTGCTCCTATTTCGTGTGACTAATTCTGTTAGATTCAGGAGATGGTTCTGTGATAGTGGATTGGCGGTTAGGATCAGATCAGCCATGATCTTATTGAATGGCGGAGCAGGCTCGAGGGGCCGATTGGCCTACTCCTGCTCCTATTTCTTATGTTCTTATGTTCTTAAGCTCACATGGTTCAAGGTAGGTTTTCAAACGGGGTGCCCCTGGTTCGAAATCCCCCACCAACCACTAAACATTTTTACACAAAGAATCTCTCTCCTCCAATAGCTCGTGGATGTTTGGTCAATTGAAATTTTCAAGACAGAGATTGACAAGATCTTTGTTGGGTAAGGGTATCAAGCGTTATGGAGCTAAGGCAGGTAAATGAGTTTGAGGAACAGATCAGCCATGATCCGACTGAACAACAGAACAACAACAATAACTTGCATTTATACAGCGCCTTTAACGTAGTAAAATGTCCCAAGGTTCTTCACAGGAGCGATTATCAAACAGTGGTCATCAATGACCTTCCCTCCATCATAAGGTCAGAAGTGGGGATGTTCGCTGATGATTGCACACTGTTCAGCACCATTCGAGACTCGTCAGATACTGACGCAGTTCGTGTCCATATGCAGCAAGACCTGGACAACATTCAGACTTGGGCTGACAAGTGGCAAGTAACATTCGCACCACACAAGTGCCAGACAATGACCATCTCCAACAAGCGAGACTCTAACCATCTCCCCTTGACATTCAATGGCATTACCATCGCTGAATCACCCACTACAGGTAGACTACCCTTTATCCGAACTTCCGAAAACCGAAATCGTTCAGCGTAAGTCGTGCGCACGACCCCGACCCCCGCCGACCCCCACCCCGACCCCCCGCCGACCCCGACCCCCGCCGACCCCCGACCCCCGCCCCCTTTCGGATAAGATATAGTGTACCAGCCTTTATCCGCACATCCGAAAACAGAAAACCTCTGAAAGCCGAAAGTGGCGCAAAACATGACCCACGCAGGTGTTATGCTGCTCCGTTTGATTGTTGCTGCTCTCTGATATTTGCTGCTCTCTTTGATATTTGCTGCTCTCTTTGATATTTGCTGCTCTATTTATTTATCCCACTCAGGTATTCATAAGGTCCGCCGACCCCCACCCTTTCGGATAAGGGATAGTGTATCCTTTATCCGCACTCCCGAAAACCGAATTAATCTGAAAACCGAAGTGTTTTCGCTCAGCGTAAGTCGTGCGCACGACCCCGACCCCCGCCGACCCCCCGCCGACCCCCACCCCCGACCACGACCCCCCACCGACCCCCACCCCCCGCCGACCCCCACCCTTTCGGATAAGGGATAGTGTATCCTTTATCCGCACTCCCGAAAACCGAATTACTCTGAAAACCGAAGTGTTTTCGCTCACCTTCCGAAATCCGAAATTTTCCGAAAACCGAAACACGGCTGGTCCCGAGGTTTTCGGATAAAGGATAGTCTACCTGTATCAACATCCTGGGGGTTACCATTGATCAGAAACTGAGCTGGACCAGCCATATAAATACTGTGGCTACAAGAGCAGGCCAGAGGCTGGGAATTCTGCGGCGAGTGTCTCACCTCCTGACTCCCCAAAGCCTTTCCACCATCTACAAGGCACAAGTCAGAAGTGTGATGGAATACTCTCCACTTGCCTGGATGAGTGCAGCTCCAACAACACTCAAGAAGCTCGACACCATTCAGGATAAAGCAGCCCGCTTGATTGGCACTCCTTCCACCACCTTCAACATTCACTCCCTCCACCACCGGCGCACTGTGGCTGCAGTGTGTACCATCTACAAGATGCACTGCAGCAACTCGCCAAGGCTTCTTCGGCAGCACCTCCCAAACCCGCGACCTCTACCACTTAGAAGGACAAGGGCAGCAGATGCATGGGAACATCACCACCTACAAGTTCCCCTCCAAGCCACACACCATCCTGACTTGGACCTGTATCGCCGTTCCTTCACTGTCGCTGGGCCAAAATCCAGGAACTCCCTTCCTAACAGCATTGTGGGTGTACCTACACCATATGGACTGCAGCGGTTCAAGAAGGCGGCTCACCACCATCTTCTCAAGGGCAATTAGGGATGGGCACTAAATGCAGGCCTAGCCAGCGACGCCCACATCCCATCAATGAATTAAAAAAAAAAATTTTTAATTTGACACCGAGCCACATAAGGAGATATTAGGGCAGATGACCAAAGAGGTCGGTTTTAAGGAGGGTCTTAAAGAGGGAGAGAGAGGCGGAGAAGTTTAGGGAGGGAATTCCAGAGCTTAGGGCCCAGGCAGCTGAAGGCACGGCCGCCAATGGTGGAGCGATTAAAACCGGAGATGCACAAGAGGCCAGAGATCTCGGAGGGTTGTGGGACTGGAGGAGGTTACAGAGATAGGGAGAGGGACGAGGCCATGGAGAGATTTGAAAACAAGGATGAGAATTTTAAAATCGAGGCGTTGCCGGACCGGGAGCCAGTGTAGGTCAGCGAGCCCAGGGGGTGATGGGTGAACGGGACTCGAGGGGCTGAATGGCCCTACTGTTCCTTTGAGCTTGGAACTTACTGGTCGACACATCTGCTAAAGGGGTTCTAACAGTGCTTGGAATTCAGCAGAAGCCTTGTGAAGATGACTGAACCCTTCCCACAAAGAAAAGCCAACATCCCTCACAGGAATTATACACTTCTGGCTCTTGGCCACAGCAGAGGTTAATAATTCCCCTCAAGGGCAGCCAGCTAGCAACTAAAACATTTGCTTAACAGATAAAATCAGCGAGTTGGCCAATCTTTCCTTATTCACACAGCCTCTCAACTGAAACAGGAGCAACGGCAAACATTGAACCAGAATGGGTTGTACACCCCTGTGGTAAACCACTGTTATCGTTCACAACCGTTCACTATTGTTACACTGTTGTTATCACTGTTTACACTGTTGTTATCACTACACAAGGTTGGTATATCAACCCCAGTACTGGGATATCTGTTGGTGTCCCTTTTTAGAAAGGCCTCAGCACCTCCCAAAGCGCTTTACAGCCAATGGAGTACCTTTGAAGTGTAGTCACTGTGGTAATGCTGAATCGTTGAGAATATTCAAGGCTGAGATCGATAGATTTTTGGACTCTCGGGGAATCGAGGGATATGGGGATCAGGCGGGAAAGTGGAGTTGAGGTCAAAGATCAGCCATGATCTTACCGAATGGTGGAGCAGGCTCAAGGGGCCGAATGGCCTATTCCTGCTCTTAATTCTTATTTTCTTATTCAATGAAAATGGGATGAAAAATCATTTTTTTAAATTCTCCTCTGATTTTTCTCTCTGGTTTTTGCTCGCTGCAGCGTCCAGGAGGTTAATGTTTAATTCCTGGAGACTCCAGGGCAGTCCTGGAGGGTTACTGGTAAACTCAAGACTCCCTTTCTGTCCAGCTCACAATCCAAGGCTCAACTTAAGGGCCTTCTTCAACCCCCAAAGAACTGCTCCGAAGGTGGGCCATCAGGCGAGTGTCAGGAGAGAGAGTCACTGGGCAATCAGGCCAAGGCTGGGGGGGGGGAAACAGGGAAGTTGGGTAGAACATTTTCTGCCACCGAGTTGCTGATAAATGAGCAGATGCGATTACACTGCAGGCATCAGTGTGAATGGGCGAGAGAGAGAGAGAGAGATAAAAGCGGAAACAAATCAGACCCAAATAACTACCGCGGCATCTGTGTCAACAGTTGTCTAGGGAAGTTATTCTGCAGTATTCTAAATAGTAGATTACTTGATTTTCTTAACAAACATAATATCCTCAGAAAAAACCAAATAGGCTTTCTTCCAAAACACCGCACCGCCGACCATATCTATACCCTTCACACCCTCATTGAAAAACATATACACCAAACAAAAAATGGGAAAATATTCGCCTGTTTCATCGACTTCAAGAAAGCCTTTGACTCTATATGGCACGAAGGGCTCTATTATAAACTTCTTCAATGTGGAATAGGGGGCAAAGTCTATGACCTTATTAAATCAATGTATCTGAAAAACAAATGCGGGGTCAAAATTGGAGACAAACGCACCGATTTCTTCACCCAGAGAAGAGGCGTCCGGCAGGGCTGCAATTTGAGCCCGACCCTGTTCAACATATACATAAATGAATTAGCAGACATGCTGGAGCAAAGCGAGTCACCAGGTCTCCGTCTCCTAGATGGAGAAGTGAAATCCCTGTTCTATGCGGACGACCTGGTTCTGCTGTCTCCCACAGAACAGGGATTACAGCAACAACTAGACCTACTCGACAAATACTGCCAAAATTGGGCTCTAACAGTAAATCTAAAGAAAACCAACATCATGATTTTTCAAAAAAGGCCCAGATGTCAGGAAAACAAATACCAGTTTACCCTCAGTGATACCACTATAGGACACACTATGAGCTACACCTACCTTGGTCTAACTATTACAGCATCAGGGAGCTTCAGCATAGCAGTGAATGCACTAAAAGAAAAAGCCCGAAGAGCCCTATATGCAATAAAAAGAAAATTCTACAACATCCAAATCCCAATCAAAATCTGGCTCAAAATATTTGACAGCATAATCCTGCCCATTGCACTGTACGGTAGTGAAGTATGGGGCCCGCTAAATCACCAAAGCTACACTAAATGGGAAAAACATACAATAGAAGCCCTACATGCAGAATTCTGCCGAAGCATCCTTCGCACCCAAAGGAAAACGCCAACAAATGCATGCAGAGCCGAACTAGGCAGATACCCACTGATAATAAACATCCAAAAACGAGCACTAAACTTCCTAAATCACCTCAAATCTAGCTCCCCAGACACCCTTCATTTCAAAGCCTTTCAGACCCAAGAGCTAAACCCAGAAAAGAGTCCCCTGAGTCAGCTGCTACGGAAACTAAGTACTCAGCCGGACCCTGACCAGCCCCAGACCAACACAGCCGCCCAAACACCAATCCGAGTGAACCAAATCATTAAAAAATGCAAAGAAACCTACCTGGAACATTGGAACAAAATAACCGAAAGCCAAAGCAGATTAGAATGTTACCGGGCCCTAAAAAGAGAATATAAACTGGCAGACTACCTCACGACCATCAGAGACACAAAACAGAGACAGACCCTCACCAGGTACAGACTAAGCGACCACCAACTGGAAATTGAAAAAGGCAGATACAAGAAATCCTGGCAGCCTAGAGAGAATAGAATATGCGATCAATGTCTGGCTGGCGAGGTTGAAACAGAAATGCATTTCCTCCTAAAATGCGAAAAATTCAACACATCAAGAAACATATTATTCAACAAGCTAAGCCAAACAACCCCAGATTTCAAGGAATTGGATGATCTGTCAAAATTGAGATTAGTCCTAGGAGAAGGAGACAGACCATACCTTGGGGCCAAATATGTAACAACATGTCACAACCTGAGGACTGTTTAAAATTAAGACTGTTTAAAATTAATATTGAACGTACCAAATGAAGTACAAAGACTGTTTAAAATTAATACTGTTTAAAAGTAATATTGTATGTACCCAACAAATGTCAAATCGATTGACACCTACAGAATGTTGGAAAACTGTACCTTTTTGCTATGTAAGCTTTGGCAATATGGTTCTCTGTAAACTTTCATGCCAATAAAGCATTTTAATTGGAATTGGAATTGGATAGAGAGATAGACAGAGAGAGATACACAGAGAGAGAGCGAGAGAGAGAGAGATAGATAGACAGAGAGAGATACACAGAGAGAGAGAGACACAGAGAGAGACAAAGAGAGACAGAGAGAGATAGACAGAGAGAGATACACAGAGAGAGATAGACAGAGAGAGAGACAGAGAGACAGAGAGACAGAGACAGAGAGAGACAGAGAGGTAGAGAGAGAGAGAGAGAGAGAGAGACAGAGAGAGACCGAGAGAGAGACAGAGAGAGAGAGAGACAGAGAGAGACAGACAGACAGAGACAGAGAGGGAGAGACAGAGACAGAGAGAGAGAGAGACAGAGAGCGAGAGAGACAGAGAGAGAGAGAGACAGAGAGAGAGAGAGACAGAGAGAGACAGAGAGAGACCGAGAGAGACCGAGAGAGAGAGAGAGAGAGAGAGAGACAGACAGAGACAGAGAGGGAGAGACAGAGAGAGAGACAGAGACAGAGACAGAGAGAGAGAGACAGAGAGAGAGAGACATACAGATGGGCCCCAGACAGTGGAGATAAATTCATCACAGCACTAAATTCACCTGATCTCACAAGTAAAATTTCAAAATTTAAAGAAAATCTATATGAGATCACCAGAGATGGTGTAAACATGGCCATAGAGGATATAAATATGATCTTCCATGAGGCAGCTGTAAAAGCCGACCTCGTGAAACAGAAGAGGAAGCGTCACAAAAGACAAAATAAAAATAAGAAATGGTTTGACCACGAATGCAAAAATGCCAGAAAAGACCTGAGAAAAATATCAAACCAAAAGCATCGCCAACCAAACAATCCGGACCTACGTACTAGATACAATGAAACCCTCAAAAGATATAAACACACCATTAGGAACAAAACACAAAACTATACCCACAAAATACTCGAAGAAATTGAAAACTCCACCAATCCAAAACAATTCTGGGAAATGTGGAATAACCTGAGTACAACACAATTGCAAGCATTACCAATCCAAGATGGCGACATCTGGAGAACACATTTTGAAAACCTCTACAAAGACATCCCAATAAACGAAACAAACCCAAGTCAACATCAGGTCACAGAAAAACTCCACACATTAGAAGCAACAATTAAAGACAACCAAAACCCTCTAGACTCCCCAATCACATGGAAAGAACTGGCCACAAAAACAAAATCTCTCCACCTAAAGAAAGCCTGTGGCCCAGACAACATCAAAAATGAAATGCTCAAGTTCAGCAATATGGAGATGCAGGGTGCGGTACTCAAATTATTCAACATCATATTACGTTCAGGCTGTTTTCCCGATATCTGGTGCCAAGGACTAATCTCCCCCATATATAAAAGTGGAAACAAATCAGACCCAAATAACTACCGCGGCATCTGTGTCAACAGTTGTCTAGGGAAGTTATTCTGCAGTATTCTAAATAGTAGATTACTTGATTTTCTTAACAAACATAATATCCTCAGAAAAAACCAAATAGGCTTTCTTCCAAAACACCGCACCGCCGACCATATCTATGCCCTTCACACCCTCATTGAAAAACATATACACCAAACAAAAAATGGGAAAATATTCGCCTGTTCCATCGACTTCAAGAAAGCCTTTGACTCTATATGGCACGAAGGCTCTATTATAAACTTCTTCAGTGTGGAATAGGGGGCAAAGTCTATGACCTTATTAAATCAATGTATCTGAAAAACAAATGCGGGGTCAAAATTGGAGACAAACGCACCGATTTCTTCACCCAGAGAAGAGGCGTCCGGCAGGGCTGCAATTTGAGCCCGACCCTGTTCAACATATACATAAATGAATTAGCAGACATGCTGGAGCAAAGCGAGTCACCAGGTCTCCGTCTCCTGGATGGAGAAGTGAAGTCCCTGTTCTATGCGGACGACCTGGTTCTGCTGTCTCCCACAGAACAGGGATTACAGCAACAACTAGACCTACTCGACAAATACTGCCAAAATTGGGCTCTAACAGTAAATCTAAAGAAAACCAACATCATGATTTTTCAAAAAAGGCCCAGATGTCAGGAAAACAAACACCAGTTTACCCTCAGTGATACCACTATAGGACACACTATGAGCTACACCTACCTTGGTCAAACTATTACAGCATCAGGGAGCTTCAGCATAGCAGTGAATGTACTAAAAGAAAAAGCCCGAAGAGCCCTATATGCAATAAAAAGAAAATTCTACAACATCCAAATCCCAATCAAAATCTGGCTCAAAATATTTGACAGCATAATCCTGCCCATTGCACTGTACGGTAGTGAAGTATGGGGCCCGCTAAATCACCAAAGCTACACTAAATGGGAAAAACACACAATAGAAGCCCTACATGCAGAATTCTGCCAAAGCATCCTTCGCATCCAAAGAAAAACGCCAACAAATGCATGCAGAGCCGAACTAGGCAGATACCCACTGATAATAAACATCCAAAAACGAGCACTAAACTTCCTAAATCACCTCAAATCTAGCTCCCCAGACACCCTTCATTTCAAAGCCTTTCAGACCCAAGAGCTAAACCCAGAAAAGAGTCCCCTGAGTCAGCTGCTACTGAAACTAAGTACTCAGCCGGACCCTGACCAGCCCCAGACCAACACAGCCGTCCAAACACCAATCCGAGTGAACCAAATCATTAAACAATGCAAAGAAACCTACCTGGAACATTGGAACAAAATAACCGAAAGCCAAAGCAGATTAGAATGTTACCGGGCCCTAAAAAGAGAATATAAACTGGCAGACTACCTCACGACCATCAGAGACACAAAGCAGAGACAGACCCTCACCAGGTACAGACTAAGCGACCACCAACTGGAAATTGAAAAAGGCAGATACAAGAAATCCTGGCAGCCTAGAGAGAATAGAATATGCGATCAATGTCTGGCCGGCGAGGTTGAAACAGAAATGCATTTCCTCCTAAAATGCGAAAAATTCAACACATCAAGAAACATATTATTCAACAAGCTAAGCCAAACAACCCCAGATTTCAAAGAATTGGATGACCTGTCAAAATTGAGATTAGTCCTGGGAGAAGGAGACAGACCATACCTTGGGGCCAAATATGTAGCAACATGTCACAACCTGAGGACTGTTTAAAATTAAGACTGTTTAAAATTAATATTGAACGTACCAAATGAAGTACAAAGACTGTTTAAAATTAATATTGTTTAAAAGTAATATTGTATGTACCCAACAAATGTCAAATCGATTGACACCTACAGAATGTTGGAAAACTGTACCTTTTTGCTATGTAAGCTTTGGCAATATGGTTCTCTGTAAACTTTCATGCCAATAAAGCATTTGAATTGGAATTGGAATTGGAGACAGAGAGCGAGAGAGACAGAAAGAGAGAGAGACAGAGAGAGAGAGAGACAGAGAGAGAGAGAGACAGAGAGGGAGAGACAGAGAGAGAGAGACAGAGACAGAGAGAGAGAGACAGAGACAGAGAGAGAGAGAGAGAGAGACAGAGAGCGAGAGAGACAGAGAGAGAGAGACAGAGAGAGAGCGAGAGAGACAGAGAGAGAGAGAGAGAGGCAGAGAGAGAGACAGAGAGGGAGGCAGAGACAGAGACAGAGAGAGAGAGAGACAGAGAGAGAGAGAGAGAGACAGACAGACAGAGAGAGAGACAGACAGACAGACAGAGAGAGGGAGAGACAGAGAGAGAGAGACAGAGACAGAGAGAGAGAGAGAGAGACAGAGAGAGAGAGAGAGAGACAGAGAGCGAGAGAGACAGAGAGAGACAGAGAGAGAGACAGAGAGAGACAGAGGGAGAGAGAAGGGACACGGTGAGAAGGGACACGGTGAGAAGGGACACGGTGAGAAGGGACACGGTGAGAAGGGACACGGTGAGAAGGGACACGGTGAGAAGGTGGGTAGATGTGGTTGAATATGAGGAAAAGGTTGCGTGGATTTGGCTTTGTATTCCCTTGTGTTTAGAAGGTTGAGGGTAATCTGATCGAGGTTTTTAAAATGTTTAAAGGAGTTGATCGGGTAGATAGAGAAATTGAAAAAGGCAGATACAAGAAATCCTGGCAGCCTAGAGAGAATAGAATATGCGATCAATGTCTGGCCGGCGAGGTTGAAACAGAAATGCATTTCCTCCTAAAATGCGAAAAATTCAACACATCAAGAAACATATTATTCAACAAGCTAAGCCAAACAACCCCAGATTTCAAGGAATTGGATGACCTGTCAAAATTGAGATTAGTCCTGGGAGAAGGAGACAGACCATACCTTGGGGCCAAATATGTAACAACATGTCACAACCTGAGGACTGTTTAAAAGTAAGACTGTTTAAAATTAATATTGTTTAAAAGTAATATTGTATGGCCTAGAAATTCAGTGCCCTTAGCGCCGATTTTGCGGCGCTAGAGGGCCTAGCGCTGCAATTGGCGCCGGCGCCTAAATTGCCTGGGGCCCTTCCACCGCGGTAGACCGGTAGCGCTGCGCCGGCACCGATGACGTCATTGGTGTGCGCAGCGTCCCGGTTGCCGTGGTGACGGGCCCCAGCGCCGAAATTGACTTGCGGCCGCCTCGCCCGTGGCAGCCGCAAGCAACGTTCTGGCAGAGGTGCCTTGCACAAGTTTGCGCCGGCGCATTAAAGGCCCCGCGGCGGCCGGCCGCTTTCCCGCCGCCCGCCTGGCCGCAGCTCCCTCCCCGGACTTCCCCCCCCCCCCCGGAACAGAAGCAAGCCCGGCACTTGTCCGAGGTGCCGGGCTCATTTTTAATAAGATTATCGCGGGCCGCGGCCGGGTGCAGGCAGCTCCTCCTTAAGGGAAGGAGGAGGCCTGCACTTCCCGAACCTGCCGCACCGCAGCAGGCGCCGCAGCGCCGGAATAGCGCCGAAATTCAGCGCATAGCGCCAGTTTTCAGGCGCTAACAGCTTTCAGCAGCGCCGGCAGCCGTTTGGGCGCAGAACTATTGAATTTTGGGCCCGACCAGCGCGACTTAGCTCCGGCACTAACTTCCGGCGCTAAAGCCCTGGCAGCGCCAAAACTCCATTTCTAGGCCTATGTACCCAACAAATGTCAAATCGATTGACACCTACAGAATGTTGGAAAACTGTACCTTTTTGCTATGTAAGCTTTGGCAATATGGTTCTCTGTAAACTTTCATGCCAATAAAGCATTTGAATTGAAATTGAATTGAATTGAAATTGAACTATTTCTGCTGGTGGGGGGAGTCCAGAACAAGGGGGCACAAACAGTTCATCTGGTTTTTTTTAGTGATGTTGATTGAAGGATAAATATTGGCCCCAGGACACTTGGGAGAACTCCCCCCTGCTCTTCTTTAAAATAGCGGCCGTGGGATCTTTTACATCCACCCAAGAGAGCAGACGGGGCCTCGGTTTAATGTCTCATCTGAAAAATGGCACCTCCGACAGTGCAGCACTCCCTCAGTACTGCCCCCCCCGACAGTGCGGCGCTCCCTCAGTACTGCCCCTCCGACAGTGCAGCGCTCCCTCAGTACTGCCCCTCCGACAGTGCAGCGCTCCCTCAGTACTGCCCCTCCGACAGTGCGGCACTCCCTCAGTACTGCCCCTCCGACAGTGCGGCGCTCCCTCAGTACTGCCCCTCCGACAGCGCAGCGCTCCCTCAGTACTGCCCCTCCGACAGTGCAGCGCTCCCTCAGTACTGCCCCTCCGACAGTGCAGCGCTCCCTCAGTACTGCCCCTCCGACAGTGCAGCACTCCCTCAGTACTGCCCCTCCGACAGTGCAGCACTCCCTCAGTACTGCCCCTCCGACAGTGCAGCACTCCCTCAGTGCTGCCCCTCCGACAGTGCAGCACTCCCTCAGTACTGCCCCTCCGACAGTGCAGCACTCCCTCAGTACTGCCCCTCCGACAGTGCAGCACTCCCTCAGTACTGCCCCTCCGACAGTGCAGCACTCCCTCAGTACTGCCCCTCCGACAGTGCAGCACTCCCTCAGTACTGCCCCTCCGACAGTGAGGCACTCCCTCAGTACTGCCCCTCCGACAGTGAGGCACTCCCTCAGTACTGCCCCTCCGACAGTGCGGCACTCCCTCAGTACTGCCCCTCCGACAGTGAGGCACTCCCTCAGTACTGCCCCTCCGACAGTGAGGCACTCCCTCAGTACTGCCCCTCCGACAGTGAGGCACTCCCTCAGTACTGCCCCTCCGACAGTGCGGCGCTCCCTCAGTACTGCCCCTCCGACAGTGAGGCACTCCCTCAGTACTGCCCCTCCGACAGTGAGGCACTCCCTCAGTACTGCCCCTCCGACAGTGCGGCGCTCCATCAGTACTGCCCCTCCGACAGTGCGGCGCTCCCTCAGTACTGCCCCTCCGACAGTGCGGCGCTCCATCAGTACTGCCCCTCCGACAGTGCGGCGCTCCCTCAGTACTGTCCCTCCGACAGTGCGGCGCTCCCTCAGTACTGTCCCTCCGACAGTGCGGCGCTCCCTCAGTACTGCCCCTCCGACAGTGCGGCGCTCCCTCAGTACTGCACTGGCGTGTCAGCCTGGATTATGGGCTCAAGTCTCTGGAGTGGGACTTGAACCCACGACCTTCTGATTCAGAGGCAAGAGAGAGTGTCGCCCACTGAGCCAAGATCTTTCCTGATCATTTATCCCATTTGATGTTTGTGGGAGCTTGCTGTGCGCAAATCGGCTGCCGTGTTTCCTACATTACAACAGCGACTACACTTCAAAAAGTACTTCAGTGGCTGTAAAGCACTTTGGGATGTCCTGAGGTCATGAAAGACGCTGTGGAAATGCACGTTCCTTGCTACGCGTGAAGCTAAGGCAGATATGTCCCAAGTGTGATCGGTTCATTTGTATTTCAGTTAAGGTGATTGGGCGTAGAGAGAGAGAGTGTGGAGAGAGAGAGAGAGAGAGAGAGAGTGTAGAGAGAGAGAGAGAGTGTAGAGAGAGAGAGTGTGGAGAGAGAGAGAGAGAGAGAGAGAGTGTGGAGAGAGAGAGAGAGAGAGTGTGGAGAGAGAGAGTGTAGAGAGAGAGACGGAGAGAGAGAGAGAGAGTGTGAGAGAGAGAGCTAGACCTGGATCTGCTAGAGTCGTTCTGTCAGACCTGGGCCCTGACAATAAACCCCCAAAAAAACAAAGTTCTGGTGTTCCAGCAAAGATCCAGACATCAGGGACCCAGAATAAAATTCACAATAGGAGCAACTAAAATCGAACAAACTACAAATTACACATACCTAGGCCTAAAAATCAGTTCTACGGGAAACTTTCATTTGGCTGTGAATGAACTGAAAGAGAAAGCAAGAAGGGCTTTCTATACCATCAAGAAGTCAACCCAAATAGAAATTCCAATTGTCATTTGGCTCAAAATTTTTAAATCAGTAATTGAACCAATTGCACTCTATGGCAGTGAGGTGTGGGGTCCGCTAACACAACAAGAATTCGCAAAATGGGACAAGCACCCAATTGAAATCCTGCATGCAGAATTCCATAAAAGTATCCTCCGGACTCAGAGGAAAACCACAAACAATGCATGCAGGGCAGAACTAGGCCAATGTCCACTACTAATTAATATCCAAAAACAAGCCATCAAATTTTGGAAACACCTAAAAATGAGCAACCCCCACTGCTATCATTACAATGCCTTGAAATGCCAAGAGATGATCATAGAGAAGAGTCCCCTCAGTCAACTAGTCCTGGGACTCAGTGAAGTAACTACCAACACCAATAATAATAACCAGCCCCAGGACAGTGACACCCTAGCACAGGGAATTCAACCCAACACAATTATCACTAAACAAAAGGAAAAATACTTGACCTATTGGACAGAAACGACAAAAACCCAAAACAAACTCGATTGCTATTTGGCCCTAAACAGACAATACACCATGGCTGAATACCTGACCATGGTAAAGGATAGCAAACTGAGAAAAACCTTGCCAATGTACAGACTTAGTGAACATAGCCTGGCCATCGAAAAAGGCAGACACAGGCAGACCCGGCTGCCAAGAGAGGACAGGATATGCTCTCACTGCAGTCAGGGAGTGGTGGAGACAGTGATGCACTTCCTCACAACTTGTGGAAACTATCAGGACATAAGGGAGAATTTCTACCCAAAATTCACAAAAATATGCCCCGAATTCAAAAATTTGAATGACCTCCAAAAACTCCCATATCTATTGGGGGAACAGAGAAAATGTGTAACTATAGCGGCAAACTATGTTACAGCTTGCCACAAGCAGAGGGACAACCAGTGACACATTAAATCTAAGAAAAGATTATATGCATATTATATGTGCATATATCTATGTATACATGGGTATACTTGTCTATACACTGTATGTCTAGATCGGTGTTTATGTGGTCAATCATACATGTATTTCTGTGCTTTGGCAACATAAGATGTACCTTGTCATGCCAATAAAGCAATTTGAATTGAATTGAATTGAGAGAGAGAGTGTGGAGAGAGTGAGAGAGTGTGGAGAGAGAGAGAGAGATTGTGTGAGAGAGAGAGAGAGAGTGTGCTTGGAAAATGAGGCACGAGACGTCACCCACAGCAAACCCTTGATCACCATCGGCCCTCTGTGCACACTCAAAGTGCTCAGGAATTCAACGTCATTCGAGTGGCGTTTTGTTTTAAGGAACGAGCGACAGTGGCCGAGTGGCCACACTGAGCCAGAACCAACAGGATGCAAGTGTTTTCAGTCTCAACATCACTGACGGCCCACACGATCTTGTAATTCTCTCACATCTTATGAGGTTAAAACAAGGAGAGTTTGCACCTGAAAGGAGTGTCAGGGCTCCTTTACAGTGGGAGTCTCGCCATGAGGAACACCACCAACAACAACTAATTGCATTTATATAGCAACTTTAACGTAGTAAAACGTCCCCAGGCGCTACACAGGAGCGATTATCAAACAAAACTTGACACCGAGCCACATAAAGAGATGTTAGGGACAGAAAGCTTGGTCAAAGACTGGTGGAGAGGTTTAGGGAGGGAATTCCAGAGCTTAGGGCCCCAGGCAGCTGAAGGCCCGGCCGCCAATGGTGGGCCGATGAAAGTCGGGGGATGTGCAAGAGGCCAGAATTGGAGGAACGCACAGAGATCTCAGGAGATAGGGAGCACAGGGACAGGAGGAGGCCATTTAGCCCTTTGAGTTTGATCCGCCATTCAGTGAGGTCGCGCCTGCTCTGTATCTTAACTCCATCCACCTGCCTTGGCAACATATCCTCTTATACCCTTGTCTAGCAACAATCTATCGATCTCAGATTTAAAATGATTAATTGAGCAAACGTCGGCTACTTTCTGTGGGAGAGGGTTCCACACTTCCAACACCCTTTGTGTGAAGAAGTGTTTCCCAACCTCTCTCCTGAACGGCCTGGCTCTAACCTTAAGGTTATGTCCCCTTGTCCCAGACTCCCCGCAACCACCAGCAGAAGAATTCTCCCTCTATCTACCCGATCAATTATTTTCAAAATCCTAAAAACCTCAGTCAAATCACCCCTTAACCTTCTATACTGCACGGAATACAAGCCTAGTTTATGTCATCTCTCCTCACCATCAGGATCCCTAATAAATTTGGGGTCTGATCATTGGGACCCCTTTAAAGAGAAAATCTTGCATTCTGACCCCTGTTTAATCGGGAGACTTACCGTTAGAGTCCCATTTAAACAGGGCCTTGGATGTTGGGCGGATTCCCCTTATTCTCTGCTTCCATTTAGAGGGACATGTCGCCATTTCATCTCAATGCAGAGAACGCTACAACATCATTGGTACAACCAGATCCACCACTAACTTTATTTCGCTCTCCATTGTTCTGTCAACCAATGAGGATGATTGCAGTGAACAGCCCATAATTACAGTCCGATCTTCCGGCAAAATCACTTAATGGCTTAACACCTCGCTAAGTCACACCTCAGGCTCTCAGTGAATCCCCTGTAAGTGTCAGCCATGGCTCAGTAGCACTCTCGCCTCGGAGTCAGAAGGTTGTGGGTTCAAGTCCCAACTCCCGAGGATTGAGCACAAAAATCCAGGCTGACACTCCCAATGCAGTACTGAGGGAGCGCTGCACTGTCGGAGGGTCAGCACTGAGGGAGCGCCGCACTGTCGGAGGGGCAGTACTGAGGGAGCGCTGCACTGTCGGGGGTGCCGTCTTTCGGATGAAAAAGAAAAAAGACTCAAAGCGCATTACAGCCAATGAAGTACTTTTGGATATAGTCACTGTTCTAATGTGGCCCCCGTCTGCTCTCTCAGGTGGATGTAAAAGATCCCAGGGCACTATTTCGAAGAAGAGCAGGGGAGTTCTCCCCGGTGTCCTGGGGCCAATATTTATCCCTCAATCAACATCACTACTACAGATTATCTGGTCATTATCACAGTGCTGTTTCTGGGAGCTTGCTGTGCGCAAATTCGCTGCCGTGTTTCATAAGAACATAAGAAATAGGAGCAGGCGAAGGCCATTCGGCCCCTCAAGCCTGCTCCGCCATTCAATGAGATCATGGCTGATCTTCTGCTTCAACTCCATTCACCGGTCCTATCGCCATATCCCTTGATGCCTTTACTAGTCAGAAATCTATCGGCTTCTGTTTTGAATATACCCAATGACTGAGCCTCCACAGCCCTCTGGGGTAGAGAATTCCAAAGATTCACCACCTTCTGAGTGAAGAAGTTTCTTCTCATCTCAGTCCTGAATGGCCTACCCTTTATCCTGAGGCTGTGGCCCCTGGTTCTAGACTCCCCAGCCAAGGGAAACATTTTCCCAGCATCCACCCTATCAAGCCCTGTAATAATTTTATATGCTTCAATGAGATCCCCTCTCATTCTTCTGAATTCAAGAGAATACAGGCCTAGTTTACTCAATCTCTTCTCATACGACAGTCCCGCCATCCCAGGAATCAATCTCGTGAACCTTCGTTGCACTCCCTCTATGGCAAGTATATCCTTCCTTAGGTAAGGAGACCAAAACTGTACACAGTACTCCAGGTGTGGTCTCACCAAGGCCCTATATAATTGGAGTAAGACTTCTTTACTCCTGTACTCAAATCCTCTTGTAATGAAGGCCAGCACACCATTTGTCTTCCTAATGGCTTGCTGCACCTGAACATTCACTTTCAGTGACTCATGTACAAAGACACTCAGGTCCCTTTGAGCATCTGCATTCCCCAATCTTTCACCATTTAGGAAATACTCTGCCTTTCTGTTTTTTCTATCAAAGTGGATAACTTCACATTTATCCACATTATATTCCATCTGCCATGTTCTCGCCCACTCACTGAGCCTGTCGAGATCCCCTTGAAGCCTCTTCACATCCTCTTCACAACTGACACTGCCACCTAGCTTTGTATCATCAGCAAATTTGGAAATGTTACATTTAGTCCCCTCATCCAAATCATTGATATAGATTGTGAATAGCTGGGGCCCAAGCACCGATCCTTGCAGTACCCCACTAGTCACAGCCTGCCATCCTGAAAAAGACCCATTTATCCCTACTCTTTGTTTTCTGTCTGTTAACCAATTCTCAATCCATGCTAGTATATTACCCCCAATTCCATGTGCCCTAATTTTGTTCACCGACCTCTTGTGTGGGACCTTATCGAAGACCTTCTGAAAATCCAGATACCCCACATCTACCGGTTCCCCTTTGTCTACTCCACTAGTCACATCCTCAAAGAACTCCAATAGGTTTGTCAAACAGGATTTCCCTTTCATAAATCCATGTTGACTCTGCCCAATCTTACTATTAGTTTCTAAGTGCCCAGTTATTGCATCCTTTATAATAGATTCCAGCATTTTCCCAACTACTGATGTGAGGCTAACAGGTCTGTAGTTCCCCGTTTTCTCTCTCCCTCCTTTCTTAAATAGCGGGGTTACATTTGCTATCCTCCAATCTGCAGGAACTGTTCCAAAATCTATAGAATTTTGGAAGATGACAACCAATGCGTCCACTATTCCAAAGGCCACCTCTTTCAACACCCTAGGATGTAGGTCATCCGGTCCTTGGGATTTATCGATTTTTAGTCCCAATAATTTTGCTAGTACTGTTTTTTTACTAATAATAATTTCTTTAAGCTCCTCATTCTCATCACACCCTTGGTTTTCTCGTATGTCTGGGAGGTTTTTTGTGTCTTCTTCTGTGAAGACAGCAACAAAGTACTTATTTAATTTCTCTGCCATTTCCTCATTCCCCATTATAAATTCTCCCGTCTCTGACTGTAAAGGACCTACATTAACCTTCGCCAGTCTTTTCCTTTTCACATACCTATAGAAGCTTTTACAATCCGTTTTTCTATTTTTTGCTAGTTTGTGCTCATATTCCATTTTCCCTTTCTTTATCAATTTCTTGGGCCCCCTTTGCTGATTTCTAAAAATATCCCAATCCTCAGGCCGACAGCTTTTTCTGGCAACTTTATAAGCTTCCTCCTTTGACTTAATACTAGCTTTAATTTCTTTTGTTAGCCATGGTTGGGTCACATTACAACAGTGACCACACTTCAAAAAATGATTTAATTGGCCGTAAAGCACTTTGGGACATCCCGAGGTCATGAAAGGTGCTGGAGAAATGCAGGTTCTTTCTTCCTTTCAGTCAGTCAGCAACCGCATGGGTGGGAGAAAACTCCAAGGATTGTGATGCCTGAGGCGGCCTTTATGCGAGGGATACAAGAGTGGGTGAAGGTGTTGAAAGTTCTCCGCCCGAGACACCAACTGCGAGGCTGAGGGTCGGGAGCTCAGTTCCAAGGCAGCAGGAGGCAGGACCTGGGAGCTGGGGCTGATCGCGGCCATCATCAATGTTGCCGCTAATTGTTTTTTGGGGTGGGGGTGCGTGGTCCCTTTAACGGGCTGCGCGGCCCGTTTGTATTTCCACGCCTGCGCGGCTTAATCCATTTAAAAGCCGCTGAGCGGCCTGTGCGGGTCCTCGGGTCCGCCGCGCGGCTTTACGGGAACATTGGTCATCGTGGATAGCAGACGCGAGAGGAGACGGAGCCCAGATGTCATGGCACAGGATTAGAGAGGAGAATGAGCCCCAGACACAGAGACAGGGCAGGAGAAGAGGTTGGGCCTGGGCATAACAGGAGGTTGGAGGAGAGGCAGGGTTGACGGTTACAGAGCAAAGAAAGAAAAACTCGCCTTTCTGTAGCGTCTTTCACAACCTCAGGATGTCCCAAAGCGCTTTACAGCCAATGAAGTACTTTTTGAAGTGTAGTCGCTGTTGTAATGTGGGAAACGCAGCAACCAATTTGCGCACAGCAAGCTCCCACAAACAATGTGATAATGGCCAGAAAATCTGTTTTTTTGACACTGATTGTGGGATAAATATTGGCCCCAGGACACCACGGAGAACTCCCCCTGCTCTTCTTCAAATAGTGGCCATGGGATCTTTTACATCCACCTGAGAGAGCAGACAGGGCCTCGGTTTAACATCTCATCTGAAAGGCGGCACCTCCGACAGTGCAGCACTCCCTCAGTACTGCTGCTCCGACAGTGCAGCGCTCCCTCAGTACTGCCCCTCCGACAGTGCGGCACTCCCTCAGTACTGCCCCTCTGACAGTGCAGCGCTCACTCAGTACTGCCCCTCCGACAGTGCGGCGCTCCCTCAGTACTGCCCCTCTTGACAGTGCAGCACTCCCTCAGTACTGCCCCTCCAACAGTGCAGAGTTCCCTCAGTACTGCCCCTCCGACGCTGCGGCGCTCCCTCAGTACTGCCCTCCCACAGTGCAGCGCTCCCTCAGTACTACCCCTCTTGACAGTGCAGCGCTCCCTCAGTACGGCCCCTCCGACAGTGCGGCGCTCCCTCAGTACTGCCCTTCCAACAGTGCAGAGTTCCCTCAGTACTGCCCCTCCGACAGTGCGGCGCTCCCTCAGTACTGCCCCTCCGACAGTGCAGCACTCCCTCAGTACTGCCCTTCCAACAGTGCAGAGTTCCCTCAGTACTGCCCCCCGACAGTGCGGCGCTCCCTCAGTACTGCCCCTCCGACAGTGCGGCGCTCCCTCAGTACTGACCCTCCGACAGTGCGGCGCTCCCTCAGTACTGCCCCTCCGACAGTGCAGAGCTCCCTCAGTACTGCCCCTCCGACAGTGCAGAGCTCCCTCAGTACTGCCCCTCCGACAGTGCAGCACTCCCTCAGTACTGCCCCTCCAACAGTGCGGCGCTCCCTCAGTACTGCCCCTCCGACAGTGCAGCGCTCCCTCAGTACTGCCCCTCCGACAGTGCGGCGCTCCCTCAGTACTGCCCCTCCGACAGTGCAGAGCTCCCTCAGTACTGCCCCTCCGACAGTGCAGAGCTCCCTCAGTACTCCACTGGAAGAGTCGGCCTAGATTATGTGCTCAAGTCTCTGGAGTGGGACTTGAACCCACAACCTTCTGACTCAGAGGTGAGAGTGCAAGGAGTAGAACACAACAGAACAGTGGGGCGAGCTGGGCATCATTGCGAGGATGTCAAGGCAAGAAACCGGACATTGGGCAAGGGCCAGAATGAGCACAGAACCTCTCTGATGATGGCGGGGAGATGCTAGTTCCTTACCAACTCTGGGATTTCCCCCTCTGACCTGTAAAGCTTCTGCCCCACCAGGAGGGACATGTTGGTCCAGCAGGGGGTCGGGTTCCAAGCTATGGAAGGAGCGCGACCCCCAAAGAGGAGGACCCTTGTGCAGGAAGTCCCATTCATATTGTCTGCATCAATGTCTGTCGCGGTCATGTACTCCACAACTTGACCACCCTTTGGATGCAAAAGGGGAAGTCTCACCATCGGACCCCCAATAAAGGGGGAGTCTCACTATCGGACCCCCAATAAAAGGGGAGTCTCACCATCGGACCCCCAATAAAGGGGGGGGTCTCACCATCGGACCCCCAATAAAGGGGGAGTCTCACCATCGGACCCCCAATAAAGGGGGAGTCTCACCATCGGACCCCCAATAAAGGGGGAGTCTCACCATTGGACCCCCAATAAAGGGGGAGTCTCACCATCGGACCCCAATAAATGGGGAGTCTCACCATCGGACCCCCAATAAAGGGGGAGTCTCACCATCGGACCCCCAATAAAAGGGGAGTCTCACCATCAGACCCCCAATAAAAGGGGAGTCTCACCGTCGGACCCCCAATAAAAAGGGGGAATCTCACCATCAGACCCCCAATAAAAGGGGAGTCTCACCGTCGGACCCCCAATAAAAAGGGGGAATCTCACCATCGGACCCCCAATAAAGGGGGAGTCTCACCATCGGACCCCCAATAAAGGGGGAGTCTCACCATCGAGCCCCCAATAAAGGGGGAGTCTCACCATCGAGCCCCCAATAAAGGGGGAGTCTCACCATCGAGCCCCCAATAAAGGGGGAGTCTCACCATCGGACCCCCAATAAAGGGGGAGTCTCACCATCGGACCCCCAATAAAGGGGGAGTCTCACCATCGGACCCCCAATAAAGGGGGAGTCTCACCATTGGACCCCCAATAAAGGGGGGGAGTCTCACCATCGGACCCCCAATAAAAGGGGAGTCTCACCATCGGGCCCCCAATAAAGGGGGAGTCTCACCATTGGACCCCCAATAAAGGGGGAGTCTCACCTTCGGACCCCCAATAAAGGGGGAGTCTCCCCATCGGACCCCCTATAAAAGGGGAGTCTCACCATCGGACCCCAATAAAAGGGGAGTCTCACCATCGGACCCCCAATAAAAGGAGAGTCTCCGCATCGGACCCCCAATAAAAGGGGAGTCTCACCATCGGACCCCCAATAAAAGGGGAGCCTCACCATCGGACCCCCAATAAAAGGGGAGCCTCACCATCGGACCCCCAATAAAAAGGGGAGTCTCACCATGAGGGTCCGCTTTTAAAGATGGAGGCCTAGAAAGTGTTCCCGGGCGGCGGGGCAGACCGGGCGGCGGGGCAGACCGGGCGGCGGGACAGACCGGGCGGTATGGGATCGGCCACTGGTTATAAGCAGCGCTCGGCATTCAGTTCCGCTGCAGTTAATGGAATTAAATATCAGGCGCCGTGTGTATAACGGGCGGCCGATTCGATAACGCCCGATTAGTGTCACCGCCCAGGACCACTTTCTAGGCTGGAGTCTCTGTCTCCCTGTCGAGCCACATTGCCAGAACAGCAGGATCCCACGTGTGATCCCAGTCTCTGCTGAGTTGGCGTTTCACAGCTTGGAGCAGAACTGGAAGCTGGGGGGTTGGGGGTTGGAGACATCAGGATCAGGTTCTGCAAACCCAGAGGCTGGAAAGAATTAAAAAGAGCAGGACTGAGTCGGGCGGACGATTAATTCCCTGACAGTCACACCGAACTACCCCAGAGAACAGAGGGAGCATTGAAGGGAGAGGGGTGGGAGGGCAGTCAAGTGCTAACCCGGCTCTCCTCGCTAGTCAGCTCCTTGCGCGAATACCTTGGCCACCAAGTGGAAACGTACCTCAAATTACCGCTAGCAAACTCGAGCTTCCCTTGTGTGTGTTTGTGTGTGTGTTCAGTCAGTCAGTCCGAATGGCCAAACAGCTCTTCGTCTCAGCTCATAACCCTGGCTCCGTGAAAATCATCCGATTGTTCTCCGGTTCCACTCGGAGAAACCAGCAGAAGGAACAAACCCCCAGTCTGCTCGTTTGTTTATTGTCAACCTGCCTCTCAGTAATTGCCAAAAAAGCATCGCAACTTCCTGGTTGGTATTTTCTGCTTGCCGGGAAGCTGGGGTTGGGGGGGGCGGCGGAGGGTGGAGCAGCTCAAACTAACTTCCTGCAGGCAGGCTGTTAACCCTCCACACCCCAGCTTGCAAGTCTCACCGCACGTCACTGGGTTCTCGGCTGCAAGGGGCGTGACATTTATTTTCATCCACGTCTAAAAGCTAGATTGTGGGGGAGGGGGAGAGTGACTTTACGGCAAGAACGTACCAGCAGTTTTTTTTTAAAGTGCCTTTAACAACTTGCATTTATACAGCGCCTGTAACACATTAAAACATCCCAAGGCGCTTCACAGACTTCCTCTTCATCCTTCCTCTCGCTCGCACACACACACACACACCTCTCTATTTAATTCATACAATTGTTGTCCTCGATCCCTTCCTCCACTCCATAATCCAGACCGACCCACCCAGTGCAGTACTGAGGGAGCCCCGCACTGTCGGAGGGGCAGTACTGAGGGAGCGCCGCACTGTCGGAGGGACAGTACTGAGGGAGCGCCGCACTGTCGGAGGGTCAGTAATGAGGGAGCGCCGCACTGTCGGAGGGGCAGTACTGAGGGAGCGCCGCACTATCGGAGGGTCAGTAATGAGGGAGCGCCGCACTGTCGGAGGGGCAGTACTGAGGGAGCGCCGCACTGTCGGAGGGGCAGTACTGAGGGAGCGCCGCACTGTCGGAGGGGCAGTACTGAGGGAGCGCCGCACTGTCAGAGGGACAGTACTGAGGGAGCGCCGCACTGTCGGAGGGGCAGTACTGAGGGAGCGCCGCACTGTCGGAGGGGCAGTACTGAGGGAGCCCCGCACTGTCGGAGGGGCAGTACTGAGGGAGCCCCGCACTGTCGGAGGGGCAGTACTGAGGGAGCGCCGCACTGTCGGAGGGCAGTACTGAGGGAGTCCCGCACTGTCGGAGGGGCAGTACTGAGGGAGTGCCGCACTGTCGGAGGGGCAGTACTGAGGGAGCGCCGCACTGTCGGAGGGGCAGTACTGAGGGAGCGCCGCACTGTCGGAGGGGCAGTATTGAGGGAGTGCCGCACTGTTGGAGCGCCGCAGTGTCGGAGGGGCAGTACTGAGGGAGCGCCGCACTGTCGGAAGGGCAGTACTGAGGGAGCGCCACACTGTCAGAGGGGCAGTACTGAGGGAGCGCCGCACTGTCAGAGGGGCAGTACTGAGGGAGCGCCGCACTGTCGGAGGGACAGTACTGAGGGAGTGCTACACTGTCGGAGGGACAGTACTGAGGGAGTGCTACACTGTCGGAGGGACAGTACTGAGGGAGCGCTGCACTGTCGGAGGTGCCAGCTCGCGGATAAAATTTTAAACCGAGGCTCCATCTGCCCTCTTGGGTAGATGTAAAAGATCCCATGGCACTATTTCGAAGAAGAGCAGGAGAGTTTGCCCCGGTTTCCTGGGCCAATATTTATCCCTCAATCAACATCACTAAAACAGATATTCTGGTCATTATCTCATTAATGTTTGTGGGAGGTGCTGAATTCTCCGCCGCGTTTCCTACATTCCAACAGTGACTACAGCCAATGAAGTACTTTTTGAAGTGTACAGCGCTTTGGGACGTCCCAAGGTCATGAAAGACGCTGTATAAATGCAAGTCTTTCTTTTGGAGGGAGGTGAGGAGCTTTGAGCTCCTTGAGGAGAATCAGTAGAGAGGACGAGATGAGTCACGTCTTCAAAACAGGTATAGGAGGGGTGTTTGAAGCTTAAAGAGAAAAGATAGAAAGACTTGTATTTCTCCAGCGCTTTTCACAACCTCAGGACGTCCCAAAGTGCTTTACAGCCAATGAAGTACTTTTTTGAAGTGTAGTCGCTGTTGTAATGTAGGAAACGCGGCAGACAATTTGCGCACAGCAAGCTCCCACAAACAGCAATGTGATAATGACCAGATCATCTGTTTTAGTGATGTTGATTGAGGGATAAATATTGGCCCCAGGACACCGGGGAGAACTCCCCTGCTCTTCTTTGAAATAGTGACATGAGATCTTTCACGTCCACCTCAGAGGGCAGACGGGGCCTCGGTTTAATGTCTCATCCAAAAGACGGCACCTCCGACAGTGCGGCGCTCCCTCAGTACTGCCCCTCCGACAGTGCGGCGCTCCCTCAGTACCGCCCCTTCGACAGTGCGGCGCTCCCTCAGTACCGCCCCTCCGACAGTGCAGCGCTCCCTCAGTACTGCCCCTTCGACAGTGCGGCGCTCCCTCAGTACCGCCCCTCCGACAGTGCAGCGCTCCCTCAGTACCGCCCCTCCGACAGTGCGGCGCTCCCTCAGTACTGCCCCTCCGACAGTGCGGCGCTCCCTCAGTACTGCCCCTCCGACAGTGCGGCGCTCCCTCAGTACTGCCCCTCCGACAGTGCGGCGCTCCCTCAGTACCGCCCCTCCGACAGTGCAGCGCTCCCTCAGTACCGCCCCTCCGACAGTGCGGCGCTCCCTCAGTACTGCCCCTCCGACAGTGCGGCGCTCCCTCAGTACTGCCCCTCCGACAGTGCGGCGCTCCCTCAGTACTGCCCCTCCGACAGTGCGGCGCTCCCTCAGTACTGCACTGGGAGTGTCAGCCGAGATTTTTGTGCTCAAGTCCCTGGAGTGGGACTCGAACCCACATCTGACTCAGAGGCGAGAGTGCCACCCACTGAGCCATGGCTGACACTTCTCAGACTTCCCCATCACCAGGCTTCTTAAAATTCCAAACTGGGTGTCGCCGAGTTCTTGGTTTAGCCAAATTTCTCTCCCACTCTTTCTAACCTTGGTGGCTCTCTCGCCTTCCTCAATTCGGCGAACAATGGCGGTCAGCGATTTATCAAATTGTTGGTCTGTGATGGGTTTGATACCTGGAGAAGAATGAGAATAGCTCGTTCCAACTGCACCCCCCACCCAGCCCCCCACCCTCACCCACCCATTCCTAAAGCATCAGCTCGCTGGGATTAATTCGGGATCCCGTGCAGTCAGAGTATTGAGAAACAACCAGTCAAACCTGAAGAACCAGGCTGATACCTGGGATGTCAGGAATGACGTATGAGGAGAGATTGGGTCGACTGGGCTTATATTCGCTGGAGTTTAGAAGAATGAGAGGGGATCTCATTGAAACTTATAAAATTCTAACAGGACTAGACAGACTAGATGCAGGAAGGATGTTCCCGATGGTCGGGGAGTCCAGAACTAGGGGTCATAGTCTAAGGATAGGGGGTAAGCCATTTAGGACTGAGATGAGGAGGAATTTCTTCACCCAGAGAGTGGTGAACCTATGGAATTCTCTACCACACAAGGCAGTTGAGGCCAATTCATTAAATATATTCAAGAAGGAGTGGGATATATTCCTTAAGGCTAAAGGGATCAAGGGATATGGGGAGAAGGCAGGGACAGGGTACTGAATTTGGATGATCAGCCATGATCTCATTAAATGGTGGAGCAGGCTCGAGGGGCCGAATGGCCTACTCCTGCTCCTATCTTCTATGTTTCTATGTATGCCAGCAAACTCGTCAGAACAATACCGGGGCTGAGAGGGTTAAATTACAAGGACAGGTTACACAAACTTGCTTTGTAATCCCTTGAGTTTAGAATATTAAGGGATGATCTGATTGAGATGTTCAAAATGGTAAAAGTATTCGATAGGATAAAAGAAAGACTTGTATTTCTATAGCGCCTTTCACAACCTCAGGACGTCCCAAAGCGCTTTACAGCCAATGAAGTACTTTTGAAGTGTAGTCACTGTGGTAATGTAGGAAACGCCGCAGCCAATTTGCGCACAGCAAGCTCCCACAGAATAACCATTTCCTCTGGTGGGGGGAGTCAAGAACAAGGGGGCATAACCTTAGAGCCAGGCCGTTCAGGGGTGATGTCGGGAAGCACTTCTTCACACAAAGGGTAGTGGAAATCTGGAACTCTCTCCCCGCAAAAGGCTGTGGATGCTGAGGGTCAATTGGAGCTTGCAAGATTGAGATCGCTCGATTTTTGTTGGGTAAGGGGTATCGAGGGATATGAAGGGAAGGCGGGGAGATGGAGTTGAGGTGCAGATCAGCCGTGATCTCAGTGAATGGCGGAGCAGGCTCGAGAGGCTGAACGGCCTCCTCCTGCTCCTGCGTTGCGAACCATGGATGTCACCACAAGCCTATCAATCAACCTCCGGCAGCCGTGACCGCAGAGATCGGGAGCGGGAATCCTGGCCGATTTTCCCACTTGCCCAGTGCAGGCGTGTCAAGGACAGTTGGGGGACCCCCCCTGATTGAGGCCAGCTCACCCAGCACAGAGCAACCAGTGACAGGATAAATAAACCCTGCTCATAGGAACAGGAGGAGGCCATTCAGCCCCTCGAGCCTGTTCCGCCATTCAATGAGATCATGGCTGATCTGCGACCTAACTCCATCTACCCGCCTTTGCCCCATATCCCTTAATACATTTGGTTAACAAAAATCTATTAATCTCAGATTTAAAATTAACAATTGATCCAACATCAATTGCCGTTTGCGGAAGAGAGTTCCAAACTTCTCCCACTCTTTGTGTGTAGAAGTGTTTCCTAATTTCACTCCTGATTGGCCTGGCTCTGACTTTTAGACGATGCCCCTAGTCCTAGACTCCCCAACCAGCGGAAATAGTTTCTCTCTATCTACCCTATCTGTTCCCCTTAATAACTTCGACCCCTTATTCTTCTAAATTCCAGGGAATACAACCCTAGTTTGTGAAATCTCTCTGCGTAATTTAACCCTTGGAGTCCGTGTATCATTCTGGTAAACCTACGCTGCCCTCCCTCCAAGGCCAATATATCCTTCCTAAGGTGTGGTGCCCAGAACTGCTCCCAGTGCTCCAGGTGTGGTCTAACCAGGGTTTGTACAGCTGCAGCATAACTTCTACCCCCTTGTACTCTAGTCCTCGAGATATAAAGGCCAGCATCCCATTAGCCTTTGATTATTTTCTGTACCTGTTCATGACATTTTAATGATCGATGTACCTGGACCCCCAAGTCTCTTCGGACCTCCACTGTTTCTAGCCTCTCACCATTTAGAAAGTACCCTGTTCGATCCTTTTTAGGTCCAAAGTGGATGACCTCACATTTGCCTACATTGAAATCCATTTGCCAGTTTTGCCCATTCATTTAATCTGTCGATATCCCTCTGTAATTTTAGGCTTTTATCTACACTGCCTACAATGCCGCCTACCTTTGTGTCATTGGTAAACTTGGATATGTGGCTCTCTATCCCATCATCTAAGTCGTTAATAAATACTGTGAATAGTTGAGACCCCAACACAGCTCCCTGTGGGACACCACTAGTCACATCCTGCCAATTGGAATACCTGCCCATTATCCCTACTCTCCGTCTCCTGACGCTCAGCCAATCTCCTAACCAGCTCAATAATCTGCCCTCAATTGCATGAGATTCAACTTTAGTTAACAGTCTCTTGTATGGGACTTTAACAAATGCCTCTGGAAGTCCATAAAAATAACATCCATAGACATTCCCCTGTCCACTGCTTTAGTCACCTCTTCAAAAAGATCCGGTTTGTCAGGCATTAGAACGTAAGAATCAGGAGCAGGAGTCGGCCATTCGGCCCCTCGAGCCTGCTCCACCATTCAATAAGATCATGGCTGATCTTCGACCTCAACTCCACCTTCCCGCACTATCCCCATATCCCTTAATTCCCCAAAATTTATCGACCTCTGTCTTGAATATTCTCAACGACTGAGCCTCCACAGCCCTCTGGGGTAGAGAATTCCAAAGATTCACCACCCTCTGAGTGAAGAAATTTCTCCTCGTCTCAGTCCTAAATGGCCGACCCCTTATTCTGAGACTGTGACCCCTGGTTCTAGATTCTCCAGCCAGGGGGAAACATTTTCCCAGCATTAACCCTGTCAAGCCCCTTAAGAATTTTACATGTTTCAATGAGATCACCTCTCATTCTTCTAAACTCTAGAGAATATAGGCCTCATCTACTCAATCTCTCCTCATAGGACAATCCCCCCATCCCAGGAACCAGTCTGGTGAACCTTCGTTGCACTCCCTCTAAGGAAAGTAAGTCTTTCCTTAGGTAAGGAGACCAAAACTGTACACCGTACTCCAGGTGTGGTCTCACCGGGGCCCTATATAATTGCAGTAAGATGTCTTTACTCTTATACTCTAATCCCTTTGTACCAAAAGCTAACATACCATTTGCTTTCCTAATTGTTTGCTGTACCTACATGTTAACTTTCTGTGATTCGTGTACAAGGACACCCAGGTCCCTCTGAATGCAAACATTTCCCAATCTCTCACCATTCAAAGAATATTCTGCTATTTTGATTTTCCTACCAAAGTGGATAACTTCTCACTTCCCCACATTGTATTCCATCTGCCATGTTCGTGCCGACTCAGCCAACCTGTCCATATCTCTCTGCAGCCTCTGTGTCCTCACAGCTTATTTTCCCACCGAACTTTGTATCATTGGGACGACCTGAGGTTGTGAAAGGTGCTATATAAATGCAAATCAGGACGTCCCAAAGCGCTTTACATCCAATGAAGTACTTTCTGAAGTGGAGTCACTGTTGTAATGTGGGAAACGCAGCAGCTAATTTATGCACAACAGGATCCCACAAACAGCAATGTGTTAATGACCCGATCATCTGTTATTTTTATGCTGTTGGTCGAGGGATAAATAAATGGGAGCTCTAAAGTGCGCAGGATGTCGGGTGGGGACAAGACAGAGCTCAGCTCCAACCCATCCTCTCCCCCACCCCCCCACCCCCCACCTCTCTGCGCCCACATGTGAACTGTGGCAATTGGGGTGAGGTAGTAAGCGGGTGACCGGCGCCCGTCAGACCCGTACCCCAGCAAGGGGAGAAACCAAGAGAGAATTCTCGCTTTTTTAAAAGAAAATACATTTCCAGCATCACAGACCATCTCATTGCATCCGACACAGACGCACTCGCTGAAGGGATATTGCTGTCGTGTCACATCGATGGACAGCAACAACAGCTGAGACAATTCATAAGAACAAGAAATAGGAGCAGGAGTCGGCCATTCGGCCCCTCGAGCCTGCTCCGCCATTCAAGATCATGGCTGATCTGATCTTCAACCTCAACTCCACTTCCCTGCCCGCTCCCCATAACCCTCGACTCCCTTATCGTTCAAAAATCTGTCTATCTCCACCTTGAATATATTCAATGACTCCGCCTCCACAGCTCTCTGGGGAAGAGAATTCCAAAGATTCACGACCCTCAGAGAGAAGGAATTCTTCCTCATCTCCGATTTAAATGGGCGACCCCTTATTCTGAAACTATGCCCCCTAGTTCTAGATTCCCCCACGAGGGGAAACATCCTCTCTGCATCTACCCTGTGGAGCCCCCTCAGAATCTTATATCTTTCAATAAGATCCCCTCTCATTCTTCTAAACTCCAATGAGTATAGGCCCAACCTGCTCAACCTTTCTTCATAAGACAACCCCTTCATCCCAGGAATCAACCTCATGAACCTTCTCTGAACTGCCTCCAATGCAAGTATATCCCTCCTTAAATAAGGAGACCAAAACTGTACGCAGTACTCCAGGTGTGGTCTCACCAACGCCCTGTACAGTTGTAGCAGGACTTCCCTACTTTTATACTCCATTCCCCTTGCAATAAAGGCCAACACTCCATTTGCCCTCCTGATTACTTGCTGTGCCCGCATGTTAACTTTTTGTGTTTCATGTACTTCCCCAATTGATTCACCAGAGCAGCGATATCCTTCTGCCACCCGCGGGAATAAGACGGCGATATATCTGAATCCCACTCCTACCTCAGTCTGCAAAGACTTCTGCTGCTGCTAGCCAGAGGGGAGACGAGGAGAATTTGTTTTCACGCAGCGAGTTGTTGTGACCTGGACTGCGCTACCGAAAAGGGCGGTGGGAGCAGATTCAATAATAACTTTCAAAAGGGGAATTGGATAAATACTTGAAAAGGAGAAATGTGCAGGGCTACGGAGAAAGAACAGGGGGGAGTGGGACTAATTGGATTACAAGTTTTTACAGCACAGAAACAGGCCATTCGGCACAACTGGTCCGTGCCGGTGTTTCTGCTCCACGCGAGCCTCCTCCCGCCCCTCTTCATCTCACCCTATCAACGTATCCTTCTATTCCTTTCTCCCTCCTGTGCTTATCCAGCTTCCCATTAAATGCGTCTATGCGATTCGCCTCAACCACTCCCTGTGGCAGCGAGTTCCACATTCTCACCACTCTCTGGGTAAAGAGGTTTCTCCTGAGTTCCCTGTTGGATTTATTAGTGGCTGTCTTATATTGATGGCCTCTAGTTCTGTTCCCGCCCGCACTAGGATGGAGAGCTCTTTCAAAGAGACGGTCCAAGCACGATGGGCCAAATAGCCTCCTTCTCTGCCGTAAGATTCTGTGAACCTGATTGTAACCTCTCTCATCTCCAGTCTCAACCTTCCTCGTCTCTCTCTCTCTCTCTCTCTCTTTTATTAACACTACTAGGGCTAGTAGTACGAGGGAACGGTAATGTTACTGACTTGGGACGCTTTACTACGTTAAAGGCGCTATATAAATACAAGTTGTTGTAGTTGCTGACTTGTAATCTTGAGGCCTAGACTATTTGTTAGATCTGTGTATCTTAATGTTGTGTCCTTCAATAATCAGACAACAGACTGCAGGGAACGATTCAACAGGTGTTTACTGAATGAGGGTTACTCTAGAACTAACTGTACAGATCACTACTCAGGGTTTATATACAGGTGTGGTCACTGCCGGTACTACAGTACACAGGAGCTGTAAAAAGTAGTTCTCCCCTTAAAGGTACATACATTACACGATTGATCCGGAGACGGGAGTTCAAATTCCACCACGGCAGCTGGGGAATTTAAATTCAGTTAATTAAATAAATCTGGAAAATGCTAGTATCCGTAATGGTGATCGGTAATTGTAAAAACCCATCTGGTTCGCTAATGTCCTTTAGGGAAGGAAATCTGCCGCCCTTACCCGGTCTGGCCGATATGTGACTCCAGTCCCACAGCAATGTGGTTGAATCTTAACTGCCCCTCTGAAATGGCCCAGCGAGACACTCGAGTGCAATTAGGGACGGTCAATAAATGCTGGCCTTTCCCGCGACGCCCACAGTCCCTGACTCTGAACTTTGGCCGCTTGTTCCTCCTCAATTTCCTCGCCTACGACTCTCCCTCCTTAATCCTCGGTGTGTTGGAATTGAGTCAAAAACAACAGCTTGTATCTATACAGCGCCTTTAATACAGTAAAATGTCCCAGGGCGCTTCATAGGAGCGATAACAAACAAAATTCCACACCGAGCCACAGAAGGAGATATTAGGGCAGGTGACCAAAAGCTTGGTCAAAGAGGGAGGTTTTAAGGAGCATCTTAAAAGGAGGAGAAAGAGGCGGAGAGGTTTAGGCCCAGGCAGCTGAAGGCACGGCCGCCAATGGTGGAGCAATTACAATCGGGGATGCCCAAGAGGGCAGAATTGGAGGAGCGCAGAGATCTCGGGGGGCTTGTGGGGCTGGAGGAGGTTACAGAGATAGGGAGGGGGCGGCGAGACCATGGAGGGATTTGAAAACGAGGATGAGAATTTTAAATTTGAGGTCTTACCAGACCAGGAACCAATGTAGGTCAGCGAGCACGGGGACGATGGGTGAACGGGACTTGGTGCGAGTTAGGCCATAGGCAGCAGAGTTCTGGATGAGTTCATGTTTACAGAGGGTGGAATGTGGGAGGCCGGCCCGGAGAGTGATGGGAATAGTCGAGTTTGGAGGTAACAAAGGCATGGATGACGGTTTCAGCAGCGGATGAGCTGAGGCGAGGGCGGAGACTCATCGCACTGCCTCGTAACTCATCCCTTCCCAAAACTTACAAACCGTGGGATGCCTCACCTCCCTCGTTCTCCCCCTCCGTCAACAACCTTTAACAATCCCTTCAGGGTTTTTTTTTTCTCCTACTCGGGGTTCTCTCGATGAAGATTATATCAAAATCCAGCCTCTTCCTCCCGCATCTCCCTCCCCACACCCCAAGCCCCAGCGCCTCTGGTTCACAGGTCACATGGGAGACGGGAGTCGCAAGGTTAGCGGGTGGGGTGAGGGGGGGAGAGCTGCGGGAAAGATACAGTGCTCCAGTTAGCACCGTTGAACTCAGCTCTCCCTTTGTTCATCTAAAGGTAGCTCACCTGCCAGGGGCACACAGCCAAGCCGCCTCCTACCCTCTTCACGGGATCGCTATCTTATTCCCCCTTTTTGCCAAGGTAGGTGGAAGATTTCTGAGGAAGATTACGATCGCTTTTTCTCCCGGTCCAACCGTCCCGAGAAAGAAAGCAAGGCAGGTATGTCTGCTGCAGGTTCCACAGGGACACACAGGTATTTTACTGGGGAGACAATGGAAGGGGGCGGAGCCCCGAGCACCAACAGGTAATGAGCAAGGCTTAAAAGGGGCACACAACAAGGAATCATAGGAAAGGTGGGCCCACAACAAGAATACCACCACCTTGCATTTATACAGCGCCTTTAACGTAGTAAAATAGCCCAAGGCACTGCACAGGAGCGATTATGAGACAGAAATTGATATCGAGCCACGTAAGGAGATATTAGGACAGGTGGTCAAAGAGGTGGGTTTTAAGGAGCGTCTTAAAGAAGGAGAGAGAGGCGGGGAGGTTTAGGGAGGGAATTCTAGAGCTCAGGGCCCAGGCAGCTGAAGGCACGGCCGTCAATGGTGGCGCGATTAAAATCGGGGATGCGCAAGAGGCCAGAATTGGAGCAGCGCGGAAATCTCGGAGGGTTGTGGGGCTGGAGGAGGTTACAGAGAAAGGGAGGGGGGGGGCGAGGCTATGGAAGGATTTGAAAACAAGGTTGATAATTTTTAAATCAAGGCGCTGCCGGACCGGGAGCCAATGTAGGTCAGCGAGCACAGGGGGTGATGGGTGAACGGGACTTGGTGTTCAGATCTGGATTCGACTGATTGAAATTTACCCTTTATAATTATTTTTAAATGATTGTTTTTAAGCTCATTTTGAGTGAAGAGGCTCATTTTGGGGACTGTGTAAAGGGAGCTTTACTCTGTATCTAACCCGTGCTGTACCTGCCCTGGGAGTGTTTGATGGGACAGTGTAGAGGGAGCTTTACTCTGTATCTAACCCGTGCTGTACCTGCCCTGGGAGTGTTTGATGGTGTGATGAAATATTTCCATTCATCACTGCCTGTGACTGAGATCGGTTTCAGTGTCATTTCCCTTCCCCCAGACCTCATTGTATTGTGTACTGGAATGTGCTGTATTGTATACTGGAATGTGCTGTGTGTAGGGCTCCGCCTATACCTGGCCCCGTTTGTAAGCTAGCTTCAGTCAAGCCCCAGTCTCCAGAAGGACGACATCTCTCTCGCTTACGTGTTTCGTTCTAAGTTAATAAAAGCCTTGTTTTGTTCTGCTACCTTCGAGTCTCGGAATTATTGAGGCACATCAATTTTATTAACTTATTTTTCAACACTATGGATCAACTCCTGAAACCCGAACGTTTGGATTTGGATCAACATGCTCCGGACGCATCAGCACGCTTCGGACACTGGTTTGAGTGTATGGAATTCTTCCTGGACAATTCCGCAGCCGTCAAAGACGCTACGGACGCTGCAAGGATGAGACTCGGAATTCTGCGGAATTGGGTAAGCCACCGGGTTTACCCCCTCATCCAAGACGCCGAGACGTACCTGGCCGCCTGCGACATCTTAAAGGCGCATTACCAGCAGCCTACGAATGAGGTGTATGCTAGGCACCTGCTCGCCACCCGCGCACAGCGACCTGGGGAATCGGTGGAGGAGTTCCTAAGCACCCTGAAAATGCTTGGCAAAGACTGCAAGTGCCGAGATGTAAAAGCCGCAGTGTACACTGACGAGCTTGTTCGCGATGCCTTCATCACAGGCCTCAGCTCCACTTACATCCGGCAAAGACTGCTGGAAAAAACGGGGTTGGACCTGAAACAGGCTGCGGACACCGCGCGATCCCTGGATGTGGCCCAGAGAAACTCGGACGCCTACTCTTCAGCCCGCGCCGTCTACGCCGCCACGTGTGCACCGAGGGCGCCGCCATCTTGGAAGGCATCTTCCCCGCCCGACAGCCCGACACCGGCTGGGCCCCGCTCTCCCCCCAGAAGCCCTACGACAGCCGCGACGCGTCAGGGACCCAACTGCTACTTCTGCGGGCAGCCAAAGCACACCAGAAACCTGTGCCCGGCGAAAGGCACCACCTGCTTTAAGTGCGGTAAGAAGGGGCACTTCAGGAAGGTGTGCAGAGGGAACCCCGCCGGAAAACCAACCGCCGGAAAACCCGCCACCGCCGCGTGTGCGCCGTGGGAGCGGCCATCTTGGACGCCATCTTGCCCGACCTCGTGGGGTCCGCCATCTTGTGAGCAGACAGCGTGGACGCCATCTTGTATCGATCAGGGCCCTACAGTGGCATCGGTCACAGTGGACCAGACCAGGCCGCACCCGCTATCCAGATCAATGGTGGACATCGAGGTAAACGGGTGCCGGGTTAAATGCTTAATTGACAGTGGAAGCACGGAGAGCTTTATCCACCCAGAACTGGCACAACAACTCTCCCTAAAGGTGGTCCCTACTCAGGGTACCATCTCTATGGCTGACAAAACCCAGACATCGACCATTCTGGGTTACTGCACGGTACAATTGTGCGTTAACGGAACTGTATATGATAATTTTAAAGTATTAATCATGAAGAACCTATGTGCGAGCGTGATCTTGGGCCTGGATTTCCAGTGCAACCACCAAAGCATCACGCTCAAGTACGGTGGGTCCCAGCCGCCCCTCACAGTGTGCGGTCTGGCTACCCTGAAGGTAAAGCCGCCTTCGCTATTCGCGAACCTTATCCCTAACTGCCGGCCAATAGCAACCAAAAGCAGGAGGTACAGCTGGGAGGACAGGCGGTTTATCGCGACCGAGGTAGACAGGCTCCTGAAAGAGCGCATTATTGAACGCAGCAACAGCCCGTGGCGCGCCCAAGTGGTAGTGGTAAGGGGTAGCGAGAAGAAACGGATGGTGATCGACTATAGTCAAACGATCAACAGGTACACCCTACTAGACGCCTACCCGCTACCCCGCATATCAGAAATGGTGAACCAAATCGCCCAATACCGGGTGTTCTCCACCATCGACCTCAAGTCAGCGTACCACCAGCTCCCTATCAGACCAGAGGACCGCCCGTACACCGCCTTCGAGGCGAACGGACGCCTCTACCAATTCCTCAGAGTCCCCTTTGGGGTGACGAATGGGGTCTCGGTCTTCCAGAGGGAGATGGACCGCATGGTCGATGACCACCACTTGCAGGCAACCTTCCCCTACCTCGACAACGTCACCATCTGCGGTCACAACCAGCAGGATCACGACTCGAACCTCGAGAGGTTCCTGAAAACCGCACAAAAACTCAACCTCACCGACAACGAGGACAAGTGCGTTTACAACACCACGCGCCTCTGCATACTAGGCAGCGTGGTGGAGAATGGGGAAATCGGACCAGACCCCGACCGATTGCGCCCCCTACGGGAGCTGCCCCTGCCCAACACTCCCAAAGCCCTGAAAAGGTGCCTGGGGTTATTTTCTTATTATTCCCAATGGGTCCCCAACTACTCCGACAAAGCCCGCCCCCTCTTGAAAGCATCCTCTTTCCCGCTCTCTGCTGAGGCCCACGCCGCCTTCAAAAGCATTAAGCAGGATATTGAGCGGGCCACGCTACAGGCAGTGGACGAGAACACTCCATTTCAAGTGGAAAGTGATGCGTCTGACTTCGCCTTGGCGGCCACCCTCAACCAGGCGGGGCGGCCCGTAGCTTTCTTCTCGAGGACCCTCCAAGGGCCCGAGATCAGACACTCCTCCGTGGAAAAGGAGGCCCAAGCCATCGTGGAGGCAGTGCGCCACTGGCGCCACTACCTAGCCGGCAAACGCTTCACCCTACTTACCGACCAGCGGTCGGTAGCGTTTATGTTCAATAATAAACAGAGGGGGAAGATTAAAAATGATAAGATTCTTAGGTGGCGGATCGAGCTCTCCACCTTCGAGTACGACATCATTTACCGGCCAGGGGCCCTTAACGAATCCCCTGACGCCCTCTCACGAGGGATGTGTGCCAGCGCCACCGGGGATCGGCTACAGACCCTCCACAACGACCTCTGCCACCCAGGGGTCACGCGGCTGTTCCACTTCATAAAGTCCCGTAACTTACCCTACTCAATTGAGGAAGTTCGGTCCCTGACCAGGAACTGCCGCACTTGCGCTGAGTGCAAGCCTCGGTTCTACCGCCCAGATAGAGCCCACTTAATCAAAGCTACACGGCCCTTTGAGCGGCTCAGTTTAGATTTCAAGGGCCCCCTCCCGTCCGTCGACCGCAATGTTTACTTCCTGAACATTGTGGACGAATACTCCCGGTTCCCATTCGCCTTCCCCTGCCCAGACATGACCAGCGCCACGGTCATTAAATGCCTCAACAGCCTGTTCTGCCTGTTCGGTATGCCGAGCTACATCCATACGGATAGGGGGGCGTCCTTCATGAGTGAAGAGCTACGCCAGTACATGCTGTCCAGGGGGATCGCCACGAGCCGTACCACCAGCTACAACCCCCGGGGTAACGGCCAAGTGGAGCGAGAGAACGGGACAGTATGGAAAGCAGTCACTCTAGCTCTAAGGACCAAGGGCCTCCCTATCTCCCGCTGGCAGGAAGTCCTCTCGGATGTGCTCCATTCGATACGGTCGCTATTGTGTACGGCCACTAATACCACGCCTCATGAACGAATGTTTGTCTTTCCCCGGAAATCCACCTCAGGCGTATCCATGCCGTCATGGCTCTCCACCCCAGGTCCGGTACTCGTGCGAAGGCATGTGAGGGGCCACAAGACGGACCCTCTCGTGGAGCCAGTACACCTACTCCACGCCAACCCCCAATACGCATATGTCCGGCACGCCGACGGAAGGGAGGACACCGTGTCCATAAAAGACGTTGCCCCAGCCAGCATCGACAACAACCATGGCAATAGCGGCAACAACGATCACAGCAACTCTTACCCACCCACTACTCTTTCATCACCCCCGGAAGAACACCGACCAACGGCACCCCCACCAACTACCCCTTCAACAACCCTGGCGGCACCCCCGGCAGAGACCCAGGAGGCTACCGGGGACACCCAGCCGACACCCGCGGCACCGCAACAGCCACGTCGGTCGCAGAGGACTATCAAACCCCCGAACAGACTAAATCTATAGAAGGGGTGAATGTGATGAAATATTTCCATTCATCACTGCCTGTGACTGAGATCGGTTTCAGTGTCATTTCCCTTCCCCCAGACCTCATTGTATTGTGTACTGGAATGTGCTGTATTGTATACTGGAATGTGCTGTGTGTAGGGCTCCGCCCATACCTGGCCCCGTTTGTAAGCTAGCTTCAGTCAAGCCCCAGTCTCCAGAAGGACGACATCTCTCTCGCTTACGTGTTTCGTTCTAAGTTAATAAAAGCCTTGTTTTGTTCTGCTACCTTCGAGTCTCGGAATTATTGAGGCACATCAGATGGGACAGTGTAGAGGGAGCTTTACTCTGTATCTAACCCGTGCTGTACCTGCCCTGGGAGTGTTTGATGGGGCAGTGTAGAGGGAGCTTTACTCTGTATCTAACCCGTGCTGTACCTGCTCTGGGAGTGTTTGATGGGACAGTTTAGAGGGAGCTTTACTCTGTATCTAACCCGTGCTGTACCTGCCCTGGGAGTGTTTGATGGGACAGTGTAGAGGGAGCTTTACTCTGTATCTAACCCGTGCTGTACCTGCCCTGGGAGTGTTTGATGGGACAGTGTAGAGGGAGCTTTACTCTGTATCTAACCCGTGCTGTACCTGCCCTGGGAGTGTTTGATGGGACAGTGTAGAGGGAGCTTTACTCTGTATCTAACCCGTGCTGTACCTGCCCTGGGAGTGTTTGATGGGACAGTGTGGAGGGAGCTTTACCCTGTATCTAACCCGTGCTGTACCTGGGGTGATAGACCGAGGCCAATTGAGCAGGATACCAAGGTGGAAAAGAGACAAGCACCGACGCCAAGCTTTGATTTTAAAAGTCTGTCAGAGGAAGGGAGGTCCAAGGGAGGTGAGGAGTTCCACGGTTTTGAAGCCCCAGGGAAACGATTGAGTTAGAGTGGGAGGCGGTGCGATGCTAAACCCGCAACCCTTTCCACCTAGAAGGACAAGGGCAGCAGGCATACGGGAACACCACCACCTCCAAGTCACACACCATCCTGCCTTGGAAATATATCGGCCGTTCCTTCATCGTCGCTGGGTCAAAATCCTGGAACTCCCTCCCGAACAGCACTGTGGGAGCACCTTCACCACACGGACTGCAGCGGTTCAAGGCGGCTCACCACCACCTTCTCGAGGGCAACTAGGGATGGGCAATAAATGCCGGCCTTGCCAGTGACGCCCACATCCCAGGAACTAATAAATTAAAACAAAAGGCTGAGCCTTCAGAAGATGAAGGGAGATGATCTCGCGGGAGGGAGGGATTCACATGTGGATAGGCAGGAATGTTAATATGCTCCGTGTCTAAATACTGCTGGAGAGAAATGAACAGCACTGAAAGAACAGGAACTGCTTGAAATTCAAGAACCGATATTGTGATTTTAGGATGTCACACAGCAATTAATAGAAAATCAGGGAAGTTACAACATGGAAACAGGCCATTCAGCCAGTCTCTGTCAGTGTTTACCCTCTCCACAAACAAATAGTCCCAATCATGCCTACCCATACTCGATGTTCAAATTCTCATCCTTGTTTTCAAATCTCTCCATGGCCTCGCCCCTCCCTATCTCTGTAACCTCCTCCAGCTCTACAACCCCCCGAGATTTCTGCGCTCCTCCAAATCTAACATCCCCGATGCTAGTCAGTCCCACTCCAGAGATTTGAGCACATAATCCAGGCTGACAGTCCAGTACAGTACTGAGGGAGCGCCGCACTGTCGGAGGGGCAGTACTGAGGAACGCAGCACTGTCGGAGGAGCAGTTCTGAGGGAGCGCTGCACTGTCGGAGGGGCAGTACTGAGGGAGTGCCGCACTGTCGGAGGGACAGTACCGAGGGAGCGCCGCACTGTCGGAGGGGCAGTACTGAGGGAGTGCAGCACTGTCGGAGGTGCAGTACTGAGGGAGTGCTGAACTGTCGGAGGGGCAGTACTGAGGGAGTGCTGCACTGTCGGAGGGGCAGTACTGAGGGAGTGCCGCACTGTCGGAGGGGCAGTACTGTGGGAGCGCAGCACTGTCGGAGGGGCAGTACTGAGGGAGTGCCGCACTGTCGGAGGGGCAGTACTGAGGGAGCGCCGCACTGTCAGAGGGGCAGTACTGAGGGAGTGCCGCACTGTCGGAGGGGCAGTACTGAGGGAGCGCCGCACTGTCGGAGGGTCAGGACAGTGGGAGCGCCGCACTGTCGGAGGGGCAGTACTTAGGGAGCGCCGCACTGTCGGAGGGGCAGTACTGTTGGAGTGCCGCACTGTCCGAGGGGCAGTACTGTTGGAGCACCGCACTGTCGGAGGGTCAGTACAGTGGGAGCGCAGTACTGTCGGAGGGGCAGTACTGTGGGAGTGCCACACTGTTGGAGGGGCAGTACTGAGGGAGCGCCGCACTGTCGGAGGGGCAGTAATGTGGGAGCGGCACACTGTCGGAGGGGCAGTACTGAGGGAGCGCCGCACTGTCGGAGGGGCAGTACTGAGGGAGCGCCGCATTGTCGGAGGGGCAGTACTGAGGGAGCGCCGCATTGTCGGAGGGGCAGTACTGAGGGAGCTCCGCACTGTCGGAGGGGCAGTACTGAGGGAGCGCAGCACTTTTGGAGGGGCAGTACTGAGGGAGCGCCGCACTGTCGGAGGTGCCGACTGCTCTCTCAGCTGGTTCATAGAAATTTACAGCACAGAAGGAGGCCATTTGGCCCATCGTGTCTGTGCCGGCCGAAATAGAGCTCTCCAGCCTAATCCCACTTTCCAGCTCTTGGTCCGTAGCCCTGTAGGCTACGGCACTTCAAATACATATCCAAGTACTTTTTAAATGTGATGAGGGTTTCTGCCTTGACCACCCCTTCAGGCAGTGAGTCCCAGACCCCCACCACCCTCTGGGTGAAAGCATTTCTCCTCAAATCCCCTCTTAATCTCCGACCAATTACTTTCAATCTCTGCCCCCTGGTTATTGACCTTTCTGCTAAGGGAAATAGGTCCTTCCTATCCACTCTATCTAGGCCCCTCATAATTTTATTCACCTCAATTAAATCTCCCCTCAGCCTCCTCTGTTCTAAAGAAAACAACCCCAGCCTATCCAATCTTTCCTCATAGCTAAAATTCCCCAGCCCAGGCAACATCCTGGTAAATCTTCTCTGCATCCCCTCTAGTGCAATCACATCCTTCCTGTAATGTGGTGACCAGAACTGCACGCAGTACTCTAGCTGTGGCCTAACTAGTGTTTTATACAGTTCAAGCATAACCCCCCTGCTCTTATATTCTATGCCTCGGTTAATAAAGGCAAACATAGAAGATAGGATAGGAGCAGGAGTAGGCCATTCGGCCCCTCGAGCCTGCTCCGCCATTCAATGCGATCATGGCTGATCATCCAAATTCAGTACCCAGTCCCTGCCTTCTCCCCATATCCCTTGATCCCTTTAGCCTTAAGAAATATATCCAACTCCTTCTTGAATATATTTAATGAATTGGCCTCTACTGCCTTCTGTGGTAGAGAACTCCACAGGTTCACCACTCTCTGGGTGAAGAAATTCCTCCTCATTTCTGTCCTAAATGGCTTACCCCTTATCCTTAGACTGTGACCCCTTGTTCTGGACTCCCCGACCATCGGGAACATCCTTCCTGCATCTAGCCTGTCCAGTCCTGTCAGAATTTTATAAGTTTCAATGAGATCCCCTCTCATTCTTCTAAACTCCAGCGAGTATAAGCCCAATCGACCCAATCTCTCCTCATACATCATTCCTGCCATCCCAGGTATCAGTCTGGTGAATCTTCGCTGCACTCCCTCCATGGCAAGAACATCCTTCCTCAGATAAGGCGACCAGAACTGCACACAATACTCAAGGTGTGGTCTCACCAAGGCCCTGTACAACTGCAGCAAGACATCCTTGTTCCTGTACTCGAATCCTCTCGCTATGAAGGCCAACATACCATTTGCCTTCTTAACCGCCTGCTGCACCTGCATGCTTACCTTCAGCGACTGGTGCACAAGGACACCCAGGTCTCGTTGCACTTCCCCTTCTCCCAATCTATTGCCATTCAGATAATAATCTGCCTTCCTGTTTTTGACACCAAAGTGGATAACCTCGCATTTATCCACGTTATATTGCATCTGCCATGCTTCTGCCCAAATCATACTGGAGTTTCTCGGCATCCTCCTCACAGCACACACGCCCACCAAGCTTTGTGTCGTCTGCAAACTTAGAGATATTGCATCTAGTTCCCTCGTCTAGATCATTAATATATATTGTGAATAGCTGGTGTCCAAGGACCCGTATGCCTTCTTAACCACCTTATCTACCTGTCCTGCTACCTTCAGGGATCTGTGGACATGCACTCCAAGGTCCCTCTGATCCTCTGCACTTCTCAGTGTCCTACCATTTAATGTGTATTCCCTTGCCTTGTTAGCCCTTCCCAAATGCATTACCTCACACTTCTCCAGATTGAATTCCATTTACCACTGTTCTGCCCACCTGACCAGTCCATTGATTTCCTGCAGCTTTCATCTTCATTATCAACCACATGGCCAATTTTTGTATCATCTGCAAACTTCGTAATCATACTTCCTACATTCAAGTCCAAATCATTGCTATATACCACAAAAAGCAAAGGACCCAGTACTGAGCCCTGCGGAACCCCACTGGAAACAGCCTTCCAGTCACAAAAACACCCTTCAACCATTACCCTTTGTTTCCTGCCTCTGAGCCAATTTTGGATCCAATTTGCCACTTTGCCTTGGATCCCATGGGCTTTTACTTTCGTGACCTGTCTGCCATGCGGGACCTTATCAAAATCCTTGCTAAAATCCATATAAACTACATCAAACGCACTTCCCTCATTGACCCTCCTTGTTACCTCCTCAAAAAATTCAATCAAGTCAGTCAAACACGACCTTTCCTTAACAAATCCACGCTGACTGTCCCTGATTAATCCGTGTCTTTCAAAATAAAGACTTATCCTGTTCCTCAGAATTTTTTCCAATAATTGCCCCACCACCGATGTTAGGCTGCCTGGCCTGTAATTACTCGGTCTATCCCTTTCTGGTTGTAAAAGATCCCACGGCCACTGTCGGAGGGGCAGTACTGAGGGAGTGCTGTACTGTCGGAGGGGCAGTACTGAGGGAGCGCCGCACTGTCGGCGGGGCAGTACTGAGGGAGTGCCGCACTGTCGGAGGGGCAGTACTGAGGGAGCGCCGCACTGTCGGAGGGGCAGTACTGAGGGAGCGCCGCACTGTCGGAGGGGCAGTACTGAGGGAGCGCCGCACTGTCGGAGGGGCAGTACTGAGGGAGCGCCGCACTGTCGGAGGGGCAGTACTGAGGGAGCGCCGCACTGTCGGAGGGGCAGTACTGAGGGAGCGCCGCACTGTCGGAGGGGCAGTACTGAGGGAGCGCCGCACTGTCGGAGGGGCAGTACTGAGGGAGCGCCGCACTGTCGGAGGGGCAGTACTGAGGGAGCGCCGCACTGTCGGAGGGGCAGTACTGAGGGAGCGCCGCACTGTCGGAGGGGCAGTACTGAGGGAGCGCCGCACTGTCGGAGGGGCAGTACTGAGGGAGCGCCGCACTGTCGGAGGGGCAGTACTGAGGGAGCGCCGCACTGTCGGAGGGGCAGTACTGAGGGAGCGCCGCTACTGAGGGAGCGCCGCACTGTCGGAGGGGCAGTACTGAGGGAGCGCCGCACTGTCGGAGGGGCAGTACTGAGGGAGCGCCGCACTGTCGGAGGGGCAGTACTGAGGGAGGGCCGCACTGTCGGAGGGGCAGTACTGAGGGAGCGCCGCACTGTCGGAGGGGCAGTACTGAGGGAGGGCCGCACTGTCGGAGGGGCAGTACTGAGGGATTGCTGTACTGTCGGAGGGGCAGTACTGAGGGAGCGCCGCTACTGAGGGAGCGCCGCACTGTCGGAGGGGCAGTACTGAGGGAGCGCTGCACTGTCGGAGGGGCAGTACTGAGGGAGTGCTGCACTGTCGGAGGGGCAGTACTGAGGGAGCGCTGTACTGTCGGAGGGGCAGTACTGAGGGAGCGCCGCTACTGAGGGAGCGCCGCACTGTCGGAGGGGCAGTACTGAGGGAGCGCTGCACTGTCGGAGGGGCAGTACTGAGGGAGTGCTGCACTGTCGGAGGGGCAGTACTGAGGGAGCGCTGCACTGTCGGAGGGGCAGTACTGAGGGAGTGCTGCACTGTCGGAGGTGCCTTTTTCGGATGAGACGTTAAACTGAGGCCCCGTCTGCTCTCTCGGGTGGGCATAAAAGATCCCATGGCAGTATTTCGAAGAAGAGCAGGAGAGTTCTCCCCAATGTCCTGGCCAATATTTATCCCTCAACCAACATCACTACAACAGATTATCTGGTTATTATCACATTGCTGTTTGTGGGAGCTTGCTGTGCACAAATTGGCAGCCGCATTTCCTACATTACAACAGTGAATCCACTTAAAAAAAGGTACTTAATTGGCTGTAAAGCGCTTTGGGATGTCCGGTGGTTGTGAAAGGCGCTATAGAAATGTAAGTCTTTCTTTTCAGCTTCATAGAATCAAAGAAGCCCATTCGGCCCATCGTGCCTGTGCCGGCTCTTTGAACGAGCTCTCCAATTAATCCCACTCCCCCTGCTCTTTCCCCGTAGCCCTGCAAATGTTCTCCTTTTCAAGTATTTATCCAATTCCCTTTTAAAAGTTATTATTGAATCTGCTTCCACCGCCCTTTCAGGCAGCGCATTCCAGATCACAACAACTCACTGCGTAAAAACATTCTCCTCATCTCCCCTCTGGTTCTTTTGCCAATTATCTTAAATAGAAATATAGAAAAATAGGAGGAGTCGGCCATTCGGCCCTTCGAGCCTGCTCCGCCATTCAATATGATCATGGCTGATCCTCTATCTCAATACTATATTCCCGCTCTCTCCCCATACCCCTTGATGCCTTTTGTGTCTAGAAATCTATCTATCTCCTTAAATATATTCAGTGACTTGGCCTCCACAGCCTTCTGTGGTAGAGAATTCCACAGGTTCACCACCCTCTGAGTGAAGAAATTTCTCCTCATCTCAGTCCTAAATGTCCTACCCCGTATCCTGAGACTGTGACCCCTCGTTCTCGACCCCCCAGCCAGGGGAAACATCCTCCCTGCATCCAGTCTGTCTAGCCCTGTCAGAATTTTATACGTTTCAATGAGATCTCCTCTCATTCTTCTAAACTCTAGTGAATACAGGCCTAGTCGACCCCTCTTAAATCTGTGTCCTCTGGTTACCGACCCTCCTGTCACTGGAAACAGTTTCTCCTTATTTACTCTATCAAAGCCCTTCATGATTTTGAACACCTCGATAAAATCTCCCCTTAACCTTCTCTGCTCGAAGGAGAACAATCCCAGCTTCTCCAGTCTCTCCACATCACTGAAGTCCCTCATCCCTGGAACCATTCTGGTAAATCTCCTCCGCACCCTCTCCAAGGCCTTGACATCCTTCCTAAAGTGCGGTGCCCGGAATTAGACACAATACTCCAGCAGAGGTGCCTCTTTGATAGGCGCGTTCTGCAGTTCAGTAACTTTCTGCAATAGCACTTTATAATAATATACTTATCTTTAGAAATACATTTTGTTGCTGTTAGTCAGTGGACCGAAGATGCAGTGATGTAGGAAATAGGCAATCTATCCCCAGCCAGCAGGTGGCGGCATTGCACACACAGACCCACCGACAGCCTAAATGTCTGGGCCCGGTCAACCCAACAGAAAATGGAAGCAGGTTTTACCAACTCGTTCAATGCAGCTAACGCACTGAAGCCAATCTCCTTCCTTCTCCCCGCCCTACCCCTCCTCCTCGCTCCAGCACCTGACCAAGCCGAGTAAACAAAAAACAAAGCTGCTTGCTCAAATCTATTCAACAGGGGTCACTCCAACAAGAACGAGTGGAATCATAGAATGATAACAACAACAACAACGTTGTATTTATATAGCACCTTTAACATAGTAAAACGTCCCAAGGTGCTTCACAGCAGCGATTATCAAACAAAATTTGACACCAAGCCACACAAGGAGATATTGGGACAGGTGAGGGAGGTTTTAAGGAGCATCTTAAAGGAGGAGAGAGAGGCGGAGAGGTTTAGGGAGGGAATTCCTGAGCTCGGGGCCCAGGCGGCTGAAGGTACGGCCGCCAATGGTGGAGCGATTATAATTGGGGATGGTCAAGAGGCCAGAATTGGAGGAGCGCAGAGATCTCGGGGGGGGGGGGGGGGGCGGGGTTGTGGGGCTGGAGGAGATTACAGAGATAGGGAGGGGGCGAGGCCATGGAGGGATTTGAAAACAAGGATGTGAATTTTAAAACGAGCACAGACGGAAGCCATTCGGCCCATCGTGCCTATGCCGGCTCTTTGAAAGAGCTCTCCAATTAGTCCCACTCCCCCCTGCTCTTTCCCCATAGACCTGAAAATATTTCCCTTTCAAGTATTTATCCAATTACTTTTTGAAAGTTATTATTGAATCTGCTTCCACCGCCCTTTCAGGCAGCGCGTTCCAGATCACAACAACTCGCTGTGTAAAAAAATGTTTCCTCCTCTCCCCTCTGGTCCTTTTGACAATGATCTTAAGTCTGTGTCCTCTGGTTACCGACCCTCCCGTCAGTGGAAACAGTTTCTCCTTATTTACTCGATCAAAACCCTTCATGATTTTGAACAGCTCGATCAAATCTCCTCATTTTGACGTTTCGTGTAGTGTTGCCAACTCTGGCTGGGCCCATTCCAGGAGTTTTCGTCACATGACCTCCCGCCGCGAACCGCCCCGCCCCCACACTCCCGCCATTGGCACATCCCCCAGGCGCACTGCCTTCCCGCGGCCAATTGGAAAGCGAGCAGACTCTTGTTACCCAATTGGATTCATCTTGACTGTTGGTGCAAGAGCCAATTCCTCCCCCCATCTCCAATATTTTTATAACTAATAAATAAAATGGTCAAAGAAAATAATTTTTAAAACATCAATTTTTCATTTAACACCCCTATGATTTTTCTCCGTGTTTTTTTTTGGCTCGCAGCAGAGGTCCAGAGATTGATCTTCAATTCCTGAAGACTCCAGGATTGTCAACCCCAGCTTCATAGGAACAGGAGGAGGCCATTCAGCCCCCCACCCCTCCTCGCCCCGGGTCTGTTCCCCGTTCAATGAGTTCATGGCTGATCGGCACCTCAACTCCATTTACACGCCTTAGCTTCATATCCCTTGATGCACCTCACCCAACAAAAACCGATCTCTCTGGCAAGAGGAGCCACCATTATCGATCTTTGTGTTGCTAGAGCGACGGGAGATTGTACCCACAAGATCGCACAGCTCCAGCCCCCAGCCCCGAGCAAGAATGGGTCCCACCTTTAGTTAATGCCAATCGATCACCTGTGGCTGTGGCACGTGGGGAGTTCTGGCCCAGTCCAGCCGTCAGGTCAAGTAGGATTCATTGGAGAAGGGGGGTGGGGGGGGGGGGGTGGGGAGGTCAATGGAGGACTCAAACACTGGAGACTAGAAGAGGTAGCTACAGTCGTAAGGGGGGGAGCAAGAGGAAGATTGAATTAGATGGGGAGGAGGAAGATTGAATGGGAACAGGAAGAGAAAGATTGATCGAATGGGATGGGGAGGAAATGGAGTGAGATGGGGGAGGGGGAGGGGGATGGGGAGGGGGAGTAGGATGGGGGCATGGAGAGTGGGATGGGGGGCATGGAGAGTGGGATGGGGGGCATGGAGAGTGGGATGGGGGGCATGGAGAGTGGGATGGGGGGCATGGAGAATATACAACAGGGTTAGAGACCGGAGAGGAGAGAGGGGGAAGATAGAGCACAGTAAGAGGGTAGAGAATAGTTAGAGGCCTGAAGGTTCGGGGCTGTAAATCAAGACCCTGAAACCGAGCTGGAGCCTGTACCACTGCAGACAGTAACACGGGTATAGCCCGCCTGGCCAGAGTGAAGGGCAGGGGGTGGGGGGAAGGGAGCAGAGGAAGGCAGCAGAGGAAGGGAGGTACAAGGGGGAGAGAGGGAAGGAGGTATAAAGGGGAGAACGAGAGGTGGAAAGAAGAGAGGGAGGTAGAAAGGAGAGAGAGAAAGAGGTAGAAGGAACAAGAGATGGAGGCAGTGGGGAGGGGAAAGAGAGGCAGGGAGATGGAAAGTGATGATGGCCAATTTGGATAAACTTTGAACCCTTGGAGAGGATAGAGAGCCTTTCACCTCAGAGAGCTGGAGGTATAAAGAGAGAGGTGGCGGTAGAAGGGGAGAGTGATTGTAAGCCAAGTGTCAGAGGTGGAAAGTCAATGGGAGCCAATCAATTAATGGAGGGTGGGCCAGCGAATTCATAAAACTACAAGATTCTCCCGGAGTATTGAACACACATCGTCCAAGAGGCTTACCTGGAATCCGGGGCAGGGGGCACGGCTCTGACTGAGAGCCGTATCGGGAGCGGTGGCGGTTTGATCGCTGCGAGAGCATCATGTCGCGGAGGAAGCAGAGGAAGATCCCGCTGGTGCGTCTCGCTCGATGAACTCCTCAGCACCTCGTTGTGGGCGGCTGCCAGGCCCGGGGGCTGGGGGGGACTTGGGGGCTTCGGGAGGACCTTGGGCGGCGTGGCCCGGGGGCGGGGGGAGGGCGCCAGCCTCGCGGGGGGGCAGCCCGGAGTCTGCCTGGGGGGGACGGGCGGCAGGGGCTCCTCGGCCGGGGGCCAGATGGTGGGGACGGATCCCGGGTCGCGGGGAAAGATGTTTCTCTTCTTGGGGACGGGCGTTTCCAGCGCCTCCAGCAGGGGGTCGGAAGCCGAAGGACCCTGGCACGAGGGGTCAGGGGTCAGGGGGCGCTGGTGCGGGGGGTCGGGGGTCAGGCCGTGGCAAGCCTTTTGCAGGGCGGAGAGGATGCGCTTGCGATGACCGGGCAGGAAGATCCCAATGCGGGAGAGGTCCTCGCTGCGGATGCCCCAGCAGTCCGACACTAGCTGGTACTGGTTGTCCGTGAAGTGGTCGGCGTACCGCTCCAGGTGAATGACACCCAGCCAGTCCCCAATGCTCATCTCCCCCTCGTCAGATAACATGGCTTCCAAAACAGGGCTCAGTCCATGGTCGCGGCCAGCGGTTCTCCAGCAACGATCGTCTCGGGGCGTTCTGTGGGGGGGGGGGAGAAAAAAACACGTCTAGAATCATCATACAATCACACAGCACAGAAGGAGGCCATTCGGCCCATCATGCCGGCTCTTTGAAAGACCTCTCCCATTTGTCCCACTCCCCCTGCTCTTTCCCCACAGCCCTGCAAATTTTTCCCCTTCAAGTATTTACCCAATTCCCTTTTGAAAGTTACTATTGAATCTGCTTCCACTGCCCTTTCAGGCAGCGCATTCCAGATCACAACAACTCGCTGCGTAAAAACATTCTCCTCATCTCCCCTCTGGTTCTTTTACCAATTATCTTCAATCCGTGTCCTCTGGTTACCGACCCTCCCGCCAGTGGACACAGTTTTGCAGAGTGGAGATTTATAAAGTGGGGACACAAACACACACCCAGTAAAAGTGACCATGAAACTATCACATTGTCATAAAAACCCAGCTGGTTCACTGATGTCCCTCAGGGAAGGGAAACCTGCCGTCCTAACCCGGTCTGGGCCTATACGTGACTCCAGTCCCACACCCACCCTGGTTGAGACTTAACTGCCCTCTGAAGTGTGGCCCAGCGAGTCATTCAGTCGTGTCAAATGACTCATGGAAATTAGGGATGGGCAATAAATGCCGGCTTTGCCAGCGACACCCACAGCCCACGAATGAATGCAACGACAACTTGTATTTATACGTCGCCTTTAAGGTAGTAAAACGTCCCAAGGCGCTTCACAGGAGCGATTATCAGACAAAATTTGACACTAAGCCAAAGAAGGAGATATTAGGGACAACTGACCAAAAGCTTGGTCAAAGAGGTAGGATTTTTAAGAAGCCTCTGAAAGGAGGAGAGAGAGGCGGAGAGGTTTAGGGAAGGAATTCCAGAGCTTAGGGCCCAGGCAGCTGAAGGCACGGCCGCCAATGGTGGAGCGATTAAAATCAGGGATGCTCAAGAAACATAGAAGACAGGAGCAGGAGTCGGCCATTCGGCCCCTCGAGCCTGCTCCGCCATTCAATGCGATCATGGCTGATCATCCAAATTCAGTACCCTGTCCCTGCTTTCTCCCCATATCCCTTGATCCCTTTAGCCTTAAGAAATATATCTAACTCCTTCTTGAATATATTTAATGAATTGGCCTCTACTGCCTTGTGTGGTAGAGAATTCCACAGGTTCACCACTCTCTGGGTGAAGAAATTCCTCCTCATCTCTGTCCTAAATGGCTTACCCCTTATCCTTAGACTGTGACCCCTGGTTCTGGACTCCCCCGGCCATCGGAAACATCCTTCCTGCATCTAGTCTGTCTAGTCCTGTTAGAATTTTATAAGTTTCAATGAGATCCCCTCTCATTCTTCTGAACTCCAGCGAGTATAAGCCCAGTCGACCCAATCTCTCCTCATACGTCATTCCTGCCATCCCAGGTATCAGTCTGGTGAATCTTCGCTGTACTCCCTCCATGGCAAGAACATCCTTCCTCAGATAAGGCGACCAAAACTGCACACAATACTCAAGATGTGGTCTCACCAAGGCCCTGTACAACTGCAGCAAGGCACCCTTGTTCCTGTACTCAAACCCTCTCGCTACGAAGGCCAACATGCCATTTGCCTTCATAACCGCCTGCTGCACCTGCATGCTTACCTTCAGCGACTGGTGCACAAGGACACCCAGGTCTCGTTGCACTTCCCCTTCTCCCAATCTATTGCCATTCAGATAATAATCTGCCTTCCTGTTTTTGACACCAAAGTGGATAACCTCGCATTTATCCACGTTATATTGCATCTGCCATGCTTCTGCCCAATCACCCAACCTGTCCAAATCATACTGGAGTTTCTCGGCATCCTCCTCACAACACACACGCCCACCCAGCTTTGTGTCGTCTGCAAACTTGGAGATATTACATCTAGTTCCCTCGTCTAGATCATTAATATATATTGTGAATAGCTGGGGTCCTAGGACCAATCCCTGCAGTACCCCACTAGTCACTGCCTGCCACTCGGAAAAAGAGCCGTTTATTCCAACTCTTTGCTTTCTGTCTACCAACCAGTTCTCTATCCAAGTCAATACCTTGCCCCCAATCCCATGTGCCTTAACTTTACACGCTAATCTCTTATGCGGGACCTTATCGAAAGCCTTTTGAAAGTCCAAATACACCACATCCACTGGTTCTCCCTTATCTATTTTACCAGTTACATCCTCAAAAAATTCAAGAGGTCAGAATTGGAGGATCGCAGAGATCGCGGGGGGTCGTGGGGCTGGAGGAGGTTACAGAGATAGGGAGGGGCGAGGCCATGGAGGGATTTGAAAACAAGGATGAGAATTTTTAAATCGAAGCGTTGCTTAACCAGGAGCCAATGTAAGTCAGCGGGACTTGGTGCGAGTTAGGACACGGGCAGCTGAGTTTTGGATGAGCTCGAGTTTATGTAGGGTAGAATGTGGGAGGCCGGCCAGGAGTGCTTTGGAATAATCAAGTCTAGAGATAACAAATGGAAGGATGAATATTAAAAGAGACACACGCACACCCACAGCAAACTAAATCAATGCATTCTGACAGCACACGCCCCGAGAATTTTCCTAACTGTCCTTGGAGATGAACAAGTGTGTGTGTCAGCTGTGGCTCAGTGGGCAGCACTCTCGCCTGAGTCAGAAGGTTGTGTGTTCAATTCCTGCTCCAGCGACTTGAGCATAAAAATATAATCTGACACTCCAGTGCAGTACTGAGGGAGCGCCGCACTGTCAGAGGGGCAGTACTGAGAGAGCACCGCACTGTCAGAGGGGCAGTACTGAGGGAGCGCCGCACTGTCGGAGGGGCAGTACTGAGGGAGCGCCGCACTGTCGGAGGGGCAGTACTGAGGGAGCGCCGCACTGTCGGAGGAGCAGTACTGAGGGAGTGCCGCACTGTCGGAGGGGCAGTACTGAGGGAGTGCCGCACTGTCGGAGGGGCAGTACTGAGGGAGCGCCGCACTGTCGGAGGGGCAGTACTGAGGGAGTGCCGCACTGTCGGCGGGGCAGTACTGAGGCAGCGCTGCACTGTCGGAGGTGCAGTACTGAGGGAGTGTCGGAGTGGCCGTACTGAGGGAGTGCTGCACTGGCGGAAGGGCAGTACTGAGGGAGCGTCGGAGGGGCCGTACTGAGGGAGTGCTGCACTGTCGGAGGGGCAGTACTGAGGGAATGCCGCACTGTCGGAGGGACAATACTGAGGGAGCGCTGCACTGTCAGAGGGGCAGTACTGAGGGAGGGGCGGTACTGAGGGAGCGCTGCACTGTCAGAGGTGCCATCTTTCGGATGAGACGTTAAACCGAGGCCCCATCTGCTCTCACAGGTGGTTGTAAAAGATCCCATGGCACTATTTCGAAGCAAACCAGGGGAGTTCTCCCCGGTGTCCTGGGGTCAACAGTTATCCCTCAATCAACATCACTGAACACAGATGATCTGGTCTTTATCTTATTGCTGTTTGTGGGAGCTTGCTGTGCACAAATTGGCTGCTGCGTTTCCTACATTACAACAGTGACCACACTTTAAGAAGCACTTCATTGGCTGTACAGCGTTTTGGGACGTCCCGAGGTGGTGAAAGGCGCTGGAGAAATGCAAGTTCTTTTGTTCTTTCTTTGAAAACTGCCAGATGTTGGCGTCTGTCTGGACTTTGTATTGACAGGGTGACTCTCGCCACTTTTATTACCACGTTGAGGGTTGACGATATGTGGCTCACCACTGAAAAATCGCACCCCCAGACTGTGCACAACATGGATAGGATTACATGGGATCTCCGGCCCAGAAACAGGCCATTCGGCCCAACCAGTCCCTGCCGGCATTTATGCTCCACTTGAGCCTCCTCCCGTCTTTCCTCATCTAACTCTATCAGCATAACCCTCTATTCCCTTCTCCCTCGTGTGCTTGTCTAGCCGCCCCTTAAATGCATCGATACTATTCGCTTCAACCACTCCCTGTGGTAGCGAGTTCCACATTCTCACCACTCTCTGGGTAAAGAGGTTTCTTCTGAATTCCCGATTTGATTTCTTGGTGACGATCTTATATTGATGGCCTCTAGTTTTGCTCTTCCCCACAAGTGGAAACATTCTCTCTGTATCCACTCCATCAAAACCTTTCATAATTTTAAAGACCTCTATTAGGTCACCCCTAAGCCTTTTTTCAAGAGAAAAGAGACCCAGCCTGTTCACCCTTTCCCGATATGTATACCCTTGCATTTCTGGTATCATCCTTGTAAATCTTCTCTGCACCCTCTCCAGTGCCTCTATATCCTTTTTATAATATGGTGACCAGAACTGTGCGCAGTACTCCAAGTGTGGTCTAACCAAGGTTCAATACAGGTTTAGCATAACTTCCCTACTTTTCAATTCTGTCCCTCGAGAAATAAACCCTAGTGATTGGTTTGCTTTTTTTATGGTCTTGTTAACCTGTGTCGCAACTTTTAGTGATTTGTGTATTTGTACTCCGAGATCCCTTTGCTCCTCTGCCCCCGTTTAGATTCTTATTTTCCAAGTAATAAGTGACCTCCTTATTTTTCTTACCCAACTGTAATAACTCATATTTATCTGTGTTGAAATTCATTTACCAATTATATGCCCATTCTGCAGAATGGAAGGATATGTTGAAAGGCTAATGGAATGCTGGCCTTTATATCTCGAGGACTAGAATACAAGGGGGTAGAAGTTATGCTGCAGCTGTACAAAACCCTGGTTAGACCACACCTGGAGCACTGTGAGCAGTTCTGGGCACCACACCTTAGGAAGGATATACTGGCCTTGGAGGGAGTGCAGCGTAGGTTTACCAGAATGATACCCGGACTCCAAGGGTTAAGTTACGAGGAGAGATTACACAAACTAGGGTTGTATTCCCTAGAATTTAGAAGGTTAAGGGGTGATCTGGTCAAAGTTTTCAGGATATTAAGGGGAACAGATAGGGTAGAGAGAGAGAAACTATTTCCGCTGGTTGGGGAGTCTAGGACTAGGGGACATCGTCTAAAAATTAGAGCCAGACCTTTCAGGAGTGAAATTAGGAAACACTTCCACACACAAAGGGTGGGAGAAGTTTGGAACTCTCTCAATTGTTAATTTTAAATCTGAGATCGATAGATTTCTGTTAATCAACGGTATTAAGGGATATGGGCCAAAGGCGGGTATATGGAGTTAGGTCACAGATCAGCCCTGATCTCATTGAATGGCGGAACAGGCTCGAGGGGCCGAATGGCCTGTAAATGCTGTGTTGAACTCTGCTCAGCATGGCCACTGTATTTACCTACAAATCAGTTGTTTTGAGAGGAGAAATAGAGCCTGGTGGGCTGGTGCCTCTGGCCTATCTATAGAAACAAGCGGAACTCACGGAACCGCAATCTATTTTTATTAAACCAGTTGAAGCTCGACGGGATCTCCGTTTGGCTCTTCAACCTTGTTCAGCTCTGCCTCCGATCTAGTTTCTTTTCTTTCCAGTTTTGAAGGGTCCAACCCGAAACGTCAGCTCAAATTTCTCTCCACGGATGTTGCCTGACCTGCTGAGTTTTTCCAGCATTTTCTGTTGTTATTTCTATAAACTAATGTTGATCTGTGCCACAACTTGGGTGGTCACCCGTTTATTAACATCCTGTGGCGTTCTCTCTCAAGTCTCACTTCCTTCACTGAACCTCGTGTGTCGCAGTAAGGCAATCCAATGGCACAGTTCGCTGGCGAGTCAATACGCGGAACCACACAGCACCACCCCAGATCGGAAACCACCATCTCTCACCTGGTATTGTACGGCCTGTGTGTGTCTCAGTGTCAACTCCTACACGGCCCGTGTGTGTGTCTCAGCGTCAGCTCCTGTACAGCCCTTGTGTGTTTCTCAGTGTCTTTCCTGTATGGCCCATGTGTGTCTCAGTGGCAACTCCTGTACGGCCTGTGTGTGTCTCAGTGTCAGCTCCTGTACGGCCGTGTGTGTGTCTCAGTGTCAACTCCTGTATGGCCCGTGTGTGTCTCAGTGTCAGCTCCTGTACGGCCGTGTGTGTGTCTCAGTGTCAACTCCTGTATGGCCCATGTGTGTCTCAGTGGCAACTCCTGTACGGCCTGTGTGTGTCTCAGTGTCAGCTCCTGTACAGCCCGAGTGTGTCTCAGTGTCAGCTCCTGTACGGCCCGTGTGTGTCTCAGTGTCAGCTCCTGTACGGCCCGTGTGTGTCTCAGTGTCAGCTCCTGTACAGCCCAAGTGTGTCTCAGTGTCAGCTCCTGTACGGCCCGTGTGTGTGTCTCAGTGTCAACTGCTGTACGGCCCGTGTGTGTGTCTCAGTGTCAACTCTGTACGTCAGTGTGTGTGTCTCAGTGTCAGCTCCTGTATGGCCCGTGTGTGTGTCTCGGTGTCAACTGCTGTACGGTCAGTGTGTGTGTCTCAGTGTCGGCTCCTGTACGGCCCGTGTGTGTCTCAGTGTTGGTTCCTGTATGGCCTGTGTCTCTCAGTGTTGGCTCCTGTACGGCCCATGTGTGTGTCTCAGTGTCTTTCCTGTACGGCCCGAGTGTGTCTCAGTGTCAGCTCCTGTACGGCCCGTGTGTGTCTCAGTGTCAACTCCTGTATATGTACAGTACACAGCAGGCAAAAGGGAATGATTCGCTCCTGTCTGATATCGTACAGCCCGTATGTGTCTCTGTCAGCTCCTGTACATGTACAGTATACACGGCGGATAAAAGGGAACGATTCACTCTCAGTGCAGTACTGAGGGAGTGCTGCACTGTCGGAAGTGCTGTTTTTCGGATGAGACGTTAAACCGAGGCCCCGTCTGCTCTCAGGTGGATGTAAAAGATCCCACGGGCATTATTTCGAAGAAGAGCAGGGGGGAGTTCTCCTCGGTGTCCTGGGGCCAATATTTATCCCTCAACCAACATCACTAAAAACAGATGATCTGGTCATTATCACACTGCCGTTTGTGGGAGCTTGCTGTGCACAAATTGATTGCTGCGTTTACTACATTACAACAGTGACTACGCTTTATATACAGTCCCTGTACTCGATGGGGTGTCTGTGATAGGTTCCCTAATTTGAAACATCTCTATCTAGTCATCCAGCAATTCCCTTTGTTCTAACAAGCAAAACCCCAATTTTTCTAATCTTTCTTTGTGTTTGGGTATCCTTGCACCCAGGCCACGTGCTAATGGCTCCGTGCTGTACTCACTCCATCACCTCAACACCCTTTGTGGATAATTAGCTTCACTCCCAAGCACGTGGAGTATTTGAGATGTTGCCAAGAGGTGTTGGATTCATGCAACTCCTCAGGCACCAGTGACTTCTGCTCCAGTCCTCCTCCTGTGGAGGACATGAGCTCGGCCTGGCCTCTCTACCTTTTGTCTTCTTCTTCTTCTTTCGTATGGCAGTAGCAAACCAAATTAAATGTCAATATCTAAGTCAGATATCCAGGCCAAAGCTTCCAGTGTAACAGCGGGCCGTCTTTTGTCTCCACTAGTCCTATCACCATCTCGTCTCATTTTGAATACCTCTTAACGTCTCTTCACTTCTCTTTTGTTCTCTCCCAGCCCGGCCTTCAGTCTTGACAAAGGGTTTGACCCGAAACGTTGACTCTATTTTCTCTCCACGGATGTTGCCTGGCCTGCTGAGTTTTTCCAGCATTTTCTGTTGTTATTAGTGTGGATATCTTGTAGGCTGCCTGCGAATTTCCTCCGAGGGCAATGCTCAATGATGTGCTCCAGGGTCTGACCAGGAGCTCCACAATCGCACGATGGAGATGCTTTAATCTTCCATCTCAGCCTCTCTGTTGATGGGGAGGGTACATGAGCCTTGGAAGAGGCCCATTCTCACCCAGTCCACAGGGAATTGGACCGTGCCAAGTGCAGATACAGGTTGGGTGCGCCATGCAGATACAATATCTTCTTCATTCATTTCTCGAGATGTGTGTGGGGGCGTCGCTGGCAAGGCCCAGCATTTATTGCCCGTCCCGAGTTACCCTGAGAAGGTGGTGGCGAGCCGCCTTCTTGAACTGCTGGGAGCGGGTTTGATACAACTTTGAGTGGCTTACTGGGCCACTTCAGAGGGCAGTTAAGAGCCTTAATGTAACACCCTTATTTAAAAAGGGCAGTAGACAGAAGGCTGGAAACTATAGACCGGTTAGCCTAACATCTGTGGTAGGTAAAATTTTGGAGTCCATTATTAAGGAGACAGTAACAGGACATTTGGATAATCATAATTTAATAGGACAAAGTCAGCATGGTTTTATGAAGGGGAAGTCATGTTTGACAAATTTGCTGGAGTTCTTTGAGGAAGTAACATATAGGGTGGATAAAGGGGAACCAGTGGACATAGTGTATTTAGACTTCCAAAAGGCATTTGACAAGGTGCCACACAAAAGATTATTGCTTAAGATAAAAAATCACGGGATGGGGGTAATATTCTGGCATGGATAGAGGATTGGCTATCTAACAGAAGGCAGAGAGTTGGGATAAATGGTTCATTCTCAGACTGGCAATCAGTAACTAGTGGTGTTCCGCAGGGGTCAGTGCTGGGTCCCCAACTCTTTACAATCTATATTAACGATTTGGAGGAGGGGACCGAGTGTAACATATCAAAGTTTGCAGATGATACTAAGATGGGAGGGAAAGCAGTGAGTGAGGAGGACATAAAAAACCTGCAAGGGGACATAGACAGGCTAAGTAAGTGGGCAGAGATTTGGCAGATGGAATACAATACTGGAAAGTGTGAGGTTATGCACTTTGGCAGGAAAAATCGTAGAGCAAGTTATTATCTTAATGGCAAGAAACTGGAAAGTACTGAAGTACAAAGGGATCTGGGGGTCCTGGTGCACGAAACTCAAAAGGTTAGTATGCAGGTGCAGCAAGTGATTAAGAAGGCCAATGGAATGTTGGCTTTCATTGCTAGGGGGATAGAATATAAAAATAGGGAGGTATTGCTTCAGTTGTACAAGGTATTGGTGAGACCGCACCTGGAATACTGCGTACAGTTTTGGTGTCCATACTTAAGAAAGGACATACTTGCTCTCGAGTCAGTACAAAGAAGGTTCACTCGGTTAATCCCGGGGATGAGGGGATGGACATATGAGGAGAGGTTGAGTAGATTGGGACTCTACTCATTGGAGTTCAGAAGAATGAGAGGCGATCTTATTGAAACATATAAGATTGTGAAGGGGTTGGATCGGGTGGATGCGGGGAGGATGTTCCCGATGATGGGTGAAACTAGAACTAGGGGGCATAGTCTTAGAATAAGGGGCTGCTCTTTCAAAACTGAGATGAGGAGGAACTACTTCACTCAGAGGGTGGTAGGTCCATGGAATATGCTACCCCAAAAAGCTGTAGAAGCTACATCATTACATAAATTTAAAACAGAAATAGACAGTTTCCTAGAAGTAAAGGGAATTAAGGGTTACGGGGAGCGGACAGGAATTTGGACATGGGTCTAGGTTCGGATCAGTCGTGGCCCGGTGGGTAGCGGAGCAGGCCCAGGGGCCGTGTAGTCTGATCCTGCTCCTATTTCGTGTGTCTAATTCTGTTAGATTCAGGAGATGGTTCTGTGACAGTAGATTGGCGGTTAGGATCAGATCAGCCATGATCTTATTGAATGGCGGAGCAGGCTCGAGGGGCCGATTGGCCTACTCCTGCTCCTATTTCTTATGTTCTTATGTTCAACCACGTTGGGTGTGGGACTGGAGTCACAGTTAGGCCCAGACTAGGTGAGGACGGCAGGTTTCCTTCCCTGAAGGGCATCAGTGAACCAGTTGGGTTTTTACGACAATCCGACAGCTTCACGGTCACTTTTACTGAGACCAGATTTTTATTTCCAGATTATTTAAACTGAAGTAAAATTCTCAAACTGCCCTGGTGTGATTTGAACTCACGCTCTCTGGATTAGTTGCAGTGGCCACTCAGTCGTACCAAACCACAACAACGCAGAAGGCGGCTCACCACCCCCTTCTCAAGGGCAGCGAGGGATGGGCGACAAATGCCGGCCTTGTCAGCGACGCCCACATCCCCGAGAATAAATTTCAAAACAACACCCACACTGCTTTCGGAACAGAAAGGAGCGGGGGCAAGGGGAATCACCGAAGGGGAAAATTGGAGGAAGTAAAATTAAATTTGCGGGGTCATGCCATTGAACATCAAGGGGCGGTGGTTAGACTCTCGCTTGTTGGAGATCGTCATCATTGTTATAAATCTCATCATTCATCAAGAAACTACTCGTGAAATAACGCTGGACGGCCAGCTGGTGGCGCCGTCCAAGGAGTATAAATACTCGGGCGTGGGCCCAGCTTTCCAGGGACATTTTGTAGGACAAGGAACTAGTGAAGTACAACTAGACCTCCATGTTCTGAAACAAGTTGATTAAAGCCTTGCTTTATGCTCCAACCAAGTGCGCAGTGAGTTTTATTACGTCAGTCGTTGCCTGGCACTTCTGTGGTGCGAATGTTACCTGCCACTTATCAGCCCAAGCCTGAACATCGTCCAGGTCTTGTTGCATGCGGGCATGGACCGCTTCATCAGGGCAGTGTCCTAGGCCCAACCATCTTCAGTTGCTTCATCAATGACCTTCCCTCCAACATAAAGGTCAGAAATGGGGATGTTCGCTGATGACTGCACAGTGTTCAGCGCCTTTCACAACTCCACAGATAATGAAGCAGTCCATGCCCGCATGCAACAAGACCTGGACGATGTTCAGGCTTGGGTTGATAAGTGGCAGGAAACATTCGCGCCACAGAAGTGCCTGGCAATGACTATCTCCAACAAGCGAGAGTCTAACCACCGCTCCTTGATATTCAACGGCATTACCATCGCCAAAACCCCACCATCAACATCCTGGGGGTCACCATTGACCAGAAACTTAACTGGACCAGCCACATAAATACTGTGGCAACAAGAGCAGGTCAGAGGCTGGGTATTCTGTGGCGAGTGTCTCACCTCCTGACTCCCCAAAAGCCTTTCCACCATCTACAAGGCACAAGTAAGGAGTGTGATGGAATACTCTTCACTTGCCTGGATGAGTGCAGCTCCAACAACACTCAAGAAGCTCAACACCATCCAGGACAAAGCAGCCCGCTTGATTGACACCACATCCACCACCTTAAACATTCACTCCCTCCACCACCGGCGTACCGTGGCTGCAGTGTGTACCATCTACAAGATGCACTGCAGCAACTCGCCAAGGCTTCTTCGGCAGCACCTCCCAAACCCACGATCTCTTCCACCTAGAAGGACAAGGGCAGCAGGCGCATGGGAACACCACCACCTCCAAGTCACACACCATCCTGACTTAGAAGTTTATCGCCGATCCTTCACCGTTGCTGGGTCAAAATCCTGGAACTCCCTCCCTAACAGCACTGTGGGAGCACCTTCACCACACGGGCTGCAGCGGTTCAAGAAGGCGGCTCACCACCACCTGCTCGAGGGCAACTAGGGATGGGCAATAAATGCCAGCCTTGCCAACGACGCCCACATCCCATAAAGACGAATAAAAAAAAACGATTCTGTCAGTTACACACTTGCTACATCCCATATTTTCCAACGGACTCTCACCAATCTTCAGACAGTTACTGAACTCCATTTAATTTTTTTATCAAGGTTCCACACAAGCGATTATTAGCAAAAATGAGAGTGTGTGGAAGTGGAGGTAGGAGACAGAGTGTGGGGTTAAAGGTTGGGTACTCTGAATAGCGGGATGTGACAAGTGGCATTCCCCAGGGATCCGTGCTGGGGTCTCGACGTTCCACCACATTTATTAATGACTTAGATGAAGGAATAGAGAGTTGTACATCCAAGTTTGCCGACAGCACTAACTTAGGAAGGACTGTAAGTGGTGTAGATAGGAGCAGGAAGTTGCAAAGGGGCAGAGGCAGATTAAATAAGTGGGCAAAACTATGGCAGATGGAGTTCAATGTGGGCAGGTGTGAGGTCAACGACATTGAACCCAAGGAGGATAAATCAGAGTATATCCTGAACGCTGAAAATCTAGGAACTGTAGAGGAAAAAGAAAATGAAAGACTTCTCCAGCGCCTTTCACGACCACCGGACGTCCCAAAGCGCTTAACAGCCAATGAAGTACTTTTTGAAGTGTTGTCACTGTTGTAATGTAGGAAACACGGCAGCCAATTTGTGCACAGCAAGCTCCCACAAACAGCAATGTGAGAATGACCAGATAACCTGTTTTTAGTGATGTTGATTGAGGGATAATTATTGGCCCAGGACACCGGGGAGAACTCCCCTGCTCTTCTTCAAAATAGTGTCATGGGATCTTTTACATCCACCTGAGAGAGCAGACGGGGCCTCAGTTTAACGTTTCATCCGAAAGACGGCACCTCCGACAGTGCAGCGCTCCCTCAGTACTGCCCCTCCGACAGTGCAGTGCTCCCTCAGCACTGCCCCTCCGACAGTGCGGCGCTCCCTCAGTACTGCCCCTCCGACAGTGCGGCGCTCCCTCAGTACTGCCCTTCCGACAGTGCAGCGCTCCCTCAGCACTGCCCCTCCGACAGTGCGGCGCTCCCTCAGCACTGCCCCTCCGACAGTGCGGCGATCCCTCAGTACTGCCCCTCCGACAGTGCGGCGCTCCCTCAGTACTGCCCATCTGACAGTGCGGCGCTCCCTCAGTACTGCCCCTCCGACAGTGCGGCGCTCCCTCAGTACTGCACTGGAGTGTCAGCCTGGATTCTGTGCTCAAGTCTCTGGAATGGGACTTGAACCCACAACCTTCAGACTCGGAGGCGAGGGTGCTGCCCACTGAGCCACGACTACCAAAAGGAAAAATATTTGGTAGTCCAAGTACACAAATCATTAAAAGCTAGCTCAGAAGTACAAAAAGCAATCAAAAAGCTAACAGGAATGTTGACCTTTATCTCGAGGGGGCTGGAATACACAGGGGAGGAAGTGATGCTTCAGTTGTACTGAGCTGTGGTCAGACCCTATCTGGAGTCACTGGGTTCAGTTCCGGGCCCCGCACCTCAGGAAGGATAGACTGGCCTCGGAGGGGGAGCAGCGCAGATTCACCAGAATGATACCGGGGCTAAAAGGGTTAAATTATGAGGGCAGGTTGCACAGACTGGGCTTGTATTCCCTCGAGTGTACAAAGCTGGCAGTTATTGTCCAACTCTACTTGCCCTGAGGAGGTAGTGGTGGGCCCTCCCCTTGAACGGGCGCAGTCCGTGTGGTGAAGGTGCTCCCACAGGAAGTAGGGAAGTCCGGGATAGTGAGACAATTTTGGACAGAGTTGCCCAGTTGAAGTAATTTCAGACAGGCCACGATTCAGGAGTTATTCCCAGAGATTTATTAAACTGCATGGAAACTGGTAGAAAACACATCCAAGGGCACAAACAGGAACTGATCACAACTCTTGGTTCATGTTTCTACAGCTATATAAAAAGAAAAAGGGTGGCTAAAGTGAACGTTGGTCCCTTAGACGATGGGACGGGGAAACTAGTGGTGGGGAACATGGAGATGGCAAAGACGCTGAACAAATATTTTGTATCAGTCTTTACAGTAGAGGACACTAAAAATATCCCAACACTGGACAAACAGGGGGCAATGGGGGGGGGGGGGGGGGGGGGGAGGAGCTAAACACAATTAAAATCACTAAGGAGATGGTACTCAGTAAAATAATGGGACTTAAGGCGGATAAATCCCCCGGACCTGATGGCCTACATCCTAGGGTCTTGAAAAAAGTGGCGGTAGGGATTGTGGATGCATTGGTGATTATTTTCCAGAACTCCCTGGATTCAGGAAAGGTCCCGGCAGATTGGAAAACTGCTAATGTAATACCCTTATTTAAGAAGGGAAGTAGACAAAAAGCTGGAAACTATAGACCAGTTAGCCTAACATCTGTGGTTGGCAAAATGTTGGAGTCCATTATTAAGGAAACAGTAACAGAGCATTTGGATAAACATAATTTAATAGGACAGAGTCAGCATGGTTTTATGAAGGGGAAGTCATGTTTGACAAATTTGCTCGAATTCTTTGAGGATGTAACATACAGGGTGGATAAAGGGGAACCAGTGGATGTAGTGTATTTGGACTTCCAAAAGGCATTTGACAAGGTTCCACACAAAAGATTACTGATCAAGATAAGAAATCACGGGATTGGGGGTAATATACTGGCATGGGTGGAAGATTGGCTATCTAACAGAAAACAAAGAGTTGGGATAAATGGTTCCTTCTCGGGTTGGCAATCAGTAACTAGTGGTGTTCCGCAGGGGTCAGTGCTGGGACCCCAACTCTTCACAATCTATATTAATGATTTGGAGGAAGGGACCGAGTGCAACATATCCAAGTTTGCTGACGATACAAAGATGGGAGGGAAAGCAGTGAGTGAGGAGGACATAAAAAACCTGCAAAAGGACATAGACAGGCTAAGTGAGTGGGCAGAGATTTGGCAGATGCAATATAATGTTGGAAAGTGTGAGGTTATGCACTTTGGCAGAAAAAATCAAAGAGCAAGTTATTATCTAAATGGAGAGAAACTGCAAAGTGCTACAGTACAAAGGGATCTGGGGGTCCTGGTGCATGAAACACAAAAAGTTAGTATGCAGGCGCAGCAGGTGATCAGGAAGGCCAATGGAATCTTGGCTTTTATTGCAAAAGGGATGGAGTATAAAAACAGGGAAGTCTTGCTGCAGTTATACAGGGTATTGGTGAGGCCACACCTGGAATACTGCGTGCAGTTTTGGTTTCCATATTTAAGAAAAGATATACTTGCTCTCCAGGCGGTTCAGAGAAGGTTCACTCGGTTGATTCCGGAGATGAGGGGGTTGACGTATGAGGAAAGGTTGAGTAGGTTGGGCCTCTACTCATTGGAGTTCAGAAGAATGAGAGGCGATCTTATCGAAACATATAAGATTGTGAGGGGGCTTGATCGGGTGGATGCAGGGAAGATGTTTCCACTGATGGGTGAGACGAGAACTAGGGGGCATAATCTAAGAATAAGGGGCTGCCCTTTCAAAACTGAGATGAGGAGAAACTTCTTCACTCAGAGGGTAGTAAATCTATGGAATTTGCTACCTCAGAGAGCTGTGGAAGCTGCAGCATTAAATAAATTTTAAATGGAGATAGACAGTTTCCTAGCTGATAAGGGAATTAGGGGTTACGGGGAGAGGGCAGGGAAGTGAACGTGAGTCTAGATTCAGATCAGCCATGATCCTATTGAATGGCGGAGCAGGCCCGAGGGGCCGTATGGCCTACTCCTGCTCCTATTTCTTATGTTCTTATGTTCTTACGTAATGTCACCCTGACCTGACCCCACTTGGTTTTTACAACTTAATGATGTGAATACTTTTAAAGGGGCAAGGTCATGAAGGGGCCTGCGAACTGTTTACACTCCCAGCAGTGTGTAAATGGACAGGGTGTGGGGAGGGGAGGGGCCGCACTGAGAGAGTGGACAGGAGGAGAGGGGAGGAGAGGGGCCGCACTGAGAGTGGACAGGGTGTGGGGAGGGGAGGGGCCACACTGAGAGAGTGGACAGGAGGGGAGGAGAGGGGCCGCACTGAGAGTGGACAGGGTGTGGGGAGGGGAGGGGCCGCACTGGGAGAGTGGACAGGAGGGGAGGGGTGAGGGCCGCACTGGGAGAGTGGACAGGAGGGGAGGGGAGGGACCGCACTGAGAGTGGACAGGGTGTGGGGAGGGGAGGGGCCGCACTGGGAGAGTGGACAGGAGGGGAGGGGAGGGACCGCACTGAGAGTGGACAGGGTGTGGGGAGGGGAGGGGCCGCACTGGGAGAGTGGACAGGGGGTGGGGAGGGGAGGGACTGCACTGAGAGTGGACAGGGTGTGGGGAGGGGAAGGGCCGCACTGGGAGAGTGGACAGGAGGGGAGGGGAGGGGCCGCACTGGGAGACTGGACAGGGTGTGGGGAGGGGAGGGGCCGGGCCGCACTGGGAGAGTGGGCAGGGTGTGGGGAGGGGAGGGGCCGCACTGGGAGAGTGGACAGGAGTGGAGGGGAGGGGCCGCACTGGGAGACTGGACAGGGTGTGGGGAGGAGAGGGGCCGCACTGGGAGAGTGGACAGGAGGGGAGGGGCCGCACTGGGAGACTGGACAGGGGGTGGGGAGGGGAGGGGCCGCAGTGGGAGACTGGACAGGGTATGGGGAGGGGAGGGGCCGGGCCGCACTGGGAGAGTGGACAGGGTGTGGGGAGGGGGAAGGGCCGCACTGGGAGAGTGGACAGGAGTGGAGGAGAGGGGCCGCACTGGGAGACTGGACAGGGGGTGGGGAGGGGAGGGGCCGCACTGGGAGAGTGGACAGGGTGTGGGGAGGAGAGGGGCCGCACTGGGAGACTGGACAGGGGGTGGGGAGGAGAGGGGCCGCACTGGGAGACTGGACAGGGGGTGGGGAGGGGAGGGGCCGCCTTAACCGAACTTCATCCTGCCCCCAGTCAACATCTATGGATGCACACACACACCTACACGCACACACACGCGCACAGAAACAAGTGAACAGAAACACGTGCACAAGTGTATACACGCACACACTCTGCGGTTAGGGAAATTGTGGAATATGTACGAAACGGGAACCTCTGCCAAATCCTGGCAAAATGCCAAGGTCACCCCTCCTTGAAGGCCTGTATAACAACCGCCCCCCACCCCACCCCCACCCACTCCCGGACCAACTCCACAACACAATCCACCAGCCTGCTTCTACAGAGCTGGCCTCACGTAGAACGTCCGAGTGCCTGTGATGGAGAGACAGCAAAGAGGAGGCCAATAACCGGGAAAGGGGAACAACCCGAGGCAGAGAGAGCGGGAGAAAGAAAGTGAGAGAGAAAAGACAGAAAGAATGACAGAGAAAGAAGAATCTGTACTTTGGAGCATTTTTCCCCCACATTCCTCGGTCGTGTCAAACGGTTCCCAACCAATTAGTGACGTTTGAACTTGTCTGCAGAGACTAAACACAGCAGACAATATGCCCACAAACGGCAATGAGAGAAATTACCAGATAATCTATTTTTAGCAGGTGCTGGCTGAGAGAAGCTTGTTGGGCAGGACACCTTTTATTGCCCATCCTGGAGAAGGTGGTGACATGACTGAGCGTCTTGCCAGATCCCTTCAATTCAATTCAATTTTATTTGTCATATATGCAGCAGACGTGTGTACTGCACAATGAAATGTTGATTTTTACGAGTCCTCCCAACATTGGAATAAATATGGCATAGCAACGATAAAAATACTAATAGAAATACAGTAATAATAAATAAGACAACAGTAATAAATAATAATAAATTATTCGTTCATGCGTCTTATGGCCTGGGGGTAGAAGCTGGTTCGAAACCTGCCGGTACGAGACCGTATACTTCGGTATCTTTTACCGGACGGGAGCAGGGCGAAGAGGGAAGTTAAGAGGCAACCATGTTGGGTGTGGGATTGGAGTCACAGTTCGGCCCAGACAGGGTCAGGTTGGCGGGTTCCCTTCCCTAAAGGGACATCAGTGAACCAGTTGGGTTTTTACGACAATCCGACAGCTTCACGGTCATTTTTACTGAGACCAGATTTTTATTTCCAGATTGCTTGAATTCAAATTCTCAAACTAGCCAGGGTGGGATTTGAACTTGCGTCCTACTGGATTACTAGCCCAGTAACATAACCACTGTACTACCCTCCGCAATACAGGAAGAGTAGGCAACTCAATCTGAAAACATCCGATCCCCTTCAAAACAAGAACATAAGATGTAGGAGCAGAAGTCGACCATTCGGCCCCTCGAGCCTGCTCCGCCATTCACAGAATCACAGAAACCCCACAGTGCAGATAGAGGCCATTTCGGCCCATCGAGCCTGCACCGACACATACCCCACCCGATCCCCGTAACCCCTACACCAACACATGTCCCACCCTATCCCCGTAACCCCACGTATTTAATCCCCCTAACACTAAGGGTCAATTTATCATAGCCAATCAACCTAACCCGCACATCTTTGGACTGTGGGAGGAAACCGGAGCACCCGGAGGAAACCCACGCAAACACGGGGAGAATGTGCAAACTCCACACAGACAGTCACCCGAGGCCGGATTTGAACCCGGGTCCCTGGCGCTGTGAGGCAACAGTGCTAACTACTATGCCACCGTGCTGCCAGGTCATGGCTTCATGATTCATGACACCGTGCTGCCAGACCATGATTCAATAAGATCATGGCTGATTTGATCTTGGCCTCAACTTCACTTTCCTGCCCGTTCCCCATGACCCCTTACCGTTCAAAAATCTGTCTATCTCCACATTAAATATATTCACTGACCCGGCCTCCACAGCTCTCTGGGGTAGAGAATTCCAAAGATTCACGACCCTCTGAGAGAAGAAATTCCTCCTCATCTCCGTTTTAAATGGGTGACCCCTTATTCTGAAATTATGCCCCCTAGTTCTAGATCCCCCCACGAAGGGAAACATCCTCTCAGCATCCACCATCCGCCGTTCCTGGACACATAAAACAGCAAGAAAGAAGGAAAGTCTTGCATTTCTACAGCGCCTTTCAGTGTAGTCACTGTTGTAATGTAGGAAATAACAAGACTGCCCGCCCTAAAAATAGGACAATGTCTGTTGAGCGTGCCCAACTGCCCCTCCTTCACCGACACGAAGGCTTCGATCCGTGCTCCCAGGGTAAGCAAACCGCACGTTGGCTGTACCCATTCGTACCAGCTGGGATCAAGCTCTCCGAGAGAATTCATTTTCACAAGCCAGCCCATTAGTTTTGGGGTGTGCTCGATCAGCCACATACCTCAGGGTCCAACAGAGTGATCACATCGGAGAGACTCCAGCAACCATCCGAAGGTGAACTCACACCCGACTCCCCAAGACTCCCCGCTACCCCGAGATCACCAGGGCCGGTGACCTGGCCTCTCACGTTCCTTTATGTCGGCGTATCTTCGGGACTCGGGCTGGGCGCTATCAAGAGGCAGTTTAAAGCTCAGGCAGCGATTATCTGGGAGGTTTACGAAAGAGGAACTAGAGGAGATTCTTCCTGCTCTGTGAGGAACTGATTATATGAAACAAGCTTCCGCAGCTGTGTAATCAAGTTGCATCTTGTACGGAGATTAAAGAAAGACTCACATTTCTATAGCGCCTGTCATGACCACCGGGCCTCCAAAAGCATTTGACAGCCAATGAGGTACTTTTTTGAAGTGTTGTAATGTGGGAAACACAGCAGCCAATTTGCGCACAGCAAGCTCCCACAAACAGCAATGTGATAATGACCAGATAATCTGTTTTGGTGATGTTGATTGAAGAATAAATATTGGCCAGGACACCGGTGAAAACGCCCCTGCTCTTCTTCCAAATAGTGCCATGGGACCTTTTACGTCCACCTGAGAGAGCAGACGGGGCCTCAATTTAACGTCTCATCTGAAAGACGGCACCTCCGACAGTGCAGCGCTCCCTCAGTACTGCCCCTCCGACAGTGCAGCACTCCCTCAGTACTGCCCCTCCGACAGTGCGGCGCTCCCTCAGTACTGCCCCTTCGACAGTGCAGCACTCCCTCAGTACTGCCCCTCCGACAGTGCAGCACTCCCTCAGTACTGCCCCTTCGACAGTGCAGCACTCCCTCAGTACTGACCCTCCGACAGTGCGGCGCTCCCTCAGTACTGCCCCTCCGACAGTGCGGCGCTCCCTCAGTACTGCCCCTCCGACAGTGCGGCACTCCCTCAGTACTGACCCTCCGACAGTGCGGCGCTCCCTCAGTACTGCCCCTCCGACAGTGCGGCACTCCCTCAGTACTGACCCTCCGACAGTGCGGCGCTCCCTCAGTACTGCCCCTCCGACAGTGCGGCGCTCCCTCAGTACTGCCCCTCCGACAGTGCGGCGCTCCCTCAGTACTGCCCCTCCGACAGTGCGGCACTCCCTCAGTACTGACCCTCCGACAGTGCGGCGCTCCCTCAGTACTGCCCCTCCGACAGTGCGGCGCTCCCTCAGTACTGCCCCTTTGACAATGCAGCGCTCCCTCAGTACTGCCCCTCCGACAGTGCGGCACTCCCTCAGTACTGACCCTCCGACAGTGCGGCGCTCCCTCAGTACTGCCCCTCCGACAGTGCGGCGCTCCCTCAGTACTGCCCCTCCGACAGTGCGGCGCTCCCTCAGTACTGCCCCTCCGACAGTGCGGCACTCCCTCAGTACTGACCCTCCGACAGTGCGGCGCTCCCTCAGTACTGCCCCTCCGACAGTGCGGCGCTCCCTCAGTACTGACCCTCCGACAGTGCGGCGCTCCCTTAGTACTGCCCCTTTGACAATGCAGCGCTCCCTCAGTACTGCCCCTCCGACAGTGCGGCGCTCCCTCAGTACTGACCCTCCGACAGTGCGGCGCTCCCTCAGTACTGACCCTCCGACAGTGCGGCGCTCCCTCTGTACTGCCCCTTTGACAATGCGGCGCTCCCTCAGTACTGCCCCTCCGACAGTGCGGCACTCCCTCAGTACTGACCCTCCGACAGTGCGGCGCTCCCTCAGTACTGCCCCTCCGACAGTGCGGCGCTCCCTCAGTACTGCCCCTCCGACAGTGCGGCGCTCCCTCAGTACTGCCCCTCCGACAGTGCGGCGCTCCCTCAGTACTGCCCCTCCGACAGTGCGGCGCTCCCTCAGTACTGCCCCTCCGACAGTGCGGCGCTCCCTCAGTACTGCCCCTCCGACAGTGCGGCGCTCCCTCAGTACTGCCCCTCCGACAGTGCGGCGCTCCCTCAGTACTGCCCCTCCGACAGTGCAGCGCCCCCTCAGTACTGTGCTCAAGTCTCTTGAACCCATGACCTTCCGACTCAGAGGCGAGAGTGCTACCCAGTGAGCCGAGACCTCAAAACTATGGGACTCCTCCCGTCCCCTCCCTCGTTCTGTTCTCCAAACTGCAGGCTTTTTAAACAACAACTTGTATTTATATGGCGCCTTTAACGTAGTAAAACGTCCCAAGGTGCATCACAGGAGCGATTATCAGACAAAATTTGACACCGAGCCACATCAGGAGATATTAGCACAAAATAACAACAGAAAACGCTGGAAAAACTCAGCAGGCCAGGGCAGCATCCGTGGAGAGAGAAACAGTGTCAACGTTTCAGGTCAATAACCTTTCGTCAGAACTGAGAAAAAAGCAGGGAATGGAAAGCAAGTTTAGGGGCTGGGAAAAGGGGGAGGGAATGAAAGAACAAAAGGGAAGGTCAGTGATGGGATAGAAAGCAGGAGAGATTGAGGGACATTGAGAGATATTCAAGGCGAGAGGAGGTGGTAATGGGGCAGGTAAAGGAACAAAGGATGGCTCTAGATGGGGTGTGAAATGCGCTGGCAGAATGAAGGACAGCTGTCATGTGGGAGGGAAGAAAAAAAGGGCAAAACAAAATGTGTGGATAAAAAAAAAGAAAATATATATAAGTGATAGGGGCCGAGGTTCTGATCTGAAATTGTTGAACTCGATGTTGAGTCCAGAGGGCTGTAGAGTGCCTAATCCTCGAGCTGTCCGGGTCCACAGTTCCATTTCATCCCTCAACTCATCCAACGCTTCAACAAAAAACTTTATCTTCCTTTCAGGTGTCAAGGATCACAAGCTTCATCAACTCTTGGACACCAACGCCCCTCCGGAACCTTCTTCCCCTTCACGTTCCTCTGCCCCCCCCTTCTCCCAATCTCACCCCCTGCCGCGTTTTCACTATCCCCTCTGACCTTCCCCTCTCTGACCCCAAACGATCAGTCCTCAGCAAAGGCCTGAGCTTCATCCCCTTACGCCCCCACCTCAATTAATTTCGAGCTTGGCACGATGTTGAGCTCTTTTTCCGCCGCCTTCGTCTCCGTGCCCACTTCTTTGGCCAGGAGTCTTCCCCCCGCATGACTAACCCTTTCTCCCGCTTTCAGAATTCCCGTTCTACCTGGACCCCTCCCTCTGGCTTCTTACCCTCTCTAGATCTTTTCATTGCTAACTGCCGCCGTGACATCGGCCATCTCCATTTCTCTGCTCCCCTCACTCACTCCAACCTACCTCCCTCTGAACTTGCAGCACTCCATTCTCTTAGATCCAACCCGGACATTGTCATTAAACTTGCTGACAAGGGTGGTGCTGTTGTTGTTTGGCGTACTGACCTCTACCTAGCGGAAACTGAACGCCAACTCTCCGACACCTCCTCCTACCTCCGCCTGGACCATGACCCCGCTACCGAACATCAAGCCACCATTTCGAAGACTGTCACTGACCTCATCTCCTCTGGAGATCTTCCCCCCACAGCCACCAACCTCATAGTTCCCCAACCCCGCACAGCCCGCTTCTACCTCCTTCCCAAGATCCACAAACAGGACTGCCCTGGTAGACCCATCGTTTCAGCCTGTTCTTGCCCCACGGAACTTATCTCTTCCTATCTCAACTCTATCTTTTCTCCCCTTGTCCAGTCTCTTCCCACCTACATCCGCGACTCTTCCGATGCCCTCCGCCAGTTTCCTGGCCCCAACCGCCTCCTTTTCACCATGGACGTCCAATCCCTCTACACCTCCATCCCCCACCAGGATGGCCTGAAGGCGCTCCGCTTCTTCCTTGAACAGAGGCCCAACCAGTTCCCATCCACCACTACCCCCCTCCACCTGGCTGAACTTGTTCTCACATTGAACAACTTCTCCTTTGACTCCACTCACTTCCTCCAAATCAAAGGTGTTGCTATGGGTACCCGCATGGGTCCTAGCTATGCCTGCCTTTTCATGGGATATGTGGAACACTCTTTGTTCCAGTCCTACTCGGGTCCCCTCCCTCACCTCTTTTTCCGGTACATTGATGACTGTATCGGTGCCGTCTCCTGCTCTCGCCCCGAACTAGAAAATTTCATTCACTTTGCTTCCAATTTCCACCCTTCCCTCACCTTCACATGGTCCATCTCCGACTCTTCCCTTCCCTTCCTCGACTTCTCCATCTCCATCTCTGGGGATGGGTAATTGACATTCACTACAAGCCCAGAGACTCCCACAGCTACCTGGACTACACTTCCTCCCACCCCGCCTCCTGTAAGAACTCTATTCCATTCTCCCAGTTTCTCCGTCTCCGCCACATCTGCTCCGATGATGCCACCTTCCACACCAGTGCTTCCGACATGTCTTCCTTTTTCCTCAAACGAGGATTCCCCCTACTGTGGTTGACACGGCCCTCGACCGTGTCCGTTCTATTTCCCGCACTTCTGCCCTCACCCCTGCCCCTCCCTCCCGGAACCACGATAGGGTTCCCCTTGTCCTCACCTTTCACCCCACCAGCCTCCACATTCAACGGATCATCCTCTGCCATTTCCGCCACCTCCAGCGTGATCCCACCACCAAACGCATCTTCCCCTCCCCTCCCCTTTCAGCATTCTGTAGGGACCACTCCCTCCGCGACACCCTAGTCCACTCCTCTACCACCCCCAGCACCCCTTCCCCTTCGCCTGGCACCTTCCCGTGCAAGCGCAGGAGATGCAACACATGCCCTTATACCTCCCCCCTTCCCACTGTCCAGGACCCCAAACACCCCTTCCAGGTGAAACAGCGATTTACGTGTACTTCTTGCAATCTAGTATACTGTATTCGCTGCTCACGATGCGGCCTCCTCTACATTGGGGAGACCAAACGCAGATTGGGTGACCGCTTTGCGGAACACCTCCGTTCAGTCCGTAAAGGGGACTCCGAGCTCCTGGTGGCCTGTCACTTTAATTCACCGCCCCATTCCCACTCAGACCTCACCGTCCTCGGCCTCTTGCATTGTTCCACGGAAGCTCAGCGTAAGCTCGAGGAACAGCACCTCATCTTTCGATTAGGCACTTTACAGCCCTCTGGACTCAACATCGAGTTCAACAATTTCAGACCATAACCCCGGCCCCTATCACATATATATATTTTTTTTTTTTTTATCCACACTTTATGTTTGGCCTTTTTTTCTTCCCTCCCACATGGCAGCTGTCCTTCACTCTGCCAGCGCAATTCACACCTCATCTAGAGCCATCCTTTGTCTGCCATCTGGGAGACGCTACAGATGCATTCGCACCCGTACGACCAGATTTAGGAACAGCTTCTTTCCCAGGGCTGTCATCCTACTGAACTCCACAAATAAACTCTAAAGCCTGCACATCTGCCAATGCACTTTATTATGGTTATGTTTATGTTAATGAATTACAAGCCAAATGTATGTTGAATGTTTAAATGTCTTAATCTAAATGTACACTCTCGGGAGCCGCAAGCCTACATTTCGTTGTACTGCACTTGTGCACTAACAATGACAATAAAAGTTGATTTGATTTGATTAACCTGTCCCATTACCACCTCCTCTTGCCTTGAATATCTCTCAATGCCTCTTTAATTCTCCTGCTTTCTATCCCATCACTGACCTTCCCTTTTGTTCTTTCATCCCCTCCCCCTTTTCCCAGCCCCTAAACTTGCTTTCCATTTCCTGCTTTTTTCCAGTTCTGACGAAAGGTTATTGACCTGAAACGTTAACTCTGTTTCTCTCTCCATGGATGCTGCCTGGCCTGCTGAATTTTTCCAGCGCTTTCTGTTGTTATTTTGGATTTCCAGCATCCGCAGTATTTTGCTATTGAGATATTAGCACAGGTGACCAAAAGCTTGCTCCAAGAGTTAGTTTTAAAGGAGTGTCTTAAAGGAGGAGAGAGAGGCGGAGAGGTTTCGGGAGTGAATTCCAGAGCTAAGGGCCCAGGCAGCTGAAGGCACGGCCGCCAATGGTGGAGCGATTAAAATCAGGGATGCTCAAGAGGGCAGATTTGGAGGAGCGCAGAGATCACGCAGAGAACCCAGTAATGGGTCCCTGTTTTGTCAGATTGGATTAGAAACAGAAACCTGGCCAAGAGTTCACACCCCAGTGACCCAGTTAATGGAGATCTCAGAACCACAGAGATTCAATAAGGACAGGATAGGGCTCCACGGTCAGTGTAGTCCATCTACTTCCCGTCTTAGGCACAGACATTGGGCCCCTTGGGGCGTGATACTGGAGGGGGGCTAGTACACGAAGTGTACCCTAGGGTCAGCACCCGCAGGGCAGGAGGAAAGAAAAGTGGGAAGGGAAAGTTGAAGTAAATGCTGTGGGTTACGGCCAATGTACCCGTCACTTTTTTTTGGGGGTGTGCGGCTCATTCAAGCTTCCGCGCAGGCACGGTTTTTCGCATAGACATGCCGGTGAGCCAACTGCGCGGGAGATCCTGAGAGCTGCACCAACATACAGAGTAACGGGACGGACACACACACACACACACACACACACACTTGAATATATTTAATGAATTGGCCTCTACTACCTTCTGTGGTAGAGAATTCCACTGGTTCACCACTCTCTGGGTGAAGAAATTCCTCCTCATTGCTGTCCTTATCCTTAGACTGTGACCCCTGGTTCTGGACACCCCGACCATCAGGAACATCCTTCCTGCTTCTAGTCTGTCCAGTCTTGCCAGAATTTTATAAGTTTCAATGAGATCCCCTCTCATTCTTCTGAACTCCAGCGAGTATAAACCCAGTCGACCCAATCTCTCCTCATACGTCATTCCTGCCATCCCAGGTATCAGCCTGGTGAATCTTCGCTGAACTCCCTCCATGGCAAGAACATCCTTCCTCAGATAAGGCGACCAAAACTGCACACAATACTCAAGATGTGGTCTCATCAAGGCCCTGTACAACTGCAGCAAGACATCCTTGTTTTTGTACTCAAACCCTCTTGCTATGAAGGCCAACATACCATTTGCCTTCTTAACCGCCTGCTGCACCTGCATGCTTACCTTCAGCGACTGGTGCACAAGGACACCCAGGTCTCGTTGCACTTCCCCTTCTCTCAATCTATTGCCATTCAGATAATAATCTGCCTTCCTGTTTTTGACACCAAAGTGGATAACCTCACATTTATCCACGTTATATTGCATCTGCCATGCTTCTGCCCAATCACCCAACCTGTCCAAATCATCCTGTAGTTTCTCGGCATCCTCCTCACAGCACACACGCCCACCCAGCTTTGTGTCGTCTGCAAATCTGGAGATATTACCTCTAGTTCCCTTGTCTAGATCATTAATATATATTGCGATAGCTGGGGTCCAAGGACCGATCCCTGCGGTACCCCACTTATCACTGCCTGCCACTCGGAAAAAGACCCGTTTATTCCAACTCTTTGCTTTCTATCTGCCAACCAGTTCTCTATCCAAGTCAATACCTTGCCCCCAATCCCATGTGCCTTAACTTTACACGCTAATCTCTTATGTGGGACCTTATCGAAAGCCTTCTGAAAGTCCAAATACACCACTTATAGCTGGCTCTCCCTTATCTATTTTACTAGTTACATCCTCAAAAAATTCCAGTAGATTAGTCAAGCACGATTTACCTTTCGTAAATCCAAAATAACAACAGAAAATGCTGGAAAAACTCAGCAAGTCAGGCAACATCCGTGGAGAGAAATTTGAGTTGACGTTTCGGGTTTGACCCTTCTTCAAAATCCATGTTGACTTTGTCCGATCCTGTCACTGTTTTCCAAGTGCTCTGCTATTACATCTTTTATAATGGACTCTAGCATTTTCCCCACTACCGATGTCAGGCTTACCGGTCTGTAATTCCCCGTTTTCTCGCTACCACCTTTTTTGAATAGTGGGGTAACATTAGCTACCCTCCAATCCATGGGTACTGTTCCAGATTCCATCGAATGCTGGAAGATGATCAGCAATGCATCTACTATTTCTAGGGCCACTTCCTTAAGTACCCTAAGGATGTAGATTATCAGGCCCTGGGGATTTATCGGCCTTCAATCCCATCAATTTCCCTAACACCATTTCCCTACAAATACCGATTTCTTTCAGTTCCTCCCTTTCATTAGGCCCTATGTTCCCTGACATTTCTGGGAGGTTATTTGTGTCCTACTTTGTGAAGACAGAACCAAAATATGTATTTAATTGGTCTGCCATTTCTTTGTTCCCCATTATAAATTCCCCCGATTCTGACTGCAAGGGACCTACGCTTGACTTCACCAATCTTTTTCTCTTCACATATCTATAAAAGCTTTTACAGTCAGTTTTTATGTTCCCTGAAAGCTTACTCTCATATTCTATTTTCCCTTTCTTAATTAATCCCTTTGTCCTCCTTTGTTGAATCCTAAACTGCTCCCAATCCTCTGGATTACTGCTTTTTTTGGCCAATTTATATGTCCTCTCCTTGGATCTTATGCTATCCCTAATTCCCCTCGTTAGCCACGGTTGAGTCACCATTTTTGTTTTATTTTTATGCCAAACTGGGATGAACAAATTCTGTAGTTCATCCATGCGGTCTTTGAATGTTTGCCATTGCCTATCCACTGTTAACCCCTTGAGTGACATTCCCCAATCAATCCTACCCAATTCGCACCTCAGACCATCGTAGTTTCCTTTATTTAAATTCAGGACCCTAGTCTCCGAGTCAACTACTTCATTCTCCATCTTAATGAAGAATTCGATCATATTATGATCGCTCCGACCCAAGGGGCCTCGTACAACAAGATTGCTAATTAATCCTTTCTCGTTACATAATACCCAGTCTAAGATGGCCTTATCTCTGGTTGGTTCCTCGACATATTGGTCCAGGAAACCATCCCGTAAACACTCCAGGAATTCCTCCTCCACAGTATTGTTACTAATTTGGTTAGCCCAATCTATATGTAGATTAAAGTCACCCATGATGACTGCTGTGCCCTTTTTGCACGCTTCTCTAATTTCCCTTTTAATGTCATCCCCAACCTCCGCATTACTGTTTGGCGGTCTATATACCACTCCCACTAACGTTTTCTGCCCCTTGGTATTTCTCAGTTCTACCCATACAGATTCCACATCATCAGAGCTAATATCCTTCCTTACAATTGTGTTAATCCCTTCTTTAACCAGTAACGCTACACCACCTCCCTTTCCTTTTTGCCTATCTTTCCTGAATATTGAATACCCCTGGATGTTGAGTTCTCAGCCTTCGCCACCCTGGAGCCATGTTTCCGTAATCACAATCAAATCATATTCGTTTACCTCTATTTGCGCAGCTAATTCATCCACCTTTTTACGAATGCTCCTCGCATTAAGACACAAAGCCTTCAGGCTTGTTTTTTAACACTCTTAGACCCATTAGAATTATTATTTACTGTGGCCATGTTTGATTTAAACCGTTGATTTCTCTGACTGCCACTTTTATTTTTCTCCTTCCTATCTTTTGCTTTTATCCTCGTTTCCCTTTCCTCTGTCCCCCTGCTCAGGTTCCCAACCCCCTGCCATTTTAGTTTAAACCCTCCCCCACAGCACTAGCAAACACTCCCCCTAGGACATCGGTTCCAGCCCTGCCCAGGTGCAAACCGTCCGGTTTGAACTGCTCCCACCTCCCCCAGAACCGGTTCCAATGTCCCAGAAATTTGAATCCCTCCCCCTGGTACCATTCCTCTAGCCATGTATTCATCTGAAATATTCTTCTATTTCTACTCTGACTAGCACGTGGCACTGGTAGCAATCCTGAGGTTACTACCTTTGAGGTCCTATTTTTTAATTTACCTCCTAACTCCCTATATTCAGCTTTTAGGACCTCATCCCGGTTTTTACCTATATCGTTGGTACCTATATGCACCACGACAACTGGCTGTTCACTCTCCCCTTCCAAGATGTTCTGCAGCCGCTCTGAGACATCCTTGACCCTTGTGCCAGGGAGGCAACACACCATCCTGGAGTCTCCTTTGCTGCCGCAGAAACGCCTATTTATTCCCCTTACAATAGAATCCCCTATTACTATAGCTCTACCCCTCTTTTTCCTCCCGTCCTGTGCAGCAGAGCCACCCCTGGCGCCAGGAAGTTGGCTGCTGCTGCCTTCCCCTGTGTCTGTGTGTCTCTTGGTGTGTCAGTATCTGTGTGTCGCTTGGAGTGTGTGTGTGTGTGTGTCTCTCTTGGATTGTCTGTCACACACACTGACACTCCAAGAGACACACACACACACACACACACACACACACACACACACTCTCTCTCAAACTCACACTCACGAGACAGAATATGCAAGCCTCGGAGAAGAGGAACTCACTGACAGCACACGAATGCCTGTGTAAAACCCCAATGTGGACACAGCAACATTCCTGCATTGAGTCAGGCCAGTCACACAGTGCAGCGCTGTTGCAATCGCAGCGAGTCTCGGTTTGCATCAGCCCTCTGCAACAGTGAGGAAGGGGAGGAGAGAGGAATGAACTGAGCATTTCCCATCAAAGCTGCAGAAACACCAGCTCTCTCACAGTTACCCACTGAGAGCGCTAAACACGAAAGAGATTGCATTTGAATAGCATCCTCCGTGTCCTCAGGGCTTCCTTTCACTCCCTATGTTTATTTCTGAAGTGCTTCGCCTGCAAACATTTGCACAAAGTTACATAATCAGCAAATGATCAGATCATCTATTTTAGTGATGTTGATAGAGGGATAGGTGTTGACCAGGACACCGGGGAGATCTCCCCCTGCTCTTCTTCAGTACCGCCCCTCCGACAGTGTGGCGCTCCCTCAGTACTGCCCCTCCGATAGTGCGGCGCTCCCTCAGTACTGCCCCTCCGACAGTGTGGCGCTCCCTCAGTACTGCCCCCCCGACAGTGCGGCGCTCCCTCAGTACTGCCCCTCCGATAGTGCGGCGCTCCCTCAGTACTGCCCCCCCGACAGTGCGGCGCTCCCTCAGTACTGCCCCTCCGACAGTGCGGCGCTCCCTCAGTACTACCCCTCCGATAGTGCGGCGCTCCCTCAGTACTGCCCCCCCGACAGTGCGGCGCTCCCTCAGTACTGCCCCTCCGACAGTGCGGCGCTCCCTCAGTACTGCCCCTCCGACAGTGCGGCGTTCCCTCAGTAGTGCCCCTCCGACAGTGCAGCACTCCCTCAGTACTGGCCCTCCGACACTGCGGCGCTCCGAGTACTGCCCCTCCGACAGTGCGGCGCTCCCTCAGTACTGGCCCTCCCACAGTGCGGCACTCCCTCAGTACTGCCTCTTGGACAGTGCAGCGCTCCCTCAGTACTGCCCCTCCGATAGTGCGGCGCTCCCTCAGTACTGGCCCTCCGACAGTGCGGCACTCCCTCAGTACTGGCCCTCCGACAGTGCGGCACTCCCTCAGTACTGCCTCTCCGACAGTGCAGCGCTCCCTCAGTACTGCACTGGGAGCGTCAACCTGAATTGCGTATGCAAATCTTGAATCCACAACGCTCTGACTCTGAGATGAGAGAGCTAAGCTCTGAGCCATGGCTGACCATAACAGCACTCCATAGTGGGTTAGTTGCCACATGAATTGCAGAGTATGACTAAGACTCGCCCCGATTCCTTCAGTGGCTTCCAGGTTCTGTTAGGGGAGTGTTTGATGGGACACTGTAGAGGGAGCATTACTCTGTACCTAACCCGTGCTGTACCTACCCTGGGAGTGTTTGATGGGACAGTGTAGAGGGAGCTTTACTCTGTGTCTAACCTGTGCTGTACCTGCCCTGGGAGTGTTTGATGGGGACAGTGCAGAGGGAGCTTTACTCTGTATCTAACCCGTGCTGTACCTGCCCTGGGAGTGTTTGATGGGGACAGTGCAGAGGGAGCTTTACTCTGTATCTAACCCGTGCTGTACCTGCCCTGGGAGTGTTTGATGGGACAGTGTAGAGGGAGCTTTACTCTGTATCTAACCCGTGCTGTACCTGCCCTGGGAGTGTTTGATGGGACAGTGTAGAGGGAGCTTTACTCTGTATCTAACCCGTGCTGTACCTGTCCTGGGAGTGTTTGATGGGACAGTGTAGAGGGAGCTTTACTCTGTATCGAACCCGTGCTGTACCTGCCCTGGGAGTGTTTGATGGGACAGTGTGGAGGGAGCTTTACTCTGTATCTAACCCGTGCTGTACCTGCCCTGGGAGTGTTTGATGGGACAGTGTGGAGGGAGCTTTACTCTGTATCTAACCCGTGCCGTACCTGCCCTGGGAGTGTTTGATGGGACAGTGTAGAGGGAGCTTTACTCTGTATCTAACCCGTGCTGTACCTGCCCTGGGAGTGTTTGATGGGACAGTGTAGAGGGAGCTTTACTCTGTATCTAAACCGTGCTGTACCTGCCCTGGGAGTGTTTGATGGGACAGTGTGGAGGGAGCTTTACTCTGTATCTAACCCGTGCTGTACCTGCCCTGGGAGTGTTTGATGGGACAGTGTGGAGGGAGCTTTACTCTGTATCTAACCCGTGCTGTACCTGCCCTGGGAGTGTTTGATGGGACAGTGTAGAGGGAGCTTTACTCTGTATCTAACCCGTGCTGTACCTGCCCTGGGAGTGTTTGATGGGACAGTGTAGAGGGAGCTTTACTCTGTATCTAACCCGCGCTGTACCTGCCCTGGGAGTGTTTGATGGGACAGTGTAGAGGGAGCTTTACTCTGTATCTACCCCGTGCTGTACCTGCCCTGGGAGTGTTTGATGGGACAGTGTAGAGGGAGCTTTACTCTGTATCTAACCCGTGCTGTACCTGCCTTGGGAGTGTTTGATGGGGACAGTGTAGAGGGAGCTTTACTCTTTATCTAACCCGTGCTGTACCTGCCCTGGGAGTGTTTGATGGGACAGTGTAGAGAGAGCTTTACTCTGTATCTAACCCGTGCTGTACCTGCCCTGGGAGTGTTTGATGGGACAGTGTAGAGGGAGCTTTACTCTCTATCTAACCCGTGCTGTACCTGCCCTGGGAGTGTTTGATGGGACAGTGTAGAGGGAGCTTTACTCTGTATCTAACCCGTGCTGTACCTGCCCTGGGAGTGTTTGATGGGACAGTGTAGAGGGAGCTTTACTCTGTATCTAACCCGTGCTGTACCTGCCCTGGGAGTGTTTGATGGGACAGTGTAGAGGGAGCTTTACTCTGTATCTAACCTGTGCTGTACCTGCCCTGGGAGTGTTTGATGGGGACAGTGCAGAGTGCCTCCAAGACGGAGCTAGACTGGTCTTTATAGAGAACACTAGGTCCGTGCGATCTCCGGCACTGGATTCCATCACCTGAGGGGGTCAGAGAGGAATTTCGAAGAACATTTATTTCCCTTACTGACCCTGGGTTATTTCGCCTCTCCCTGCAGAGGGGTGGAGAAAGGAACATAAGAATTAGGAGCAGGGGTCGGCCCCTCGAGCCTGCTCCGCCATTCAATGAGATCGTGGCTGATCTTCAACCTCAATTCCACTTTCCTGCCCGCTCCCCATATCCCTCGATTCCCCTAGAGTCCAAAAATCTATCGATCTCAGCCTTGAATATACCCAATGACTGAGCCTCCACAGCCCTCTGGGGTAGAGAATTCCAAAGATTCACCACCCTCTGAGTGAAGAAATTCCTCCTCATTTCAGTCCTAAATGGCCGACCCCTTATCCTGAGACTGTGACCCCTGGTTCTAGACTCTCCAGCCAGGGGGAAACAGCCTCTCAGCATCTACCCTGTCAATCCCCCTCAGAATCTTATGTTTCAATGAGATCACCTCTCATTCTTCTAAACTCCAGAGAGTATCGGCCCATTCTACTCAATACTCAAGGAAGTGTTCAGTCACGATGATCTGGCCATCACGAGTGTGGGGTCGGCTCAATGGACCAGCTGGGCTTTTCCTGCCCGTAAATTTTGCATGTTGATATGTGACAGCTCACAGATGTTGCAGCACTCAGTCACTCTGACACAGAGTTTATTCAAGTGTGAAGAGACAGCGTGAGGGTGTGGGCCACTGACAGGAGTTTGCAAAGAGCCATAAAAGGCAAGCGTTGTCTCCAAGCACAGTGACAATTCCAGTCAGTGAGCCCAGAAGAGCTGAAGACACATTTTTTTCCCACCCACCAGTGAACTGTGGCCAGAATCGGCTGCTTTCTTCCACTGGGTGAATGTGTTCAGTCGGGACATCTCTCGGCAAGGGCCGGGTCACGGGAACAATGCACGGCCCACGCCAAATCAGGGCTTCGGTAACATGCTGGTTTTGTTACTGGATTAGTAAACCCGAGGCCTGGACTATTGATCCAGAGACATGAGTTCATAATCCCACCACAGCAGCTGGGGAATTTAAATTCAATTAAATAAATCTGGAATAAAAATCTAATATCAGTAATAGTGACCATGAAACGATCGGATTGTCGTAAAAAACCCTCTGGTTCACTAATGCCCTTTAGGGAAGGAAATCTCCATCCTTACCCGGTCTGGCCTAGGTGTGACTCCAGACCCACAGCAATGTGGTTGACTCTTAACTGCCCTCTGAAATGGGCTAGCGAGACACTCAGCTGTATTCAAGAAGGCGGCTCACCACCACTTTCTCGAGGACAAACAGCGACGGGCAATAAATGCTGGCCTTGCCGACGGCACCCACACCCTGTGAATGAGGAATGAGAGAGAGAGAGAGAGAGAGAGAGAGAGAGAGAGAGAGAGAGAGAGAAGGGCGAGGAGAGTGAGAGAGAGAGAAGGGCGAGGAGAGAGAGAGAGAGAGAGAGAGAAGGGCGAGGAGAGAGAGAGAGAGAAGGGCGAGGAGAGAGAGAGAGAGAGAGAGAGAGAGAGAGAGAGAAGGGCGAGGAGAGAGAGAGAGAGAAGGGCGAGGAGAGAGAGAGAGAGAAGGGCGAGGAGAGAGAGAGAGAGAGAGAGAGAGAGAGAGAGAGAGAGAGAGAAAGAAGGGCGAGGAGAGAGAGAGAGAGAGAGAGAAGGGCGAGGAGAGAGAGAGAGAGAGAGAGAGAGAGAGAGAGAAGGGCGAGGAGAGAGAGAGAGAGAGAGAGAGAGAGAGAAGGGCGAGGAGCGAGAGAGAGATGGTGTAAACATGGCCATAGATGATATAAATGTGATCTTCCATGAGGCAGCTGTAAAAGCCGACCTTGTGAAACAGAAGAGGAAACGTTACAAAAGACAAAATAAAAATGAGAAATGGTTTGACCACGAATGCAAAAATGCCAGAAAAGACCTGAGAAAAATATCAAACCAAAAGCATCGCCAACCAAACAATCCAGACCTACGTATTAGATACAATGAGACCCTCAAAAGATATAAACACACCATTAGGAACAAAACACAAAATTATACCCACAAAATACTCGAAGAAATTGAAAACTCCATTAATCCAAATCAATTCTGGGATATGTGGAATAGCCTGAGTACAACACAATTGCAAGCATTACCAATCCAAGATGGCGACATCTGGAGAACACATTTTGAAAACCTCTACAAAGACATCCCAATAAACGAAACAAACCCAAGTCAACATCATGTCACAGAAAAACTCCACACATTAGAAGCAACAATTAAAGACAACCAAAACCCTCTAGACTCCCCAATCACATGGAAAGAACTGGCCACAAAAACAAAATCTCTCCACCTAAAGAAAGCCTGTGGCCCAGACAACATCAAAAATGAAATGCTCAAGTTCAGCAATATGGAGATGCAGGGTGCGGTACTCAAATTATTCAACATCATATTACGTTCAGGCTGTTTTCCCGATATCTGGTGCCAAGGACTCATCTCTCCCATATATAAAAGTGGAAACAAATCAGACCCAAATAACTACCGCAGCATCTGTGTCAACAGTTGTCTAGGGAAGTTATTCTGCAGTATTCTAAACAGTAGATTACTGGATTTTCTTAACAAACATAATATCCTTAGAAAAAATCAAATAGGCTTTCTTCCAAAACACCGCACCACCGACCATATCTATACCCTTCACACTCTCATTGATAAACATGTACACCAAACAAAAAATGGGAAAATATTCGCTTGTTTCATTGACTTCAAGAAAGCCTTTGACTCTATCTGGCACGAAGGGCTCTATTATAAACGTCTTCAGTGTGGAATAGGGGGCAAAGTCTATGACCTTATTAAATCAATGTATCTGAAAAATAAATGCGGTGTCAAAATTGGAGACAAACGCACCGGTTTCTTCACCCAGAGAAGAGGCGTCCGGCAGGGCTGCAATTTGAGCCTGACCCTGTTCAACATATACATAAATGAATTAGCAGACATGCTGGAGCAAAGCGAGTCACCGGGTCTCTGTCTCCTGGATGGAGAAGTGAAATCCCTGTTCTATGCGGACGACCTGGTTCTGCTGTCTCCCACAGAACAGGGATTACAGCAACAATTAGACCTACTCGACAAATACTGCCAAAATTGGGCCCTCATGACAGTAAATCTAAAGAAAACCAACATCATGATTTTTCAAAAAAGGCCCAGATGTCAGGAAAACAAATACCAGTTTACTCTCAGTGATACCATCATAGGACACACTATGAGCTACACTTACCTTGGTCTAACCATTACAGCATCAGGGAGCTTCAGCATAGCAGTGAATGCACTAAAAGAAAAAGCCCGAAGAGCCCTATATGCAATAAAAAGAAAATTCTACAACATCCAAATCCCAATCAAAATCTGGCTCAAAATATTTGACAGCATAATCCTGCCCATTGCGCTGTACGGTAGTGAAGTATGGGGCCCGCTCAATCACCATAGCTACACTAAATGGGAAAAACACACAATAGAAGCCCTACATGCAGAATTTTGCCGAAGCATTCTTCGCACCCAAAGGAAAACACCAACAAATGCATGCAGAGCCGAACTCGGCAGATACCCACTGATAATAAACATCCAAAAACGAGCACTAAACTTCCTAAATCACCTCAAATCTAGCTCCCCAGACACCCTTCATTTTAAAGCCTTCCAGACCCAAGAGCTAAACCCAGAAAAGAGTCCCCTGAGTCAGCTGCTACTGAAACTAAGTACTCCTACTCAGCCGGACCCTGACCAGTCCCAGACCAACACTGTCGTCCAAACACCAATCCGAGTGAACCAAATCATTAAACAATGCAAAGAAACCTACCTGGAACATTGGAACAAAATAACCAAAAGCCAAAGCAGATTAGAATGTTACCGGGCCCTAAAAAGAGAATATAAACTGGCAGACTATCTCTCGACCATCAGAGACACAAAACAGAGACAGGCCCTCACCAGGTACAGACTAAGCGACCACCAACTGGCAATTGAAAAAGGAAGATACAAGAAATCCTGGCAGCCTAGAGAGAATAGAATATGTGATCAATGTCTGGCCAGCGAGGTTGAGACAGAGATGCATTTCCTCCTAAAATGCGAAAAATTCAACACAACAAGAAACATATTATTTGACAAGCTCAGCCAAACAACCCCAGATTTCAAAGAATTGGATGACCTGTTAAAATTAAGATTAGTCCTGGGAGAAGGAGACAGACCATACCTTGGTGCCAAATATGTAACAACATGTCACAACCTGAGGACTGTTCAAAATTAATACTGAATGTACCCAACGATGTTCAACGACTGTTTAAATTAATATTGTTTAAATTAATATTGTCTGTACCCAACGAAGGTCAAAATTGTTTGACACCTACAGAATGTTGGAAAACTGTACTTTTTGTTATGTAAGCTTTGGCAATATGGTTCCCTGTAAACTTTCATGCCAATAAAGCATTTGAATTGAATTGAGAAGGGGAGGAGAGAGAGAGAGAGAGAGAGAGAGAGAGAGAGAGGGGAGGAGAGAGAGATAGAAGGTGGAGGGGAGAGAGATAGAAGGTGGAGGGGAGAGAGAGAGAGAGAGAGAGAGAGAGAGAGAGAGAGAGGGGGAGGGAGGGGGAGGAGAGGGAAACTGGGGAGAGGGAGAGAGAGAGAGAAGGACGAGGAGAGAGAGAGGGGGGAGGAGAGGGAAACTGTGAGGAAAACTGCTGTAAGGAGGGATGATATCTTAGCAGGTTCCTCTAATGAGGCCATATGGGTTGAACTTAAAAACAAAAAGGGGGCTAGCACTTTGCTGGGAGTGTACTATAGGCCCCCAAACAGCCAGGGAGAGATAGAGTAACAGATATGTAGGCAAATCTCAGAGAAGTGTGCAAATAATAGGGTAATTATAGTGGGGGATTTCAACTTCCCCAATATTAACTGGGATAGTCAGAGTGTGAACGGCTTAGAGGGTGCAGAATTCTTAGTGCATCCAGGAGAGCTTTTTGAGCCAGCATGTAGAAAGTCCTACAAGAGGGGGGGCGGTACTGGACCTAATTCTAGGGAATGTGGCCGGGCAAGTGGTAGAAGTGTTAGTAGGTGAGCACTTTGGTGACAGTGACCATCATTCGGTGAGATTTAAGGTAGTCATGGAAAAGGACAAGGATGGACGGGAAATAAAGGTTCTAAATTGGGGGAAGGCCGATTTTAATATGATAAGGCAGGATCTGGCCAATGTGGACTGGGATCAGCTACTTGAAGGAAAATCCACATCGGAGCAATGGGAGTCTTTCAGAAAGGAAATTGAGAGAGTACAATGGCAACATGTTCCCGTAAAGGTCAAGGGTGGGACCAACAAGCCCAGGGAACCTTGGATGTCAAGGGATATACGAGAATGGATTAGGAAAAAAAGGGGGGCTTTTGGCAGATACAAAGGACTGAAGACAGAGGAAGCCCTAGAGGAGTATAAAAAGTGCAGGGGGATACTTAAAAAAGAAATTAGGAGAGCGAGGAGGGGCCATGAAATAACACTGGCGAGCAAAATAAAAGGAAAATCCTAAGGTGTTTTATAAGTATATTAAGGGCAAGAGGATAACTAGGGAAAGAGTAGGGCCCATTAGGGCCCAAAGTGGCAAACTGTGTGTAGAGCCAGAGGATGTAGGTGGGGTTTTAAATGAATTTTTTGCATCTGTGTTCACTATGGAGAAGGACGATGTAGACAGAAATCGGGCAGGGGGACTGTGATATACTTGAACATATTAGCATCGAGAGGGAGGAGGTACTAGCGGTTTTAGCAGGCTTAAAAGTGGATAAATCCCCAGGCCCGGACGAGATGTATCCCAGGCTGCTATGTGAGGCAAAGGAGGAGATTGCAGGGGCTCTGACACAAATTTTCAGAACCTCTCTGGCCACAGGGGATGTGCCAGAGGACTGGAGGACAGCTAACATAGTACCATTATTCAAGAAGGGTAGTAGGGATAAACCAGGGAATTACAGGCCAGTGAGCCTAACATCAGTGGTAGGGAAATTATTGGAAAAAATTCTGAGGGACAGAATTGGTCTCCACTTGGAGAGGCAGGGATTAATTAGGGATAGCCAGCATGGCTTTGTCAAGGGAAGATCATGTCTGACCAATTTGATTGAATTTTGAGAGGGGGTGACTAGGTGTGTGGATGAGGGTAGTGCAGTGGATGTGGTTTACATGGATTTCAGTAAGGCTTTTGATAAAGTCCCGCATAGGAGACTGGTCAGGAAGGTAAGAGCCCATGGGATCCAGGGTGCCTTGGAACATTGGATCCAAAACTGGCTTAGTGGCAGAAGGCAGAGGGTGATGGTGGAAGGTTGTTTTTGTGACTGGAAGCCTGTGTCCAGTGGGGTACCGTAGGGATCGGTGCTGGGTCCCTTGCTGTTTGTGGTCTACATTAATGATTTGGATGTGAATGTAAAAGATATGATCAGTAAGTTCGCAGATGACACGAAAATTGGTGGGGTGGTAAATAGCGAGGCAGGAAGCCTCAGGCTACAGGACGATATAGATGGGTTGGTCAGATGGGCGGAACAGTGGCAAATGGAATTTAACCCTGAAAAGTGTGAGGTGATGCATTTTGGACGGACTAACAAGGCAAGGGAATACACAATGAATGGTAAGACCCTAGGAAAGACAGAGGATCAGAGGGACCTTGGTGTGCATGTACATAGATCCCTGAAGGCAGCAGAACAGGTGGATAAGGTGGTTAAAAAGGCATATGGGATACTTGCCTTCATTAGCCGAGGCATAGAATATAAGAGCAGGGAGGTTATGATGGAGCTGTACAAAACGCTGGTAAGGCCACAGCTGGAGTACTGTGTGCAGTTCTGGTCGCCACACTATAGGAAGGATGTGATTGCTTTGGAGAGGGTGCAGAGGAGATTTACCAGGATGTTACCTGGGCTGGAGCGCTTCAGCTATGAAGGAGGACTGGACAGGCTGGGGTTGTTTTCCTTGGAGCAGAGAAGGCTGAGGGGGGACCTGATTGAGGTATACAAAATTATGAGGGGCATAGATAGGGTGGATAGAAAGGAACTTTTCCCCTTAGTAGAGGGGTCAATAACAAGGGGGCATAGATTCAAGGTAAGGGGCAGGAGGTTTAGAGGGGATTTGATGAAAAACTTTTTCACCCAGAGGGTGGTTAGAATCTGGAACTCACTGCCTGAAAGGGTGGTAGAGGCAGGAACCCTCACAACATTCAAGAAGCATTTAGATGAGCACTTGAAACACCATAGCATACAAGGCTACGGACCAAGTGCTGGAAAATGGGATTAGATTAGACAGGGCCTGATGGCGGGCGCGGACACGATGGGCCGAAGGGCCTCTTTCTGTGCTGTATAACTCTATGACTCTATGACTATATGAGAGCGAGAGCGAGAGAGAGAGAGAGAGAGAGAGAGAGAGAGAGAGAGAGAATGGCGAGGAGGGCGAGAGAGAGGGGGGAGGAGAGGGAAACTGTGAGGAGAGAGAGACACACACACACAAAAGGGTGGGAGAAAGAGGGAGACAAAGGGAGGGGGGGGAGAGAAAAGCATCCTTGGGAATCTGTGCTGCACCCTCTAACTGTACACACTGAGAATTTATAATGGTTTTATACAGGCTCATTAACATCTCTTGGTATGAAGCACCATCTGTTGCACGTGGTGAACAGAGGAATGCGCCCACAGCCAGTGTGACGGGATATGGGGACTCTTGTGGTGAGGCGAGGTTTGGGTTTTTGGGAGGTCCCTTCTCTCTGGATTACACAGAGGCCTTTGTGAGCGGAGCGTCATTCACGCCAACCCATTTGAAATTGCAATGCTAATGGGCCCGAGAGGCGTAAAACCAACAGCCCACACACTAAACAATGTCGGGTCACTTCAGAGGAATCCAGCAAGGAACAAGATACAGCAGGATCCTTGGCAGCAACAAATTCCACAATATTGAGTTTCCCCCAGTGACTTGTTGGGTTCACGGTGTCTCCTGCTGTGCTCCGTAAACTTGAGGTCATCCAAACCTCTGCTGCCCCCGTGTCCTAACTCGCACCAAGTCCTGTTCGCCCATCACCCCCTGTGCTCGCTGACCTACATTGGCTCCTGGTTAAGCAACACCTCGATTTTAAAATTCCCATCCGTGTGTTCAAATCCTTCCATGGCCTCACCTCTCCCTATCTCTGTAACCTCCTCTAGCCCTACAACCCTCCGAGATCTCTGCGCTCCTCCAATTCTGCCCTCTTGACCATCCCTAATTTTTATCGCTCCACCATTGGTGGCCGTGCCTTCAGCTGCCTGGGCCCCGAGCTCTGGAATTCCCTCCCTAAACCTCTCCGCCTCTCTCTCCTCCTTTAAGACGCTCCTTAAAACCTCCCTCTTTGACCAAGCTTATGGTCGCCTGTCCTAATATCTCCTTATGTGGCTCAGTGTCAAATTTTGTTTGTGAATCGCCTTGGGATGTTTTACTACGTTAAAGGCGCTGTGTAAATGCAAGTTGTTATTGTTGCACATTGGCTTGTTGGGTTAATGTATCGCCTGTTGTGGTACTGAGACACACAGCGCAGGAAGATCCTAGGTTCCAGCACCCCTGGTCTGCCTAACGTGGGGGTTCAGACACTGCGGCCCCGCTTCTATCTCTGGGCGGGTGGGTGGATGGGGAGGGGAGGGGAAAACTCGCCCGTTGATGCCGAAAACAGGCACGGGCGTATTTTAACTCCTGGGCCTCATTAACATGCCTGCGGTTCACTTCCCGCCTGGAATGGCATTCATCGGCATGGGCAAAAGAAAAAAAGACGGGAAAGATGGAAAGGATAGAAAGATTTGCATTTCTCCAGCGCCTTTCACGACCTCAGGACGTCCCAAAGCGCTTTACAGCCAATGAAGTGCTTTTTGAAGCGTAGTCGCTGCTGTAATGTAGGAAACGCGGCAGCCAATTTGTGCACAGCAAGCTCCCACAAACAGCAATGTGATAATGGCCAGATAATCTGTGCTAGTGATTGATGTAAGAAAACTACTAGGCACTTGGTCAGAGTATTAAACAAGGCTTTAATCGACTGTTTCACAACATGGAAGTCTAGTTATCCTTCACTAGTTCCTGTTTACAAAATGTCCCTGAGCAAGCTGGGCCCGTGCCCAAGTGTTTATACTCTCCCTGGTCAGCGCCACCAGCAGGCCGCCCAGTATATTTCATAAGTCCTTTCTACATAAATGGCACGATTTATGTGATGTTGATTGAGGGATAAATATTGGCCAGGACACCGGGGAGAACTCCCCTGCTCTTCTTCAAAATAGTGCCCTGGGATCTTTTACATCCACCCGAGAGGACCTCAGTTTAACAGAGAGAAAAGGGATGAAAGTTTTCCCTCTCTGTCTCACTCTTATTCTCAGCAGATTGAGTTGTGATCACCACAACCCATTTCCCCGTTGGGCCTTGAGTAGGGAGAAGGCACCAATTTAATAACTTCACTCCGAGAGTTCACAGGAAGCCTGGTGCGGGAAATGTATTTCCTAATATCCTTTGCAAACATCCTAAATAGCGGAGAGATTCTGTTGTCTCATTAATTTCTGGACTTATGCCACTCAAAAGGAAAAAAAAAAGGGTTCTTAAATTTCCAAAAGCGAAGGTGTCGCGCAGAAACATTGGTCGACAGGCAATGGGGAACATTCATCTTCAGTCTGGGAATGTTTTCCAATCTGCAACAACTGCTCACCAGGTGGGAGACTTCTTCATTTAACAGAGAAGAACATTGAGTGTACGGCACAGCAACAGGCCGTTCGTTCAACTCGTCCATGCCAGTGTTCATGCACCAGCCGTGGCTCAGTGGGCAGCACTCTCACCTCGGAGTCAGGAGGCTGTGGGTTCAAGTCCCACTCCAGAGACTAGAGCTCAAAATCCAGGCTAACACTCCAGCGCAGTACTGAGGGAGCGCCGCACTGTCGGAGGGGCAGTACTGAGGGAGCGCCGCACTGTCGGAGGGGCAGTACTGAGGGAGCGCCGCACTGTCGGAGGGGCAGTGCTGAGGGAGCGCCGCACTGTCGGAGGGTCAGTGCTGAGGGAGCGCCGCACTGTCGGAGGGGCAGTACTGAGGGAGCAGCGCACTGTCGGAGGGGCAGTACTGAGGGAGCACCGCACTGTCGGAGGGGCAGTACTGAGGGAGCGCCGCACTGTCGGAGGGGCAGTACTGAGGGAGCGCCGCACTGTCGGTGGGGCAGCACTGAGAGAGCGCCGCACTGTCGGAGGGGCAGTACTGAGGGAGCGCCGCACTGTCGGAGAGGCAGTACTGAGGGAGCGCCGCACTGTCGGAGGGGCAGCACTGAGGGAGCGCCGCACTGTCGGAGGGGCAGTGCTGAGGGAGCGCCGCACTGTCGGAGGGGCAGTACTGAAGCAGCGCCGCACTGTCGGAGAGGCAGTACTGAGGGAGCGCCGCACTGTCGGAGGGGCAGTACTGAGGGAGCGCCGCACTGTCGGAGGGGCAGTACTGAGGGAGCGCCGCACTGTCGGAGGGGCAGTACTGAGGGAGCGCCGCACTGTCGGAGGGGCAGTACTGAGGGAGCGCCGCACTGTCGGAGGGGCAGTACTGAGGGAGCGCCGCACTGTCGGAGGGGCAGTACTGAGGGAGCGCCGCACTGTCGGAGGGGCAGTACTGAGGGAGCGCCGCACTGTCGGAGGGGCAGTACTGAGGGAGCGCCGCACTGTCGGAGGGGCAGTGCTGAGGGAGTGCCGCACCGTGCCATGGGATCTTTTACGTCTACCTGAGAGAGCAGACAGGGCCTCGGTTTAGCGATCTTCCGAAAGACAGCATCTCCGACAGTGCAGCGCTCCCTTAGTACTGCCCCTCCAACGGTAAGACGTTCCCTCAGTACTGCACTGGGAGTGTCAGCCTAGATTATTGTACTCAAGTCTCTGGAGTGGGACTTGAACCCACAACCTTCTGACTCAAGAGGCGAGGGTGCTGCCCACTGAACTACGGCTGGGAAAGTTGAGGGAAGCTGTTCCCAATCAGAAGTCTGTTGCTATGCGGAAGCCCTGTACATCGGTTCTCACCGCGCTCCCCCCCCCGTCCCGTCCCCTTGCAATTTCCCATTTTGGGAACCATCCTGTCTTTTACTTCCCATCCCTGGCTCCTGGTCTTTGCCTCCTTCGCTTCCTTTGAGGACCATGATATGAAGCCACCTCGGGGACACTTTCATCCCCCCTGGAGCCAGAATGTCTTCAGTCAACGCTCCGTGCATCCAGACTCGGCTATTCCAATGCTCTCATGTCCGGCCTCCCTCTGTCCCTCTTCCAACTTGAGCTCATCCAGAACTCTTCTGCCAGTGTCCAAACCTAACTCTCACCTCCACCCACTTCCTCCCGGACTTTAAGATCGTGTGACAGGATATCACAGTTTCCGACTTTCTACTCTTCTACTCTGTACTTAAAAAGCCAAACTTCAAATCTTCTGATCGTCATCTGTTTTTTTCAGTTCATTTAATTAGATTTACATAGAACTTACAGTGCAGAAACTGGCCATTTGGCCCAACTGGTCTATGTCTGTGTTTAAGCTCCACATGAGCCTCCTCCCACTCGACCTCTCCCTTATCTCAGTGGGCAGAGCTCTCGCCTCCGAGTAAAAGGTTGTGGGTTCAAACCCCACTCCAGAGACTTGAGCACAAAAATCCAGGCTGACACTCCAGTGCAGTACTGAGGGTGCGCCGCACTGTCGGAGGGGCAGTACTGAGGGAGTGCCGCACTGTCGGAGGGGCAGTACTGAGGGAGCGCCGCACTGTCGGAGGGGCAGTACTGAGGGAGCGCCGCACTGTCGGAGGGGCAGTACTGAGGGAGCGCCGCACTGTCGGAGGGGCAGTACTGAGGGAGCGCCGCACTGTCGGAGGGGCAGTACTGAGGGAGTGCCGCACTGTCGGAGGGGCAATACTGGGGGAGCGCCGCACTGTCGGAGGGGCAGTACTGAGGGAGTGCCGCACTGTCGGAGGGGCAATACTGGGGGAGCGCTGCACTGTCGGAGGGGCAGTACTGAGGGAGTGCCGCACTGTCAGACGGGCAGTACTGAGGGAGCGTCGGAGGGGCAGTACTGAGGGAGTGCCGCACTGTCGGAGGGGCAGTACTGAGGGAGTGCCGCACTGTTGGAGGTGCTGTCTTTTGGATGAGCTGTTAAAGGAGGCCCGTCTGCCCTCAGGTGGACATAAAAGGTCCCACGACCGCTATTTGAAGGAGAGCAGGGGAGTTCTCCCCGGTGTCCTGGCCAATATTTATGTCTCAACCAACATCACTAAAAAAAAGCAGATGTTCCGATCATTATCACTTTGTTGTTTGTGGGAGCTTGCTGTGCGCAAATTTGGCTTCGTCGTCTCCTACATTACAACACTCGAAAAGTACTTCATTGGCTGTAAAGCGCTTTGGGATGTCCTGACGTCGTGAAAGGCACTACAGAAATGCAAGGCTGTCTTTCTTTTACTGCAGTGTAACATGCAACATCGCAGCAGAGGGTTTCACACACAAGCAACACATCCGCAAGCTCGCCCTTCTAAAGGAAGGCTTGAAGAGATTAGATTGATATCCTGTACAGTGTGAGCACACGTCAATGAGCTGAGAGCAGGAAGATCTGTGTCGATTAGCCCCCTCCCCATGCCTCCACCAACACCAGCGCCCCTCTCTGACCGTGCCTGCATGCGTTGGAGTGGATTTAACCCCCCCCCCCACCCCCCCCCAATTCAGGGTTGCCAACTCTAGTTGGGCATATTCCAGCAAGGTTTCGTCACGTGACCTCCGACCTCTAACCTGCCCTGCGCTTCCGCCATTGCCCGCCCGGCACGTCCGTCTCACGGAATCTGCCTTCCCACGGCCAATCGGAAAGTGAACAGACTCTTCGTTTCCCGATTGGATTATCCTCAACCGTCAGTCAAAACAGCCCTTTTCATCCCCCATGTCCGGTATTTTTGATAACTAATAAAAGTATTTAAAGAAATTTTTTTTTAAAACAATTATTTTTAATCGCCCTGGTGATTTCTCTCCCCGAGTGTTTGTTCCTCGCCGTGTCCCGGAGATTAATCTTCAATCCCTGGAGACTCCAGGTAACTCCTTGGGGTTGGCAGCTTTGTTTACATATAAACCTACAGTGCCGTAAAAATGAGCGAGAATCAGATGGTGGTGAGAGTGTTAACCCTGGCTGAGACTTCCCTTACTGTCCAAGCTCCTTAGGCAAAGTGCCGACAACAACTTGTATTTATATAGCGCCTTTAACATAGTAAAACATCCCAAGGCGCATCACAGGAGCGATTATCAAACACAATCTGACACCGAGCCACAGAAGGAGAAATTAAGGCAGAAACCTTGGTCGAAGAGGGAGGTTTTAAAGGAGCGTCTTAAAGGAGGAGAGGCGGAGAGGTTTAGGGAGGGAATTCCAGAGCTTAGGGCCCAGGCAGCTGAAGGCACGGCCACCAATGGTGGAGTGATTGAAATTGGGGGATGCTCAAGAAGCCAGAATTGGAGGAACGCAGAGATCTCGGGGGGGTTGTGGGGCTGGAGGAGGTTACAAAGATAGGGAGGGAGCGAGGCCTTGCAGGGATTTGAACACAAGAATTTTAAAATTGAGGCGTCGTCGAAAGAGTCAGTGCCCTCGGTCGAGAGAGGGCGAAATACTCCGAATGAAAGTATTCCTTCCAACAGGCAGTGCACAACTAGTCTTGGATTCTTCCCAACTTGTATAATTTTTTATTCATTCAGGGGGATGTGGTTGTCGCTGGCAAGGCCAGCATTTATTTCCCATCCCTAATTTCCCTCGAGAAGGTGGTGGTGAGCTGCCTTCTTGAACCGCTGCGGTCCGTGTGGTGAAGGTACTCCCAGTGCTGTTAGGGAGGGAGTTCCAGGATTTTGACCCAGCGATGATAAAGGATCGGCCGATATATTTCTAAGTCAGGGTGGTGTGTGACTTGGAGGGGAACTTGGAGGTGGTGGTGTTCCCATGCGCCTGCTGCCCTTGTCCTTCGAGGTGGAAGAGGTCGCGGGTTTGGGAGGTGCTGCCGAAGAAGTATTGGCGAGTTGCTGCAGTGCATCTTGTAGATGGTACACACTGCAGCCACGGTGCGCCGGTGGTGGAGGGAGTGAATGTTTAAGGTGGTGGATATGGCACCAATCAAGATTTCCGCCGTACAGGAAGACATCAACCACAGGGAAAACTGGTCAACCAATTTCTCCCCAAGTCCCCAATGCCTTCGTCTGACTGGTTGTATTCCACAGGAGACATCCCCCTCCCCCCTTCACCCACGGTTCCAATGGTAGAAACCAGAATCAAACGAAGGCAACATGGTCAGCCGAGAGGAGCAAACAGGTCTTATCACGGATGCAATCTGAAATAAAGAGTTTGCAGAACTGAACAAAAACATGTCGTCATGAAGGTAGCGTGTGGGATGGCGTGTGCTGGAGTGCAGCATAGCAAGATCACACTCTGCCTGGTTAACACGTTCGTTTCGACACCTTTAAAGTGTGTCGCTTGCACCTTATCTCGCATGAGGCCTAACATGCAGTTCATTTCAGTTCAACAGCCCACTGTTCCATTGTCACAAGTCAACAGGGGTTTAAAGAACAAACTTGCATTTATATAGAGTTTTTAAGCGATTGTTGATTGAGGGATCAACGAACGCCTCATGACTCTACGGCTCACCCTAGCCCGGAACCAGTGCGCTACGGTCATCAGTGCGTACGCCCCAACACTGGAAGCCACAGACGAGACCAAAGAGGAATTCTACTCCAGCCTCGAACAATCCCTGTCCCGAGTCCCAACGGGCGACAAGCTGATCCTCCTTGGCAACTTCAACGCCAGAGTTTAAAGGACACAGACCTCTGGGGAGGTGTGATCGGCAGAGAGGGGGTAGGGAAAGCCAACTCCAACGGCATCCTCCTCCTGACGAAATGCTTAGAACATGGCCTCGTCATAACCAACACCTTGTTCCGTCAGAGAGACAAGTACAAGGCTTCATGGCAGCACCCTCGCTCCAAGCACTGGCATCTGCTGGACTACGTCATCGTCCGAGCGAGGGACCGCAAGGACGTCCGCATCACCCGCGCCATGACAGGAGCTGACGACTGCTGGACAGACCACCGCCTAATCCGCTCTGTCATCTCCATCAATGTAGCCCCAAAACAGCGGCGGCAACAGAAGCAATACCGCAGGAAAATCAACTCAAAGACCCTGCTAAGAAAGCCCTATTCAGCCTGCGCCTCACAACTAATCTGACGATGCCCAGTGATTCAGAGACACAGGGCTCGATTTTGCCAGGCCCGAGGAGGCGGGATTGGAGGCGTGGGAGGTGGTAAAAAAAAAAACGCAAAAAATGGCGGGTGGGCCCGATCCCACCTCCAAGCAATTTTCCCACATGCGAGTTTTCTGACCCCGTTTCCAACCCGCCTCCAATAGGCGGGATAGGCTCTTAAGACCCTTAACAACCACTTAATTGCCTCTACAATCCCATTTTGAGAGGCCTTTCTGATTTTTAGACACATCCCCCGTCCTCCACACCTCCTCTGCAACACGCCACTTAATCCTGGCGGCCTCACAAGTGGATTGCTTACTAACAGCTGTAGCTCCACCATTACAAAGGAGTTTTCACCGATGATCATTTGCAGGTGGCAGAACTTTGTTGTCTCGGGTCTGGGCGAACTTTTAGCAGGCATACTCATTGTTGTGGAAGTTTGGAGCCTGACACCCATCTCCAGTGTGACCTCCTGGGAAACCCCTCTCCCCACCTTGACTGAGCGCTTCCTCAACTGAGGCATATACCAGAAGCATGGCGACCATTTAATTATTTTCCTCCTGGACATCAGATTCGGACGAAGACCAGCCGCGGCAGCAGCAGAACCATGAACAGCAGCAGCACCAACAGCAGGAGCGCCAAGCTGCTAGTCACCCACCTGAAGCTGCACAGGCCAGAAGGCGCCAGCGCGCAACCACATTGCTGCCCGGGATGCAAGGGACTCACTCATCTTGGCCAGATTTGGTGAGCCTGCACAATCAAACACTTTTGTCTCGCACCTTCTTACAATGTGAAAGTCCCATTTGCGAAATGACACAGGCCACAACTTCAACAGTTTGCCATCAAATCTGTTTATAATACAATGACAAGGATGGCTGGTCCAAATACAAAACATCACAGCACCCAAGTGACTACCCTTGTGACTACTTGTGCTTTATCTTCCTCTTATGCGTGCTCCTACGTGGTGCTTCCCCTGTGACTTCAGCACATGTGGGGACCCCTTGCTCACTTTCTTGCTGCTCCTGTCTCGACGCCTTTGGTGGGCGTCCTCTGGGGTGGTGAACCTATGCAGGCTCGGCAACAGTCTGCTGCTCCTACGGCTGTGCAGGAGCTGAGACGCCGATCTCAGTTGGGCGAGGACTCTGGTGGGGTTCTGACTGAGGGCACTGCAGTGGCATGGAAGTGTGAGCGCTTGAAGAGGAGTCCCCACTTCCTTGTTGTCTGCCATCAACATCCCTCTCATGGGTCAGCCCCACTTCAGAGCTAGCAAGTGGCTTGACAGCACCTTGCTGCACTTCAGGGGGGTCATGAGGACCCGTTTCTGCACTAGAAGTCCTAATCAAGAGGACTTGCATGAAGGTCTGGTTTGTTTGCTCAATAGCTGACCATCGCTCCTCAAGAGATGTCAGTCTATTCTGAACAATGACCATGTTTTCCATACCGTGGCGACTAAGCTCCTCCATGGCCGTAGCCATCCTCTCCTCTACCGTAGCCATCCTCTCCTCTACCGTAGCCAGCCGTACCATGGAGTTAGCCATCCTTTCCACGGAGTTAGCCATCCTTTCCGTGGTGATGTGTTCATGTGCCAATGCCTCCACAAAGGCTCTGCTCATGTTCGCGATGGACTCCTCCATTCGCTCCACACTCACAGCGACCCTGGAGGCAAAACCTGCCAGAGACTCCTGCATCTGTTCCTGGAGTTCCAGCACCGCTCTCCTTCTGGATGGACCCGGAGGCACAGGGTCGACATGCAGCTGAGCCGAGCTGGGAGAGTCCTGCACCCTCTGATGAGGACTCTCCACTGCTGACCCTGTCTCCACCATTTGCTGATGCTCACTTGTGAGCTGTGATACACCAGGTGACAACACTACTCTATGTCCCGAAGGTCCCACCGAGGTGCGAGTGTCTGCGCTGGTGCAGGGTGTGCTAGATTCTGCTGACGCTGCGCCCTCAGAGGTTGCAGCTTCCTCTGAGGAGTCTGGAAGCTCAGGCTCTTCCTCCTGGACAGTGGGGGCGGAGGCTTTCGATGGTCCTGTGGGGGAGTAAAGGAAAGAGTTAGAGATGTGAGGTAAAGGTTGCATGCACATTGAATAGTGCAGATGATCATAAGTCAATTTGTTAGAGCATCAGATTAATTATCAGTGACTCATGCAATGTCAATGGGAGAGATGCCAAACTATTCTGTCACCAGCTTGCTGTGATGCGCCCGCCTGTCCGTCCCCCACTTGGGAAACCTCCTCGATCCCGGCGATTTCCAGGGCCGCCTCCTCCCAGGCGGTGAGCTGGGCTACTGAGGGTGGCCCTCCTCCTGTCATGGCTCTTTCCGTCTTATTGTGGGCTCGCTTTTCCTGCAATGAGGGACACAAGTGGAGTTTGAGTGAGAATGAAGGAGTGAGTGTAGAGAATCCATAGCATAGATGCTTAGAAGACAAAAGGCCCTCCCTGTGTGTTGTAAGTTGTTGTTGTCATTGCATCACAGTGATAGAGAGTGTAAGGGCTGCATGGTCGAATAGTTAAGTGAATGTGACCATAGAGACAGAGGGAATGGGTAAGGGTGCAGGGATGTCAGTGTTAAGTGGGATGTGGAGGAAGAGGTTGGCAAAGCAGAGTGCTGGTGAGGAGAGGCGATGGGGATCAGATTGAGGGTGATGAGAAAGTCATACTCACTTTTCCTGTGCAGAGAAGGTCATGAAACCTCTTCCTGCACTGCAACCAGGTTCTGCGGCACATAGAGATGGCATTGACCTCCTGGACCACTTGCAGCCACACAGCTTTAGTTTGTTGTGGTGGCTTTTTTCTCCCTGAGGAAGGGAAGAGCACCTCCTTATTAGATCTTGCTCCCTCCACCAGAGCTTGGAGGGAGGGCTCATCAAAGCGAGGTGCACACTTTTGCTTGCTGGTGGACGTGGTGGGTAAATGAAGTCCTTCATACAATGTCCAAAGTGTTTCCAGTCTCCAGAAGAAGCAAGGCTGCTTGCAGGTCATAAATCCAGCAGCACTGATGACATTATCGGAGGCGACTTTCAGGATGGAAAGACTAATTGGGCCAGGGGTTCCCACACGCTGGAAATCAATTGCCCAATTAGGGGAAAATCGCAATTTTTCAACACTTCGAGTCGGGGTCCTGACACGAATCCCACCTGACACATCCCAGCCAGCCCACACTGGTAAAATCGAGCCCACAGAGTGTACACAGCACCTGGTCTGCACTCAAGACCTCCATAATCAGCACCTGTGAAGAGACGCTCGGTCACTCGACCAGGAAACACCAAGACTGGTTCAACGAGAATGACCAGGAGATCCAGGAGCTAATAAGCCGCAAGCGCAAGGCATTCCTGATCTGGAAACAGCAACAGAACTCGAGAGCAAGAAAGCAGCTCTACAGAAGCCTGAAGGCCGAGGTCCAACCAAAAACTCGCGACCTAAAGAACAGATGGTGGGTGGAGAAAGCGCAGGAGATCCAGCAGCTAGCCGACAACCACGACGTGTGTGGATTCTATGGCGCAGTCAAGACCATCTACGGCCCAAGCAACCAAGGCCCTACCCCACTGCGGGCCAAGAACGGAGAGGTACTCATCAAGGACAGAGAGGCAGTCAGTGACCGCTGGAAGGAGCACTTCGAAGATCTCCTTAACCGAGACTCTGTCTTCGATGTGAGTGTCCTCAACTCCATCCTGCAGCATGCTACCCACCACCATCTCAGCACAGCCCCAGCCCGGCATGAGGTTGAAAAGGCCATCAGACAACTGAAGAACAACAAGGCCTCAGGAGCAGATGGAATCCCCGCCGAGGCACTAAAGCATGGCGGAGAAGCACTATTGGCGCAAATACATGAACTAATTTCTCTTATCTGGAAGGAGGAGAGCATGCCAGGGGATCTCAGAGACGCCGTAATCGTGACCATCTTCAAGAAAGGTGACAAGTCCAATTGCAGTAATTACAGAGGAGTCTCCCTGCTGTCTGCCACAGGGAAAGTCATCGCAAGAATCCTCCTCAATCGCCTTCTCCCAGTGATTGAAGAGCTCCTCCCAGAGTTACAATGCGGATTCCGCCCACTAAGGGGCACAATGGACATGATCTTCACCGCACGTCAATTACAAGAGAAATGCAGGGAACAGCACCAACCGCTGTACATGGCCTTCTTTGACCTCACAAAGGCCTTCGACACGGTCAACCGTGAGGGATTATGGAGTGTCCTCCTCCAATTCGGCTGCCCTCAAAAGTTTGTCACAATCCTCTGCCTGCTTCACGATGACGTGCAAGCTGTGATCCTGACCAACGGATCCACCACAGACCCAATCCACGTACGAACCAGGGTCAAGCAAGGCTGTGTCATCGCACCAACGCTCTGCTCGATCTTCCGGGCTGCAATGCTCCATCTCACCCTCAGTAAGCTCCCCGCTGGAGTGGAGCTAATCTACAGAACAAATGGAAAACTGTTCAACCTCCGTCGCCTCCAGTCCAGGTCCAAGGTCGTCCCATCCTCTGTCATTGAATTACAGTATGCAGGTGCAAAAAAGATTTACTAGAATGATACCAGAACTGATGGGTATAACCAATCAGGAAAGACTGAACAGGCCGGGGCTCTTTTCTCTAGAAAAGAGAAGGCTGAGGGGCGACCTGATCGAGGTCTTTAAAATTATGAAGGGTTTGATAGGGTAGACGTAGAGAAGATGTCTCCACTTGTGGGGGAAACCAGAACTAGGGGCCATCAATATAAGAGAGTCACTAATAAATCCAATCGGGAGTTCAGGAGAAACTTCTTTACCCAAAGAGTGGTGAGAATGTGGAACTCGCTACCACAGGGAGTGGTTGAGGTGAATAGTATAAATGTATTTAAGGGGAAGCTGGATAAACACACGAGGGAGAAAGGAATAGAAGGATATGGTGATGGGGTAAGATGGAGAGGGGTGGGAGGAGGCTGGTGTGGAGAATAAACACCGGCACGGAGCAGTTGGGCCGAATGGCCTGTTTCTGTGCTGTAAACACTGTGTAGTGTCACAGTGTCAGCAGTGGCTCAGTGGGTCGCACTCTCACCTCGGAGTCAGAAGGCTGAGGGTTCATAGTCCCCACTCCAGGGACTTGAGCACAAAACTCTAGGCTGATGCTCCAGGGGAGTGCTGCACTGTCGGAGGTGCCGTCTTTCAGATGAGACGTTAACCTGTCTGCCCTCTCAGGTGGATGTAAAAGATTCCACGGCCACTATTTTGAAGAAGAGCAGGGGAGTTTATCCCTGGTGTCCTGGGGCCAATATTTATCCCTCAACCAACATAACAAAAACAGATGATCTGGTCATTATCACGTTGCTGTTTGTGGGAGCTTGCTGTGCGCAAATTGTCTGCCATTACAACAGTGACCACACTCCAAAAGTACTTCATTGGCTGTAAAGTGCTTCGAGACGTCCGGTGGTTGTGAAAGGCGCTGTAGAAGTGCAAGTCTTTCTTTATATAATCCCCCCCAGTGTATCATTGCCGCCCCTTCCTCCGGTCTCCTGAAATTGCTCGGCCATCCAGGGACCCTGGTCAGCCTCCAGTACATCACCCGAGTGGCCATTCTTTACAGAATTTACAGAACGGGAAACTGTTCAACCTCCGTCACCTCCAGTCCAGATCCAAGGTCGTCCCATCCTCTGTCATCGAATTACAGTATGCAGACGACGCTTGTGTCTGCGCTCACTCGGAGGTCGAACTCCAAACTATCGTCAACACCTTCACCGAAGTGTACGAGAGCATGGACCTTACACTAAACATCCGTAAGACAAAGGTCCTCTACCAACCTGCCCCCACCACACAGTACTGCCCCCCGATTATCAAAATCCACGACAAAGCCTTGGACAACGTGGACCACTTTCCATACCTTGGGAGCTTACTGTCAACAAGGGCAGACGTCGATGACGAAGTCCAACACTGCCTTCAGTGTGCCAGTGCAGCCTTCGGTCGCCTGAGGAAGAGAGTGTTTGAAGACCAGGACCTCAAACCCGGCACCAAGCTCATGGTCTACAGAGCAGCAGTGATACCCGCCCTGCTGTATGCCTCAGAGACATGGACCATGGAGAGCAGGCACCTCAAAGCACTGGAGAGGTACCACCAACGCTGCCTCCGCAAGATCCTGCAAATCCATTGGCAGGATAGGCGCACCAACGTCAGTGTTCTCGCTCAGGCCAACATCCCCAGCATCGAAGCTTTGACCACGCTCGATCAGCTCCGATGGATGGGTCACATTGTCCGCATGCCCGATACGAGACTCCCAAAACAAGCGCTCTACTCGGAGCTCCGGCACGGCAAGAGAGCCCCAGGTGGGCAGAGGAAACGCTTCAAGGACACCCTCAAAGCCTCCTTGAAAAAGTGCAACATCCCCACCGACACCTGGGAATCCCTGGCCCAAGACCGCACAAAGTGGAGGAGAAGCAACCGGGAAGGCGCCGAACACCTCGAGTCTCTTCGCCGGGAGCAAGTGGAAGCCAAGCGCAGGCAGCGCAAGGAGCGCACGTCAACCCAAGCACCCAACCCACCCGCCCCTTCAACCACCGTCTGCCCCACCTGTGACAGAAACTGTAGGTCCCGCATTGGACTCATCAGTCACCTGCGAACTCATTTTCAGTGTGGAAGCAATTCATCCTCTGTTCCGAGGGACTGCCTAAGAAGAAATATTGGCGAAGACAATGAGACGAACTCCCCAGCTCTTCGAAGTAGCAGAGTGGGATCTTTTACATCCCAAGAGGGCAGACGGGGCCTCGTTTTAACGTCACAACCGACAGACGGCACTTCCGACAGCGCAGCGCTCCCTCAGTACTGCCCTGGAGTGTCAGCCGAGATTATGGGCTAGAGTCTCTGGAGTGGGGCTTGAAGCCATGACCTTCTGACTCCAGAGGAGAGAGACACTGAGCCACGTCTGGTACAGTGGTCCAATGAGGTATCTTTGCAGAACCTCCCGCCCCCATCAGCTATCGGTTTGTTCAGGTCACGGGTAGAAACAAAAGTGGCCCTGGGTCCAGATCTTACTTGTGTGGACTTTCTTTCAGTATCACTAGGCTCCTCCTCACACACACACATAGGCACACACTCGCGCTCGCACACGTTAGGAACAGGGAAATCCCATTACATAATCAAACCTGTCCCTTTGTAACAGATCGGTCCCACCTCAATTCCACCTTCTCATCACACCCCTCAATTCTTCCTATCCATGATATATCTCAACCCCACCCACTCACCAAATCTCTCAATCCCTTCAACCTACCCACCTTCTCCCCATGTCCCGCAATCTCTTCTCTTCTCTCTCTCTCGCTCCAGAAACACATCTAGTTGTCTCCTAATCCCATTCACATTGCCTGTTTGAGGCCTTCCCTCGTAACTTATTCCACAAGGCTTTAGCTGAAAGATGGCTGTTCAACTTCCCTTCCAAAGGAGGTCCCGTCTCACTCCAAACTTCCTCATTTTTAAACTTGCACGGCCCAGGAGTTGAACCCGTCGTCACAGGAAACCCTTCCCTTCACCCCGACCATTAGCGGCCCTGCCTTCAGCCACCTAGAATTCCTTCCCTAAACCCTGAACCAGCTCCCTCTCCGCCTAAAAAAAAAAAAAAAAAAATCGCTCCTTCCTTGTTTCAGCATCCCTCTTTGTTGGGGATAGGGCAGCGGGCAGAAGGGCAACTAGAGAAGTAGCCACATGTGAGAGCGCGTTAAAATCTGATTTTAGGTCTCGGACTCTCTGGGGTAGACTGTCAACAGAAATCCAGAAAGGAGAAAGGAGCGTTTTCTATAACGAGCGTTTTCTCTAACAGACGTCTGATCCACAAAGCGAGGTTCACGCCTGGACAGCAGCACGAAATTCTTCCCCTACGAAGGTATGGTTGCTAAATTTGCTGATGACACAAAGGTAGATAGGAAAGTAAATTCGGAGGAGGACATAAGGAGGCTACAAAGGGATATAGAAAGGTTAAATGAGTGGGCAAAGATCTGGCAAATGCAGTATAATGTGGGAAAATGTGAAGTTGTCCATTTTGGCAGGAAGAATAAAAAAGAAGCATATTATCTAAATGGTGAGAGATTGCAGAGCTCGGAGATGCAGAGTGATCTAGGTGTCCTAGTGCATGAATCGCAAAAGGTTACTATACAGGCACAGCAAGTAATTAGGAAAGCTAATAGAATGTTATCGTTTATTGCGAGGAGAATTGAATACAAAAGTAGGGAGGTTATGCTTCAGTTATACAGGGCATTGGTGAGACCACATCTGGAGCACTGTGTACAGTATTGGTCTCCTTATTTAAGGAAGGATGTAAATGCGTTGGAAGCAGTTCAGAGAAAGTTTACTGGACTAATACCTGGAATGGGCGGGTTGTCTTATGAGGAAAGGTTGGGCAGGCTAGGCTTGTATCCGCTGGAGTTTAGAAGAGTAAGAGGTGACTTGATTGAAACATATAAGATCCTGAGGGGTCTGGACAGGGTGGATGTGGAGAGGATGTTTCCTCTTGTGGGAGAATCTAGAACTAGGGGGGGTCACTGTTTAAAAATAAGGGGTCGCCCTTTTAAGACAGAGATGAGGAGAATTTTTTTCTCAGAGGGTCGTGAGTCTTTGGAACTCTCTTCCTCAGAGGGCGGTGGAAGCAGAGTCTTTGAATATTTTTAAGGCAGAGGTAGATAGATTCTTGATAAGCAAGGGGGTGAAAGGTTATCGGAGGTAGGCGGGAATGTGGAGTAATCGGATCAGCCACGATCTTATTGAATGGCGGAGCAGGCTCGAGGGGCCGAGTGGCCGACTCCTGCTCCTAATTCGTATGAACATTAAAGGACCCCAATGGAATTGGGCAATGCTGCCTCGAGGTGTATTCATCATATCATGAGTTTCAAAAGTGGGGGGGGGGGAGGGAAGGAGGGAAAAAGACAAATCACGTTAAAGAAAACTGAGCCAGCCTTTAGCTCGGTGGTAGCATTCCGGCCTCGGAGTCAGGCGGTCCCAGGTTCCGGAACTCCGCTCGGAATTCGTGTTGACATCCAGAGGGATCTGGGTGAATCCCCCACCACCCCCTCATTGTATGGTCACGGGAGTCCATCAAACCCTCTCACCGTAGAGGACTAACCCCACTATCGGCTGGGTTGTTGCTGCTGTTGGGTAAAGGTGGCTACGGCCACAGAAGAAGCATTGACGCCACGGCCTGTCAAGACTGTTAATCAGCCCTGCGAATCCTTCCACGGGATATTCTCCGAGGGAAGTTTCGTACATTCATAGAAACTTACAGTTTTGGGGCAGGAATCTGGCAGATGGAGTTTAATGCGGAAAAATGTGAGGTTATCCACTTTGGTAGGAAAAATAAAAAAGCAAATTATTATTTAAATGGGGAGAGATTACAAAATGCTGAGGTACAGAGGGATCTGGGGGTCCTTGTACATGAATCACAAAAAGTTAGCATGCAGGTACAGCAAGTAATTAGGAAGGCAAATGGAATGTTGGCCTTTATTGCAAGGGGGATGGAGTATAAAAGTAGGGAAGTCTTGCTACAACTGTACAGGGCGCTGGTGAGACCACACCTGGAGTACTGCGTACAGTTTTGGTCTCCTTATTTAAGGAAGGATATACTTGCATTGGAGGCAGTTCAGAGAAGGTTCACGAGGTTGATTCCATAAGAACATGAGAAATAGGAGCAGGAGTAGGCCAATCGGCCCCTCGAGCCTGCTCCGCCATTCAATAAGATCATGGCTGATCTGATCCTAACCGCCAATCTACTATCACAGAACTATCTCCTGAATCTAACAGAATTAGACACACGAAATAGGAGCAGGATCAAACTACACGGCCCCTGGGCCCACTCCGCTACCCACAGGGCCATGTCCGATCCGGAGATGACGGGGTTGTCTTGAGGAAAGGTTGAGCAGGTTGGGCCTATACTCACTGGAGTTTAGAAGAATGAGAGGTGATCTTATTGAAACATATAAGATTCTGAGGGGGATTGACAGGGTGGATGCTGAGAGGATGTTTCCCCTCGTGGGGGAATCTAGAACTAGGGGGCATAGTTTCAGAATAAGGGGTCACCCATTTAAATCGGAGATGAGGAGGAATTTCTTCTCTCAGAGGGTCGTGAATCTTTGGAATTCTCTTCCCAGAGAGCTGTGGAGGCTGGGTCACTGAATATATTTAAGGTGGAGATAGACAGATTTTTGAACGATAAGGGAGTCGAGGGTTATGGGGAGCGGGCAGGGAAGTGGAGTTGAGGCCAAGATCAGATCAGCCATGATCTCATTGAATGGCGGAGCAGGCTCGAGGGGCCAAATGACCGACTCCTGCTCCTACGTCTTATGTTCTTATGTACAGCACAGAAGGAGGCCATTCGGCCCGCCGTGCCTGTGCCGGCTCTTTGAACGAGCCGTCGTGCTCAGTCCCACACCCCCGCTGTGTCCCCGTAACCCTGTCAGTTCCTCATCCTCCAGAACCCGTCCAACTCCCTTTTACAATTATTGATGAATCAGCTTCCGCCACCTTTCCAGGTCGAGCGTTCCCGATCCCCACAACCCTCTGAGTGAAAGCCAGTGTCAGCTGTGGCTCAGTGGGCAGCACTCTCGCCTCTGAGTCAGAAGGTTGTGGGTTCAAGTCCCACGCCAGGGACTCGAGCACAAAAATCCAGGCTGACACTCGCAGTACCGAGGGAGCGCGGCACTGTCGGAGGTGCCGTCTTTCAGATGAGGTTAACCCGAGGCCCCATCTGCCCTCTCAGGTGGATGTAAAAGATCCCATGGCCAATATTTCGAAGAAGAGCAGGGCAGTTCTCCCCGGTGTCCTGGGGCCAATATTTATCCCTCTATCCACATAACAAAAACAGATGATCTGGTCATTATCACATTGCTGTGTGTGGGAGCTTGCTGTGCGCAAATTGGCTGCCGCGTTTCCCACATTACAACAGTGACTACACTTCAAAAGTACTTCATTGGCTGTAAAGTGTAGTGTATGTACTTTGAAGAAGGAACTATATTCTGCAGCCCCTGTATACTGCAGTACCAGTAGTGACCACCCCTGTATATAAGCCTGTGTAGTAACTTTGTATATTAGTTCCAGTTTTGTCTCCATTCAGTAAACACCTGTTATAACCAACTCCTGCAGTCCGTGTCTCAATTACACACGGACGTAACACTGGCGACGAACAGATCCGAACTTACCTACAGTTCTGCACCACCTCATGGGGATCCATCCCTGAAGCGAAGTTGTTAGAGGTTGAGGCCAGAAGGGAAAAAAAACCTGAAGAAACGGGCGTCGACCATGGGCAACCGCCTCTGATTCATCGAATTCGAAGATTTGCAGGAGAGGCTGTCGAGAGCGGGGCTTGGTTATCCTGTCTATGGTGTTCCAGCTAATCGGGCTGGTGGCAGGTAGTACACTGATCCTTCCTGGGCTGCGGCGGGCTAGAGCTCGATCGGGTGGCTTTTCAACAGGGCCGAGCAGCGTTGTCGGGAAGAGGAGAGAGAGGGTGGAGCACATAGGGTGCTACGAAGCCGGGCAGCGTACAGACCCGAGAAGAGGGAGGAAAGTGTCCCATAGGGTTTGCTCTGACGACGGGAACAGTAATTAAAATAAAAGAAATTAGAAGCGCAGAAAGCCGCGAGGAGCTGCAGTTTGCCACGGGGACCGCGGAGAGCGGCGTTAGCAGCAGCGCGGGGGGGGGGGAAGTGCGCGAAGACCATAGGGCGTCGCCATCAAGGCATAAAAACGCCAGCAACAGCGCTAGCAGCAGCGGAAAAGACAGAAAGCGCGGGAGGCGCCATCTTAATCCAGCGGGGAAGGCGGCAAAGCGCGCGAGGTGCCATCTTAGATCTCCAAGATGCCGAAGACTGGCAATATCACTACCTTCGATAATGCAATAGAAGACTGGACCACGTATGTGGAAAGAGTCGAAGTATATTGCAAGGCAAATGAAGTAGCCGATGAGAAAAAGGCATCGGTACTACTAAACTTAATGGGTGCAAGAACGTACGGCTTATTGCGGAACCTGATCACTCCAGCCAAACCGATGGCGAAGAGTTTTAACGAAATTGTTGATATCCTACAGGAACACCTAAATCCTACACCGCTGCTGATAGCAGAAAGATTTCAATTCCACAAGAGAAATCAGCATAAAGATGAGAGCAATGCTGATTACCTTACGGAACTACGCAAGCTATCAAAGCACTGCCAGTTCGGAGCAGGACTGGCAGATACCCTACGGGACAAATTTGTCTGTGGACTCCTGAGTGAAGGAACCCAGAAAAGGTTACTCTCAGAGAAAGAGCTGATGCTAGATAAGGCTTTCAGCGTGGCAGTATCGTACGAAGCGGCAGCAAGGGGAGCTGCGGAAATACAGCAAAAGCCACAGGAATACGGCACCCATGAAATGACACGGGGATTTGAAAAATGTTATCGCTGCGGCAGAACAACCCATGACCAGAAGGACTGCTGGTCCAAGGACAAAATATGCAGGCAATGCGGAAAGATGGGACACATTGCACGAGTTTGCAGTTCTGGGAAGAAGACTAACGACAACAAAAAGGCTACTGAGGAACAGTACAGGAAAGTACAAAAGATGACGGACAGTAGTTCCAAAGACCAGAAGAGCGATAGTGAATCCGGGAACAAGAGACTAAGCTGTCTCAAACTACACAACGTAATCGCAAAAGAGGATCACCGAACCATTTGGGTCACCCTCACGATAGCAGGGTCCCAAGTCAAAATGGAATTGGATACAGGATCAGCCCTGACCATCATGAATCGACGAGACTACGAGCGGCTATTCTCACACATACCCTTGAAAGACACATCCATTGCCTTGAAGACGTATACGGGGCAGAAAGTATACCCCAGAGGGAAAGTAAGGGTGCCTGTCGAATACAACGGCAAGGAAATACAGAAATTGTATCTGTACATACTGCAAGATGGTGGACCACCGTTATTGGGACATGAATGGATCAGAAAGATAGGTTTAGACTGGCACTCCATTCAGGCACTGACTGTGGCTGGTAAAAAGGATGACGACGTTACACCTGGACGATTGTCAAAAATCTTAGCTAACGCTAAAGAGGTATTTCAACAAGGACTGGGAACTTTTAAAGGCATAACCGCCTCGATAAAAATAGAAGAGAATGCAATTCCCAAGTTTTTCAAAGCAAGACCGGTACCGTATGCAATTCGCCCAGCCGTCGAGGCAGAGCTGGAGAATCTGGAGAATGCAGGCGTGTTTTCTAAGGTAGACTGGAGCGAGTGGGCGACACCCATCGTTCCCGTCATGAAGAAAACGTTAAACAATAAGTCTGAGGAGCCAAGGAAGGTTCGCATCCGTGGGGACTTCAAGGTGACGGTGAACCCAGTCCTTCACACAGTACAGTATCCTCTCCCGAGGATAGAAGATATTTTCGCCTCACTATCTGGAGGGAAGCGTTTTACAAAAATTGACCTAGCACAAGCATATTTGCAGATGGAGGTTGAAGAATCCTCTAGGAAGTATCTCACGATAAACACTCACAAAGGTCTTTACCAGTATAATCGACTGGTATTCGGAGTAGCATCAGCTCCGGCGATATGGCAAAGAGCGATGGAACAAGCCCTGCAAGGGATTCCGGGGACGCAGTGTTACTTGGACGACATCCTAGTGACAGGTGAAAATGACAGTGAACACCTTGCCAACCTAGAGCAGGTGCTCACTGGACTAAGAGAACATGGGCTACGAGCCAATCGCCCCAAGTGCGAGTTTTTTAAGAAACAAATATCGTATTGTGGCCACGTGATTGATGAAGAGGGGTTACATAAGTCCCCTGACAAAATTGAAGCGGTAGTTAAGGCTCCAGCGCCTGAAAATGTGTCGCAACTGAGGTCATTCCTCGGATTGGTGAATTACTACCGTAAGTTTTTGCCGAATTTGTCCACAATTCTGCACCCACTGAACACCCTACTACAAATTGGAGTAGCATGGAAATGGAGCGATGAATGTAAGTGGGCCTTTCAGAAGTGTAAAGGCCTGATCACTTCAAGAGAAGTATTGGCTCACTACAACCCATCACTACCGATAAGACTGGCGTGTGATGCGTCTCCCTACGGCATTGGAGCGGTACTGTCACATAAATTCCTTGATGGTTCAGAGAGGCCGATAGCTTTTGCGTCACGCTCGTTAACTTCAGCCGAGCGTAACTACGCCCAGATTGACAGAGAGGCCTTCAGCCTGGTGTGGGGGGTGAAGAAGTTCAATCACTACCTGCATGGTCAGAAATTTACTCTACTAACTGATCATCAACCTCTTGTCTCTATTTTCAACCCTCAGAAGGGCGTCCCGATAATGACAGCACAACGGCTACAGAGGTGGTCCCTTTTCCTAGGGGCACACCAATATGACATCGAGTACAAAGGAACTAAACAGCATGGGAATGCTGATGGATTGTCGCGCCTACCGTTGCCGATGGTGGAAGAAGCACCTGCAGTGGATCCAGTGGAGATATTCCACTCGACCATAGTCGAATGTCTACCTGTGACGAATGCAAACATAGAAAAGGAAACACGAAATGACCCGACACTCTCCAGGGTCTATGATTTAACGGTGAAGGGATGGCCAGCACATGGCGAACCACTGTTGCCAGCATTCTCGCCAAGAAGAGAACAGCTGTCAGTGTGCTGAGGAACCTTGATGTGTGGATCCAGAGTAGTAATTCCACCCAAATTGAAGGATAGAGTGCTCAATGAGCTTCATGAGGGTCATCTGGGAGGGGTAAAAATGAAGAACTTAGCCAGAGCGTTTGTGTGGTGGCCGGGAATCGATAGAGAAATCGAAGAGATGACCAAGAGCTGTACAGGATGCCAGAAGGTCCAAAATGCCCCACCACAAGCCCCTCTACATCCATGGGAGTGGCCCTCATCTCCATGGCAAAGGGTGCACATTGATTTTGCTGGTCCATTTATGGACTCGATGTTTTCAATTGCGGTGGATGCACATTCCAAGTGGCCAGAGGTAATAAAAATGTCCTCAACCACCACAGAAAAAACTATCACAGTCTTATGAACCATATTCGCCAGAAATGGGCTGCCTGAACAGATTTGCTCCGACAATGGACCACAGTTTGTGTCTGAAGAGTTCCGGAGGTTCTTAAAGAACAATGGTGTTAAGCATTACACATCCGCCCCATATCATCCAGCCACCAATGGATTGGCTGAGAGGTTCGTTCAAACATTCAAGAAGGCTATCAAGGCAATGTGTAATGAAGACATACCCCTACAACACAAGGTGGATAACTTCTTGTTTGCCTACCGGAATGCGACACATGCGGTTACCAACCAAACTCCAGCCATGATGTTCTTCAATCGAAGACTAAGATGCCGCTTGGATTTGGTTAAGCCAAACATCAGAAGAGATGTGGAGAACAGGCAGTTTCAGAATATGAATGAAAGGCCGACCAGGAGTTTTAAGATAGGTCAACCAGTTTTGGCCCGGGACTACCGCACAGAGAAATGGCAGCCAGGAACGATCTGCACACGGCAAGGACCTCTAATGTATACCGTGGACATTGGAGAGAGCATTGTAAGACGCCATGCTGACCAGATTCTAGTCACTGGAAAACGTCAAATCCACACCACAATCCGATACACCTGGTGATGAAACCGAAGTACCAATTGCATCTACCTCAGAATCGGTGATATTGGAAGCAGACGAACCAAACAACGACGTTGATCCCGAATCAACTTTGCCAGAAGAACCTGATACCCCAAAGAGGCGTTATCCAGACAGAATCAGGAAGCCTCCTCAAAGACTGAATTTATAATTGCTTAACTTCAGCTAATGTATATAGCAACTGTAATTGTAAATGTTATTTAATTATTAATCGAATGTTATGTACTGTTTAGCTAAAAGGGGAGGAATTGTAGTGTATGTACGTTGAAGAAGGAACTATATTCTGCAGCCCCTGTATACTGCAGTACCAGTAGTGACCACCCCTGTATATAAGCCTGTGTCGTAACTTTGTATAGTAGTTCCAGTTTTGTCTCCATTCAGTAAACTCCTGTTATAACCAACTCCTGCAGTCCGTGTCTCAATTACACACGGACGTAACATAAAGCACTTTGAGAAGTCCGGTGGTCGTGAAAGGCGCTCCAGAAATGCAAGTCTTTCTTTTTTAAACATTTCTCCTCATCTCCCCTCCAGATCTTTTGCAAATGATTTGAATCAATGACCTTTGGTTATTGACCCACTCGCCAGAGGGAATAGTTTTTCCCCTATTTACTCGATCAAAATCCCTCATCATCTTGAAAACCTCTCTTCACCTTCGCTGTTCCAAGGAGAACTTTTCTAACCTCTCCTCATAACTGAAGTCGCTCATCCCTGGTAACATCCTGGTAAACCTCCGCTGTTCCCTACCTAGTGCCTTCACGTCTTTCCTGAAGCGTGGTGCCCAGAATTGTCCACAATATTCCAGAGTGTGAAGATACAAGAACAATTTCAACGTCACGCTGCCAGACTGCTCATCAGCCCGCTGTCCGCTTCACACTGTCCGCCAGGGAATGGGCGCGAAGATACGAAAATGAACACTAAAGAACACAGCTCCAGGGGTTGAGCCCCTCGACTGGAGAATTAGTTCCTAACTCACACCGACACCCCTCAATATTCCCCAAGCATAAATCGATCAAAAACAAGGTCACAAGGTACTGAATGTCACTAGAGTTTAGAAGAATGAGAGGGGATCTCATTGAAACGTATAAAATTCTGACAGGGCTAGACAGACTGGATGCAGGGAGGATGTTTCCCCTGGCTGGGAGGGTCTAGAACCAGGGGTCACAGTCTCACGATACGGAGTAGGACATTTAGGGCTGAGATGAGGAGAAATTTCTTCACTCAGAGGGTGGTGAACCTGTGGAATTCGCAACCACAGAAGGCTGTGGAGGCCAAGTCACTGAATATATTTAAGAAGCAGATAGATAGATTTCTAGATACAAAAGGCATCAAGGGGCATGGGAAGAGAGTGGGAATATAGTATTGAGATAGAGGATTAGCCATGTTCATATTGAATGGCGGAGCAGGCTCGAAGGGCCGAATGGCTGACTCCTGCTCCTATTTTTCTCTGTTTCTATGTATCACATCGGTCCAGGATATCCGCCACAGCGTGCGATCCAACCAGAGGCTCAGCAGAACGCCACAGATTATCTTGCAATCTGGAAGAGAACTTCAGTGAGTGCTGCGCCCACAAGCAAAACTGTTTGAAACTAGCAATCATTTCAAGGCTTCCTCATGTCTGTCCATTCCCCATCGCCAAATCCCCCACCATCAACATCCTGGGGGGTCACCATTGACCACAAACTTAACTGGCCCAGCCACTTAAATACTGTGGCAACAAGAGCAGGTCAGAGGCTGGGTATTCTGCAGCAAGTGTCTCACCTCTTGACTCCCCAAAGCCTTTCCACCATCTACAAGGCACAAGTCAGGAGTGTGATGGAATACTCTCCACTTGCCTGGATGAGTGCAGCTCCACCAACACTCAAGAAGCTCGACACCATCCAGGACAAAGCAACCCGCTTGATCGGCACCCCATCCACCACCTTAAACATTCACTCCCTCCACCACCGGCGCACCATGGCTGCAGTGTGTACCATCTACAAGGTGCACTGCAGCAACTCGCCAAGACTTCTTCGGCAGCACCTCCCAAACCCACGACCTCTACCACCTAGAAGGACAAGGGCAGCAGACACATGGGAACGCCACCACCTCCAAGTTCCTCTCCAAGTCACACACCATCCTGACTTGGAAATATATCGCCGATCCTTCATTGTCGCTGGGTCAAAATCCTGGAACTCCCTCCCTAACAGCACTGTGGGAGCACCTTCACCACACGGACTGCGCGGTTCAAGAAGGTGGCTCACCACCACCTTCTCACGGGCAACTAGGGATGGCCAATAAATGCTGGCCTTGCCAGCGACACTCACATCCCATAAACGCATAAAAAAACAATTGCCAGCCATTCTATTTTATGGTAAAACGGTTTCAATTTTTAAAATTTAAGTGGGACCCCTCCCCACAGTTTGAGGAACATTTTCACCAGTCCCCGCCACCCCCCCAACTTGAGCACATAATCCAGGCTGACACTCCTAGAGCAGGACTGAGGGAGCGCCGCACTGTCGGAGGGGCAGTACTGAGGGAGCGCCGCACTGTCGGAGGGGCAGTACTGAGGGAGCGCCGCACTGTCGGAGGGGCAGTACTGAGGGAGCGCCGCACTGTCGGAGGGGCAGTACTGAGGGAGCGCCGCACTGTCGGAGGGGCAGTACTGAGGGAGCGCCGCACTGTCGGAGGGGCAGTACTGAGGGAGCGCCGCACTGTCGGAGGGGCAGTACTGAGGGAGCGCTGCACTGTCGGAGGAGCAGTACTGAGGAGCAGTACTGAGGGAGATATTAGGACAGGTGACCAAATGCTTGGTCAAAGAGGGAGGTTTTAAGGAGCGATTTAAAGGAGGAGCGAGAGGCGGAGAGGTTTAGGGAGGGAATTCCAGAGCTCAGGGCCGAGGCAGCTGAAGGCACGGCCGCCAATGGTGGAGCGATTAAAATCGGGGATGCTCGAGAGGCCAGAATTGGAGGAACGCAGAGATCTCGGAGGGTTGTGGGGCTGGAGGAGGTTACAGAGATAGGGAGGGAGCGAGGGCCATGGAGGGATTTGAAAATAGGCCATTCTGGGACTTCATGGACAAGCACCGAACCTCTCCTCACCCGAGGGGCACAGCTTCCAGCAGGAGTTCACAGGGCAGGTTTCCATCTTTACCGATTTGGCGGCAATCTAGCGGAGTATCGAACCCGCCCGATTGTCCTGCACTGTGGGGTTAAACCTTCTACAATACCGAGTTTCTCCATCTGTATACCTGCCATTACACCCACCCAGCACCAAGGTCCAACCTCCAGCTGCGGATACTGGGGGGTCAATTGGAGCTTTGAGCACCGAGAGCGATAGATTTTTGTTGGGTAAGGGTTATCGATGGATATGAAGCAAAGGCGAGTAGATGGTCATTGACCTGAAATGTTAACTCTGTTTCTCTCTCCACGGATGTTGCCTGGCCTGCTGAGTTTTTCCAGCGTTTTCTGTTATTTCAGATTTCCAGCATCCGCAGTATTTTGCTATTGTGAGTAGATGGAGTTTAGGTACAGATCAGCCCTGATGTGTTTGAATGACAGAACAGGCTCGAGGGTCGGAATGGCCTCCTCCTGTTCCTATTTTCTAGTCACACTCCCGCCCACCACCTCTATGTTGCAAGTGGATATTTCATTGCCTAATCTCGGTCGCAGATATTTCAGTTTCCTTTATTTTAAACTCCAGTTGCCTACAATCCCACACGAGGCAATCACTGAAGGCGTCAATAAATATGCAGACTCATCATGGGATAGTGATTGCAACTGAAACCAAGACACACCCTGTGTAATGTAGTCAACGCTGTCTGCTCACGCTTCCCCCCACCACCAACAACCGGCCTGTAATTGGCTCCCGAGGCAGACAGTGGCAGTCTTGATTCAGTCAATTACAAATTAGATCAGATTCCTATCAGGAAATAACATTGTGGGATACGGTCTATGAGTATTCCGAGACATGTCCCCACCGACAGCTGGGAATCCCTGGCCCAAGACCGCACAAAGTGGAGGAGAAGCACCCGGGAAGGCGCCGAACACCTCGAGTCTCTTCGCCGGGAGCAAGCGGAAGCCAAGCGCAGGCAGCGGAAGGAGCACATGTCAACCCAAGCACCCAACCCACCCGCCCCTTCAACCACCGTCTGCCCCACCTGTGACAGAGACTGTAGGTCCCGCATTGGACTCATCAGTCACCTGAGAACTCATGTTTAATGTGGAAGCAAGTCATCCTCGGTTCCGAGGGACTGCCTAAGAAGAGAAGACACTTCAAAAAGTACTTCATTGGCTGTAAAGCGCTTTGGGACGTCCGGTGTTCATGAAAGGCGCTGTAGAAATGCAAGTCACTTTAAGCTAAAAAAAAAAAATTCTCATCTCACCTCTGGTTTGTTTGCCGATTAATTATCTTAAATCTGTGCCCTCCGGCCTTGTGGAAACAGTTTCTTCCTATCTTATCTTACCAAAACCCCTCATGATTTTGAACACCTCCATCAAATCTCCTTCTCTGCTCCAAGGAGAACAATCCCAGCTTCTCCACATAACTGTGAAGGAAATCCCTCATCCCTGCAATCATCCTGGTGAACCTGCTCAGTGTAAAAATAATATTCCCTTTCAAACACACACACTATTTTTTTTTTAAACTGCTAATATTATAACATCCAGGGCCAATGATTCAAGGGTTTTTCTTAAGGGAAAAAATATGCATAGAATCACAGAATACGATCTCCATAACCCCCCACGCAGTACAAGCCCTTGACAACAGTGCAATAAGGAACTAAAAGTGTTCTTGCAATTCTATCACCGCAGATCCCCAGGCACTGAATTGCCCAATAACCATTAAATACAATCTCAAAAAATAAAGTTTTGGTGAATAGGGATTTCTTTAAAAAATAAATAAATAAAAACAGCAAACAGAACATCGTTTGTTTAAATTTTTACACACTGCAGTCAACACGTTAATAATCTAAACCCTGCATAGCCCGGCGAGTGAAACTGACAACTTTTTTTTGGTGTCAATTTCGGGCAAGCGGCTCAAAATACAGAACAAGGCTGTGTTTCAGAAAGTTAAATAAAGATTAAAACCTTTTCAAACAGCGTCAGATCCCTCTTATTGCCGCCGCGCCGATCTCCTGAGTCTCTCTCTCTGCAGACTCCGAACTCCTGTCGAACTTTTTTTTTAAATCACACATACAACTTTGTTATATTATTTAACGAGTCTCCCCGTTATCTCTCCACAGTGAACCGGGTCGTCTTCAGGCGAGGAGAGGGGGTTTAATTCCAGCATTAAATTAACATAAGAGCAACTTTTGATTCAGTCAAGAAACTTTTTCTTTGCAGGCTGAGTTCAAACACACGTGACCTGCGAGTCGCTCCAAAAAAAAAACTTTCGGTCACTTTCGGCTTTTTCCGGCCCCTGATCGCCAGAGTGGGAATCATTTCAGGATCCAGAGGGAGAGCGGGGGAGCTGCTCAGGTCATTCCTTGCAACCAACCTAGTATTTCTTTTCAACGTGTTGGAAACGCGGCTGGTAATTTGCGCACAGCAAGCTCCCACAAACAGTAGTGTGATAATGGCCAGATAATCTGTTTCAGTGATGCTAATTGAGGGATAAATATTGGTCCCAGGACACCAGGTAGAACTCCCCCCTGCTCTTCTTCGAAATAGTGTCTTGGGATCTTCTATGTCCACCTGACAGAACAGACAGGACCTCGGTTTAATGTCTCATCCAAAAGACAGCACCTCCGACAGTGCGGCGCTCCCTCAGTACTGCCCCTCCGACAGTGCAGTGCTCCCTCAGTACTGCCCCTCCGACAGTGCGGCGCTCCCTCAGTACTGCCCCTCCGACAGTGCAGTGCTCCCTCAGTATTGCCCCTCCGACAGTGCAGTGCTCCCTCAGTACTGCCCCTCCGACAGTGCAGCGCTCCCTCAGTACTGCCCCTCCAACAGTGCGGCGCTCCCTCAGTACTGCCCCTCCGACAGTGCGGCACTCCCTCAGTACTGCCCCTCCGACAGTGCAGCGCTCCCTCAGTACTGCCCCTCCGACAGTGCAGCGCTCCCTCAGTACTGCCCCTCCAACAGTGCGGCGCTCCCTCAGTACTGCCCCTCCGACAGTGCGGCGCTCCCTCAGTACTGCCCCTCCGACAGTGCGGCGCTCCCTCAGTACTGCCCCTCCGACAGTGCGGCGCTCCCTCAGTACTGCCCCTCCGACAGTGCGGCGCTCCCTCAGTACTGCCCCTCCGACAGTGCAGCGCTCCCTCAGTACTGCACTGGGAGTGTCAGCCTGGATTTTTGTGCTCAAGTCTCTGGAGTGGGACTTGAACCCATGACCTTTTAACTCAGAGGCAAGGGTGCTGCCCACTGGGCCAAGCTGACACGTCAGTGGCTCCACAATTGGCCTCAGTACCCCGGATGGTGGGGAGGGGGTGGGAAATCAGCCAGAGGTTCCTACTCCTGATTGGTGGTCCAGTGACCTCTGCAGGCGTGAGCATATCCAGTGAGGGCAGGTCAAAGTTCAGTCACCATTCATTGCAAGGTTGAATAGCCCACCAACTCTCACTGGCTCGGGTCACATGCGAAAAATGGCCACTTGGGTCTCTTCTCAGGCAGTCCCTCGGAACCGAGGATGACTTCCTTCCACACTAAAAATGAGTTCTCAGGTGACTGATGAGTCCAATGCGGGACCTACAGTCTCTATCACCGGTGGGGCAGACGGTGGTTGAAGGGGCGGGTGGGTGGGGTGCTTGGGTTGACGTGCGCTCCTTCCGCTGTTTGCGCTTGGCTTCCGCTTGCTCCAGGCGAAGAGACTCGAGGTGTTCGGCGCCTTCCCGGATGCTTCTCCTCCACTTTGTGCGGTCTTGGGCCAGGGATTCCCAGGTGTCGGTGAGGATGTTACACTTTTTCAAGGAGGCTTTGAGGGTGTCCTTGAAGCGTTTCCTCTGCCCACCTGGGGCTCTCTTGCCGTGTCAGAGCTCCGAGTAGAGCGCTTGTTTTGGGAGTCTCGTATCGGGCATGCGGACAATGTGACCCGTCCATTGGAGCTGATCGAGCATGGTCAAAGCTTCGATGCTGGGGATGTTGGCCTGAGCGAGAACACTGACGTTGGTGCGCCTATCCTGCCAATGGATTTGCAGGATCTTGCGGAGGCAGCGTTGGTGGTACCTCTCCAGTGCTTTGAGGTGCCTGCTGTACATGGTCCATGTCTCTGAGGCATACAGTAGGGCGGGTATCGCTGCTGCCCTGTAGACCATGAGCTTAGTGCCGGGTTTGAGGTCCTGGTCTTCAAACACTCTCTTCCTCAGGCGACCGAAGGCTGCACTGGCACACTGAAGGCAGTGTTGGACTTCGTCATCGACGTCTGCCCTTGTTGACAGTAGGCTCCCAAGGTATGGAAAGTGGTCCATGTTGTCCAAGGCTTTGTCGTGGATTTTGATAATCGGGGGGCAGTACTGTGTGGCAGGGGCAGGTTGGTAGAGGACCTTTGTCTTACGGATGTTTAGTGTAAGGTCCATGCTCTCGTACACTTCGGTGAAGGTGTTGACGATGGTTTGGAGTTCGACCTCCGAGTGAGCGCAGACGCAAGCGTCGTCTGCATACTGTAATTCGACGACAGAGGATGGGACGACCTTGGATCTGGACTGGAGGCGACGGAGGTTGAACAGTTTCCCGTTTGTTCTGTAAATTCTGTAAAGAATGGCCACTCGGGTGATGTACTGGAGGCTGACCAGGGTCCCTGGATGGCCGAGCAATTTCAGGAGACCGGAGGAAGGGGCGGCAATGATACACTGGGGGGGATTATATAAAGAAAGACTTGCATTTCTACAGCGCCTTTCACAACCACCGGACGTCTCGAAGCACTTTACAGCCAAATGAAGTACTTTTGGAGTGTGGTCACTGTTGTAATGTAGGAAACATGGCAGACAATTTGCGCACAGCAAGCTCCCACAAACAGCAACGTGATAATGACCAGATCATCTGTTTTTGTTATGTTGGTTGAGGGATAAATATTGGCCCCAGGACACCAGGGATAAACTCCCCTGCTCTTCTTCAAAATAGTGGCCGTGGAATCTTTTACATCCACCTGAGAGGGCAGACAGGTTAACGTCTCATCTGAAAGACGGCACCTCCGACAGTGCAGCACTCCCTCAGCACTGCACTGGAGCATCAGCCTAGAGTTTTGTGCTCAAGTCCCTGGAGTGGGGACTATGAACCCTCAGCCTTCTGACTCCGAGGTGAGAGTGCGACCCACTGAGCCACTGCTGACACTGTGACACTACACAGTGTTTACAGCACAGAAACAGGCCATTCGGCCCAACTGCTCCGTGCCGGTGTTTATTCTCCACACCAGCCTCCTCCCACCCCTCTCCATCTTACCCCATCACCATATCCTTCTATTCCTTTCTCCCTCGTGTGTTTATCCAGCTTCCCCTTAAGTACATTTATACTATTCACCTCAACCACTCCCTGTGGTAGCGACTTCCACATTCTCACCACTCTCTGGGTAAAGAAGTTTCTCCTGAACTCCCGATTGGATTTATTAGTGACTCTCTTATATTGACGGCCCCTAGTTCTGGTCTCCCCCACAAGTGGAAACATCTTCTCTACCTCTACCCTATCAAACCCTTCATAATTTTAAAGACCTCGATCAGGTCACCCCTCAGCCTTCTCTTTTCTAGAGAAAAGAGCCCCAGCCTGTTCGATCTGTCCTGATGGGTAGAACCTCTCAGTTCTGGTATCATTCTAGTAAATCTTTTTTGCACCTTCTCCAGTGCCTCTATATCCTTTTTATAATATGGAGACCAGAACTGTTCACAGTGTGGTCCAACCAAGGTTCGATACAAGATTAACATAACTGCTCTGCTTTTCAATTCTATCTCTCTAGAAATGAGCCCCAGTGCTTTGTTTGCTTGTTTTTAATGGGATGTAGCTTTAAGAGTTGGTATGTGACTCAAGGATCATGTGACTGGACTGAATGGAGTTCAGACCGAGCACTGTCGAGCGGAATGTGGAGAGCGTGTTTGCAAATGACTCGTTCTGTGAAAGGCTGATGTGTCAAGCCTGATGGGTAGAGTTCGGCCGTGCAGTTAATGGTTAAATGAAAACAGCTATGAGAAAACATTTCGAGAACAATTCCACTTCGCTCAGGCTAATGTGTTCACTGCGCACTTTGAACACAGCGAGTGTTAGCTGTGACAACAGCCAGGCTCTCTAACCTCCTGATGTGTGCAAAGTCATGCTCATGTCTAGGTCTGGGTTCCTTCACGTCAGTGTCTAGACGGTCTCCACATTACAATCGGGTTCCTTTCAATGTTTAGTCACTGAATGTGTCAGTCAGTAGCTATTGAGACTACCCCAAGCTCCAGTTCTGCCCACGACAGCATAAAGCGTGTTTCTTTCGCTTGTTAATCTCCAGTTTCACTAATCTTCCAGCACTCTCCCGGTCGGCCGGCCTCCCGCCGTCCACACGCCGTAAAATTCAGCTCATCCGAAACACTGCTGCCCCGTGTCCCAACTCGCACCAAGTTCCGTTCACCTACATTGGCTCCCGGTCCGGCAACACCTCGATTTTAAAATTCTCATCCTTGTTTTCGAATCCCTCCGTGGCCTCCTCGCCCCCCTCCCTATCGCTGTAACCTCCTCCAGCCCCACAACCCTCCGAGATCTCTGCCCTCCTCCAATTCTGGCCTCTTGAGCATCTCCGATTTAATCGCTCCACCATTGACGGCCGTGCCTTCAGCCGCCTGGTCCCTAAGCTCTGGAATTCCCTCCCTAAACCTCTCCGTCTCTCTCTCCTCCTTTAAGACGCTCCTTAAAACCGACCTCTTTGACCAAGCTTTTGGTCACCTGTCTTAATCTATTATTTGGCTCGGTGTCAAATTTTGTTTGATAATCACTCCTGTGAAGCACCTTGGGACGTTTTACTACATTAAAGGTGCTGTATAAATACAAGGTTTTTTTATTCATTCATGGGATGTGGTGTCGCTGGCAAGGCCGGCATTTATTGCCCATCCCTAGTTGTCCTTGAGAAGGTGGTGGTGAGCCGCCTTCTTGAACCGCTGCAGTCCGTGTGGTGAAGGTGCTCCCACAGTGCTGTTAGGGAGGGAGTTCCAGGATTTTGACCCAGCAACGATGAAGGAATGACGATATATTTCCAAGTCAGGATGGTGTGTGACCTGGAGGGGAACTTGGAGGTGGTGGTGTTCCCATGCGCCTGCTGCCCTTGTCCTTCTAGGTGGAAGAGGTCGCGCTTTGGGAGGTGCTGTCGAAGAAGCCTTGGTGAGTTGCTGCAGTGCATCTTGTAGATGGTACACACTGCAGCCACGGTGCGCCGGTGGTGGAGGGAGTGAATGTTGAAGGTGGTGGATGGGGTGCCAATCATGTGGGCTGCTTTGTCCTGGATGGTGTCGAGCTTCTTGAGTGTTGTTGAATTGGACCTTGCTTCCCCTGAGAAAGCAGCCCCATGGCTCCTGTGCCCTTGTAGCAAGCTCATACCCTTTAAAACTCGCACAATCCTACATTGTTAGTGCCTGCTGCACTTTATTTCCCATCAAGTCAGAAGGTCGTGGGTTCAAGTCCCACTCTAGAGACTTGAGCACGACATTCTAGGCTGACACTCCAGTGCAGTACTGAGGGAGCACCGCACTGTCGGAGGGGCAGTACTGAGGGAGCGGCGCACTGTCGGAGGGGCAGTACTGAGGGAGCGGCGCACTGTCGGAGGAGCAGTACTGAGGGAGCGGCGCACTGTCGGAGGGGCAGTACTGAGGGAGCGCAGCACTGTCGGAGGGGCAGTGCTGAGGGAGCGCCGCACTGTCGGAAGGGCAGTACTGAGGGAGCGCCGCACTGTCGGAGAGGCAGTACTGAGGGAGCGCCGCACTGTCGAAGGGGCAGTACTGAGGGAGCGCCGCACTGTCGGAGGGGCAGTACTGAGGGAGCGCCGCACTGTCGGAGGAGCAGTACTGAGGGAGCGCCGCACTGTCGGAGGGGCAGTACTGAGGGAGCGCCGCACTGTCGGAGGGGCAGTACTGAGGGAGCGCTGCACTGTCGGAGGGGCAGTACTGAGGGAGCGCTGCACTGTCGGAGGGGCAGCACTGAGGGAGCACTGCACTGTCGTGGGGCAGTACTGAGGGAGCGCTGCACTGTCGGAGGGGCAGTACTGAGGGAGCGCTGCACTGTCGGAGGGGCAGCACTGAGGGAGCACTGCACTGTCGTAGGGGCAGTACTGAGGGAGCACTGCACTGTCGTGGGGCAGTACTGAGGGAGCGCTGCACTGTCGGAGGGGCAGCACTGAGGGAGCACTGCACTGTCGTAGGGGCAGTACTGAGGGAGCACTGCACTGTCGTAGGGGCAGTACTGAGGGAGCGCCGCACTGTCGGAGGGGCAGTATTGAGGGAGCGCCGCACTGTCGGAGGGGCAGTGCTGAGGGAGCGCCGCACTGTCGGAGAGGCAGTACTGAGGGAGCGCTGCACTGTCGGAGGGGCAGTACTGAGGGAGCGCTGCACTGTCGGAGGGGCAGTACTGAGGGAGCGCTGCACTGCCGGAGGGGCAGTACTGAGGGAGCGCTGCACTGTCGGAGGGGCAGTACTGGCACCCCATCCACCACCTTAAACATTCACTCCCTCCACCACCGGCGCACCGTGATTGCAGTGTGTACCATCTACAAGATGCACTGCAGCAACTTGCCAAGGCTGCTTCGACAGCTCCTCTCAAACCCGCGACCTCTACCACCTAGAAAGAAAGAAAGACAGACTTGCATTTTTATATCGTCTTTCACAACCACCGGACGTCTCAAAATGCTTTACAGCCAATGAAGTACTTTTTGGATCGTCGTCACTCTTGTAATGTAGGAAACACGGCAGCCAATTTGCGCACAGCAAGCTCCCACAAACAGCAGTGTGATAAATGACCAGATACTCTGACCAGAAGGACAAGGGCAGCAGGCGCATGGGAACACCACCACCTCCAACTTCCCCTCCAAGTCACACACACCATCCTGACTTGGAAATATATCGGCCGTTCCTTCATCGTCGCTGGGTCAAAATCCTGGAACTCCCTCCCTAACAGCATCTTTTGAGCACCTTCACCACACGGGAGGTGAGGTGGCAGTGCTGATTAAGGAAGACATTGTAGTGTTGGAAAGGGAGGATGTTCTTGAGGGGCCAAGGACAGAATCCATTTGGTTAGAGTTGAGGAGCAAAAAGGGTATGATCACGCTATTGGGGGTATTCTACAGGCCTCCAAATAGTGAGAGGGAGGTAGAGGAGCAAATCTGCAGGGAAACTGCAGAGATATGCAAGAGCTATAGAGTGGTGATATTGGGGGACTTTAATTACCCAAGTATCGATTGGGATAATGCTAGGGTAAAGGGAAAGGAGGGGGAGGAATTTCTGAAATGTGTTCAGGAGAATTTCCTTGACCAGTGTGTTCTTGGCCCAACTAGGAAGAAGGCATTGCTGGATCTGGTGCTGGGGAATGAGGTGGGCCAGGTTGACCAAGTGTCTGTGGGAGAACACTTGGGTACGAGTGATCATCGTATCATAAGATTTAGATTAGCAATGGAGAGGAGCAAGGAACAATCTCGAGTGGAACTTCTAAACTGGAATAGGGCTAACTTCAATGGGATGCGAAAGGATCTAGCCAGGGTAAAATGGAACCAAAGACTGACAGGAAAAACTGAAATGGAACAATGGGTGATCTATAAGGAGGAGATGTTCTAAGTACAGGCTAGGTACATTCCAACAAGAGGGGAGGGTAAGGGAACCAAAGCAAGGGCTCCTTGGATGATGAGGGAGATTGAGAAGATGATGAAACAAAAAAAGAGGGTGTATGATGAATGTCATGATAATACTTCAAGGGAGAACCAGACCAAATACAGTAAGTTGAGAGGGGAAGTGAAGATGAAAATAAGATTGGCAAAGAGAGATTATGAGAGTAGAATGGCGGTTAACATAAAAGGGAACCCAAAAATCTTCTACCGGCATGTAAACAGTAAGCGAGTAGTAAGAGGTGGGGTGGGGCCTATTAGGGACAAAGAAGGTGATATATGTTTAGAGGCGCAGGGCAAGGCTAGAATACTCAATGAGTACTTTGTATCGGTGTTTACTAAGGAGGTGGATACTGACAAAATATCAATAGAAGTTGAAAAGGTAGAAGCAATGGAAGGGGTGAAAATTGATAGACAGGATGTACAAGAAAGGCTGGGTATGCTTAGAGGGGATAAGTCGCCTGGTCCAGGTGGCTTGCATCCCAGGTTGCTAAGGGAATTGGGGGAGGAGATAGCGGAAGGGCTTGCCATAATTTTCCAATCTTCCCTAGATGTGGGGGAGGTGTCTGAGGATTGGAAAGTGGCAAATGTGACACCATTGTTCAAGAAAGGGTGTAAGGACAATCCTAGTAACTACAGGCCGGTCAGTTTAACATTAGTGGTGGGTAAAGTTTTAGAAACAATAATCAAGAAAAAAATTAACGGGCTCTTGGCGAGGTTTAAGGGAAAATAGAATATGAGAGTAAGCTTGCAGGGAACATAAAAACTGACTGTAAAAGCTTTTATAGATATCTGAAGAGAAAAATATTGGTGAAGTCAAGCGTAGCTCCCTTGCAGTCAGAATCAGGGGAATTTATAATGGGGAACAAAGAAATGGCAGACCAATTAAATACATATTTTGGTTCTGTCTTCACAAAGGAGGACACAAATAACCTCCCAGAAATGTCGGGGAACATAGGGTCTGATGAAAGGGAGGAACTGAAAGAAATCAGTATTTGTAGGGAAATGGTGTTAGGGAAATTGATGGAATTGAAGGCCGATAAATCCCCAGGGCCTGATAATCTACATCCTAGGGTACTTAAGGAAGTGGCCCTAGAAATAGTAGATGCATTGCTGATCATCTTCCAACATTCGATGGAATCTGGAACAGTACCCATGGATTGGAGGGTAGCTAATGTTACCCCATTATTCAAAAAAGGTGGTAGAGAGAAAACGGGGAATTACAGACTGGTAAGCCTGACATCGGTAGTGGGGGGAAATGCTAGAGTCCATTATAAACGATGTAATAGCAGAGCACTTGGAAAACAGTGACAGGATTGGACAAAGTCAACATGGATTTACAAAAGGTAAATCGTGCTTGACTAATCTACTGGAATTTTTTGAGGATGTAACTAGTAAAATAGATAAGGGAGAACCAGTGGATGTGGTGTATTTGGACTTTCAGAAGGTTTTCGATAAGGTCCCACATAAGAGATTAGCGTGTAAAGTTAAGGCACATGGGATTGGGGGCAAGGTATTGACTTGGATAGAGAACTGGTTGGCAGACAGAAAGCAAAGAGTTGGAATAAACGGGTCTTTTTCCGAGTGGCAGGCAGTGACTAGTGGGGTACCGCAGGGATCGGTCCTTGGACCCCAGCTATTCACAATATATATTAATGATCTAGACAAGGGAACTAGATGTAATATCTCCAAATTTGCAGACGACACAAAGCTGGGTGGGTGTGTGTGCTGTGAGGAGGATGCCGAGAAACGACAGGATGATTTGGACAGGTTGGGTGATTGGGCAGAAGCATGGCAGATGCAATATAACGTGGATAAATGTGAGGTTATCCACTTTGGTGTCAAAAACAGGAAAGCAGATTATTATCTGAATGGCAATAGATTGGGAGAAGGGAAGTGCAACGAGACCTGGGTGTCCTTGTGCACCAGTCGCTGAAGGTAAGCATGCAGGTGCAGCAGGCGGTTAAGAAGGCAAATGGCATGTTGGCCTTCATAGCGAGAGGGTTTGAGTACAAGAACAAGGATGTCTTGCTGCAGTTGTACAGGGCTTTGGTGAGACCACATCTCGAGTATTGTGTGCAGTTTTGGTCGCCTTATCGGAGGAAGGATATTCTTGCCATGGAAGGAGTTCAGCGAAGATTCACCAGGCTGATACCTGGGATGGCAGGAATGACATATGAGGAGAGATTAGGTCGATTGGGCTTGTACTCGCTGGAGTTTAAAAGAATGAGAGGGGATCTCATTGAAACTTATAAAATTCTGGCAGGACTGGACAGACTAGATGCAGGGAGGATGTTCCCGATGGTCGCGGTATCTAGAACCAGGGGTCACAGTCTAAGGATAAGGACAGAAATGAGGAGGAATTTCTTCACCCAGAGAGTGGTGAACCTGTGGAATTCTCTACCACAGAAGGCAGTAGAGGCCAATTCATTAAATATATTCAAGAAGGAGTTGGATATATTTCTTAAGGCTAAAGTGATCAAGGGGTATGGGGAGAAAGCAGGGACCGGGTACTGAACTTAGATGATCAGCTATGATCACATTGAATGGCGGAGCAGGCTGGAGGGGCCGAATGGCCTACTCCTGTCTTCTATGTTTCTAAGCTAATTAAGGAAAGCCAACACGGGTTTGTAAAAGGCAGATCATGTTTGACTAATCTAATTGAATTTTTTGATGAAGTAACAGGGAGGATTGATGAAGGGAATGCAATGGATGTTGTCTACATGGATTTTAGGGAGGCATTTGACAAAGTACCACATAGAAGGCTGGTTAACAAAATTGAGGCTCATGGAATAGGTGGGTCAGTGGCAGCTTGGATAAGGAATTGGCTTCAGGACAGAAAACAGCGAGTTGTGGTAAACGGCTGTTTTTCAGACTGGAGGATGGTAGACAGTGGTGTTCCCCAAGGGTCAGTGTTGGGGCCACTGCTTTTTTTGATATATATATAAATGACCTGGATATTGGAATACAGAGTAGAATTTCTAAATTTGCCAATGACACCAAACTTGGAGGTGTGGCAAACAGTGAGGATGATACCAATCGACTACAGGATATAGAAAGGCTAGCAGAATGGGTAGACAAGTGGCAGATGGAATTTAATACAGGGAAGTGTGAGGTGATGCATTTTGGCAGAAGGAACAGGGAGAGGCAATATACACTTAATGGCACAGTTTTAAAGAGTGTGCAGGGACAGAGGGAACTGGGAGTTAATGTGCATAGGTCCCTGAAGGTGGCAGGACATATTGAGAGAGTGGTTAGCAAAGCATATGGGATCTTGGGCTTCATAAATCGAGGTATTGAGTACAAAAGTAGAGAAGTTATGCTGAACCTTTATAAAGCACTGGTTAGGCCACAACTGGAGTATTGCGTCCAGTTCTGGTCACCACACTTTAGGAAGGATGTGAAGGCCCTTGAGAGGGTGCAGAGGAGATTTACCAGAATGGTTCCGGGGATGGGGGATCTTAGCTACAAGGACAGGTTGGAGAAGCTGGATTTGTTTTCATTAGAGCAAAGGAGGTTGAGGGGTGATTTGATAGAGGGGTACAAGATTATGACGGGTTTGGATAGGCTAGACGGGGAAAGGCTGTTCCAACTAGTTGATGGTTCAAGGATTAGGGGACTCAGATTTAAGGTTTTGGGCAAGAGATACAGGGGGGATGTGAGGAAAAACTTTTTTATGCAGCGAGTGGTGAGGACCTGGAACTCGCTGCCGACGGAAGTGGTGGAAGCGGAGACACTTAGGGTTGGATTTTCATTGAGGAGGCGTGTAGGAAGCGGAACTGCAACTTTCGGGGTTGTAGTCCCGCTGTAATGTCTGTGTGTAATTGAGACACGGACTGCAGAAGTTGGTTATAACAGGTGTTTACTGAATGGAGACAAAACTGGAACTACTATACAAAGTTACGACACAGGCTTATATACAGGGGTGGTCACTACTAGTACTGCAGTATACAGGGGCTGCAGAATATAGTTCCTTCTTCAAAGTACATACACTACAATTCCTCCCCTTTTAGCTAAACAGTACATAACATTCGATTAATACTTAAATAACATATTTACAATTACAGTTGCTATATACATTAGCTGAAGTTAATCAATTATAAATTCAGTCTTTGAGGAGGCTTCCTGATTCTGTCTGGATAACGCCTCTTTGGGGTATCAGGTTCTTCTGGCAAAGTTGATTCGGGATCAACGTCGTTGTTTGGTTCGTCTGCTTCCAATATCACCGATTCTGAGGTAGATGCAATTGGTACTTCGGTTTCATCACCGGGTGTATCGGATCGTGGTGTAGATTTGACGTTTTCCAGTGACTCTAGAATCTGGTCAGCATGGCGTCTTACAATGCTCTCTCCAACGTCCACGGTATACATTAGAGGTCCTTGCCATGTGCAGATCGTTCCTGGCTGCCATTTCTCTGTGCGGTAGTCCCGGGCCAAAACTGGTTGACCTATCTTGAAACTCCTGGTTGGCCTTTCATTCATATTCTGAAACTGCCTGTTCTCCACATCTCTTCTGATGTTTGGCTTAATCAAATCCAAGCGGCATCTTAGTCTTCGATTGAAGAACATCATGGCTGGAGTTTGGTTGTGCAGGAAGTGTGTCCAGCTGCAGCTCCTAGCAGACCGCATGGCGGCGCTGGAGCTGCGAATGGACTCACTCTGGAGCATACGCGATGCTGAGGATGTTGTGGATAGCACATTCAGTGAGTTGGTCACACCGCAGGTAAAGGCTAACTCAGACAGTAAATGGGTGACCAAAAGGCAGGGTAAAGGCAGGAAGGTAGTGCAGGAGTCACCTGCGGTCATCTCCCTCCAAAACAGGTTTACCGTTTTGGGTACTGTTGGGGGAGATGACTTATCAGGGGAAGGCACCAGCAGCCAGGTTCAGGGCACCATGACTGGCTCTGCTGCACAGAAGGGCGGGAAAAAGAGGGATAGGGCTATAGTGATAGGGGATTCAATTGTAAGGGGGATAGATAGGAGTTTCTGTGGCCGAGACCGAGACTCCAAGATGGTATGTTGCCTCCCTGGTGCAAGGGTCAAGGATGTCTCGGAGTGGGTGCAGAGCATTCTGAAGGGGGAGGGGGATCAGCCAGTTGTCGTGGTACATGTAGGTACCAACGATGTAGGTAAAAAGAGGGAGGAGGTCCTACAAGCTGAATTTAGGGAGTTAGGAGCTAAATTGAAAAGTAGGACCTCAAAGGTAGTAATCTCTGGATTGCTACCAGTGCCACGAGCTAATAAGTTTAGAGAGAGTAAGATAGATAAGCTAAATACGTGGCTTGAGCAGTGGTGCAAGGGAGAGGGATTTAAATTCTTGAGGCATTGGAACCAGTTCTTGGGGAGGAGTGACCTGTACCAAGGGGACGGTCTACACCTGAACTGTGAGGGAGCCGATGTCCTCGGGGTAATATTTTCTAGGGCGGTTCGGGAGGATTTAAACTAATTTGGCAGGGGGATGGGAACCTAGGTAGTGGAAAAGAGGGAAGTCATATGAAGTTAGAAATAGATGGTAGAAAGGTGAGAAGCAATAAGCAAAGGAGAGAAACACAAAGGGCCAAACTAATTCATAATGAGAGTGTGAAAAAAGCAAGCCTGAAGGCTTTGTATCTTAATGCTAGAAGCATTAGGAACAAGGTGGATGAATTAGTTGTGGAAATAGAGGTAAACAAGTATGATTTGATTGGGATTACAGAAACGTGGCTGCAGGGTGGGCAAGGCTGGGAACTTAACATCCAGGGATATACAATATTTAGGAAGGATCGGCAAAAAGGTAGGGGAGGTGGGGTAGCATTGCTGGTAAAGGAGGGGATTAATGCAATGGAAAGGAAGGATATTAACTCGGATGAAACGGAATCTGTATGGGTAGAAATGAGAAATAGCAAGGGGAGGAAAACGTTAGTGGGTGTGATATATAGGCCTCCAAATAGTAATATGGAGGTGAGGGAAGGCATAAAAAGGGAAATTAGAGAAGCGTGCGATAAGAGCACAGCTGTCATCATGGGTGACTTTAATTTACATATTGATTGGACTACCCAAATTAGTAAAAATTCTGAGGAGGAGGAATTCCTGGAATGTTTTCGGGACGGTTATCTGGACCAATATGTCGAGGAGCCGACTCGAGATCAGGCCATTTTAGACTGGGTATTGTGCAATGAGAAGGGACTTATCAGCAATCTTCTTGTACGAGGCCCCTTGGGTCAGAGCGATCATAACATGATCGAGCTCTCAGTCGAGATGGAGAGTGAGGAAATTGAATCAGAGACTAAGGTCCAGAACTTAAATAAAGGGAATTACGAGGGTATGAGACGGGAATTGGGTAAGATTGATTGGGTGGTGTTTCTGGGGGGATTGACAGTGGATAGACAATGGCAAGCATTCAAAGATAGAATGGAAGAATTCCAGAACATGTTTATACCGGTTTGGCATAAAAATAAACCTAAAAAGGTGACTCAACCGTGGATAACGAGGGAAATTAGGGACAGCATAAAATCAAAAAAAAGGGCATATCAACTGGCAAAAAAAAGCACCAGACCGGAAGATTGGGGGCAGTACAGGATACAGCAAAAGAGGACAAAGGGATTAATCAGGAAGGGGAAAATAGAATACGAAAGTAAACTTGCAGCAAACATAAAGACAGACTGCAAAAGCTTTTATCGGTATATCAGGAGGAAAAGACTGGTAAAATCCCAAGTCGGTCCCTTGCAGTCCGATTCGGGAGAATATATAATGGAGAATAAGGAAATGGCAGACCAATTAAACTCATACTTTGGTTCTGTATTCACAAAGGAGGACACAAATAACCTCCCAGGAATATCAACAAACATAGGGACTAATGAGAGGGAGGAGCTGACAGAAATTAGTATCTCTAGGGATATGGTGTTGGGTAAGTTGAGGGGACTGAAGGCCGACAAATCCCCGGGGCCTGATAAACTACATCCTAGGGTACTTAAGGAGGTGGCCCTGGAGATAGCAGATGCTCTAAGGATCATCTTCTGGAACTCCATTGACTCGGGAACAGTACCCGTGGATTGGAGGGTAGCTAATGTTACCCCAATATTTAAAAAGGGGGGTAGAGAGAAAGCAGGGAATTATAGACCAGTAAGCCTTACATCGGTTGTGGGCAAAATGCTAGAGTCCATTATTAAGGATAAAATAGCGGAGCACTTGACAAATGGGGAAAGGATCGGACAGAGTCAACATGGATTTACAAAGGGTAAATCGTGTTTGACTAATCTGCTGGAATTTTTTGAGGAAGTAACTGGTAAAATAGATGGGGGAGAGCCAGTGGATGTGGTGTACCTTGACTTCCAGAAAGCCTTCGATAAGGTTCCACACAAAAGATTATCATGCAAAATTAAGGCTCATGGGATTGCGGGCAAAGTATTAACGTGGATAGAGAACTGGCTGGCGGATAGAAAACAGAGAGTTGGAATAAACGGCTCGTTTTCGGAGTGGCAGGCAGTGACCAGCGGGGTGCCGCAAGGATCTGTCCTGGGACCCCAGCTGTTCACAATATATATAAATGATCTGGATCAGGGAATTGGATGCAATATTTCCAAATTCGCTGACGACACTAAACTAGGAGGAGGGGTGGGCTCTGATGAGGATGTCAGGAGGCTACAGTGCGATTTGGACAGGTTGGGGGAATGGGCGGATACGTGGCAGATGCACTATAATGTGGATAAATGCGAGGTTATCCACTTTGGGGGTAAAAACAGGAGGGTGGATTATTATCTAAATGGCAATAGATTGGGAGATGGGGAAGTGCAGAGGGACCTGGGTGTTCTTGTGCACCAGTCACTGAAGGAGAGCATGCAGGTGCAACAGGCGATTAAGAAGGCAAATGGTATGTTGGCCTTCATATCAAGGGGGTTCGAGTATAGGAATAGGGATACCTTACTACAGCTGCACAAGGTGCTGGTGAGACCGCATCTGGAGTATTGTGTACAGTTTTGGTCGCCCCATCTGCGGAAGGATGTTCTTGCCATGGAAAGAGTGCAGCGGCGATTCACCAGGCTGATACCTGGAATGGCGGGAATGACCTACGAGGAGAGATTGAATAGTTTGGGCTTGTACTCACTGGAGTTTAGAAGATTGAGAGGGGATCTCATCGAAACATATAAAATTATGGCAGGCCTGGACAGGCTGAATTCAGAGAGAATGTTTCCAATGGCCGGGGAGCACAGAACCAGGGGCCACAGTCTAAAAATAGCGGGCAAATCATTTAAAACAGAGATGAGGAAGAATTTCTTCACTCAAAGAGTGGTGAGCCTGTGGAATTCCCTGCCACAGAGGGCTGTGAAGGCTAATTCAATAAATATTTTCAAGAGAGAATTGGATATATTTCTGAAGGCTAAGGGGATTAAGGGTTACGGAGAAAAGGCGGGGACGGGGTACTGAACTGGTAAGATCAGCTATGATCTCAGACGAAGATCAGCCATGATCTCATTGAATGGCGGAGCAGGCTCGAAGGGCCGAATGGCCTACTCCTGTTCCTATCTCTATGTTTCTATGTTTCTAACCGCATGTGTCGCATTCCGGTAGACAAACAAGAAGTTATCCACCCTGTGTTGTAGGGGTATGTCTTCATTACACATTGCCTTGATAGCCTTCTTGAATGTTTGAACGAACCTCTTAGCCAATCCATTGGTGGCTGGATGATATGGGGCGGATGTGTAATGCTTAACACCATTGTTCTTTAAGAACCTCCGGAACTCTTCAGACACAAACTGTGGTCCATTGTTGGAGCAAATCTGTTCAGGCAGCCCATTTCTGGCGAATATGGTTCGTAAGACTGTGATAGTTTTTTCTGTGGTGGTTGAGGACATTTATATTACCTCTGGCCACTTGGAATGTGCATCCACCGCAATTAAAAACATCGAGTCCATAAATGGACCAGCAAAATCAATGTGCACCCTTTGCCATGGAGATGAGGGCCATTCCCATGGATGTAGAGGGGCTTGTGGTGGGGCGTTTTGGACCTTCTGGCATCCTGTACAGCTCTTGGTCATCTCTTCGATTTCTCTATCGATTCCCGGCCACCACACAAACGCTCTGGCTAAGTTCTTCATTTTTACCCCTCCCAGATGACCCTCATGAAGCTCATTGAACACTCTATCCTTCAATTTGGGTGGAATTACTACTCTGGATCCACACATCAAGGTTCCTCTGCACACTGACAGCTGTTCTCTTCTCGGCGAGAATGCTGGCAGCAGTGGTTCGCCATGTGCTGGCCATCCCTTCACCTTCAAATCATAAACCCAGGAGAGTGTCGGGTCATTTCGTGTTTCCTTTTCTATGTTTGCATTCGTCACAGAGAGACACTCTATGGTCGAGTGGAATATCTCCACTGGATCCACTGCAGGTGCTTCTTCCACCATCAGGCGTGACAATCCATCAGCATTCCCATGCTGTTTAGTTCCTTTGTACTCGGTCATATTGGTGTGCCCCTAGGAAAAGGGACCACCCCTGTAGCCGTTGTGCTGTCATTATCGGTACACCCTTCTGAGGGTTGAAAATGGAGACAAGAGGTTGATGATCGGTTAGTAGAGTAAATTTCTGACCGTGCAGGTAGTGATTGAACTTCTTCACCCCCCACACCAGGCTGAGGGCCTCTCTCTCAATCTGGGCGTAGTTACGCTCGGCTGAAGTTAACGAGCGTGACGCAAAAGCTATCGGCCTCTCTGAACCATCAAGGAATTTATGTGACAGTTCCGCTCCAATGCCGTAGGGAGACGCATCACACGCCAGTCTTATCGGTAGTGATGGGTTGTAGTGAGCCAATACTTCTCTTGAAGTGATCAGGCCTTTACACTTTTGAAAGGCCCGCTTACATTCATCGCTCCATTTCCATGCTACTCCAGCTTGTAGCAGGGCGTTCAGTGGGTGCAGAATTGTGGACAAATTCGGCAAAAACTTATGGTAGTAATTCACCAATCCGAGGAATGACCTCAGTTGCGACACATTTTCAGGCGCTGGAGCCTTAACTACCGCTTCAATTTTGTCAGGGGACTTATGTAACCCCTCTTCATCAATCACGTGGCCACAATACGATATTTGTTTCTTAAAAAACTCGCACTTGGGGCGATTGGCTCGTAGCCCATGTTCTCTTAGTCCAGTGAGCACCTGCTCTAGGTTGGCAAGGTGTTCACTGTCATTTTCACCTGTCACTAGGATGTCGTCCAAGTAACACTGAGTCCCCGGAATCCCTTGCAGGACTTGTTCCATCGCTCTTTGCCATATAGCCGGAGCTGATGCTATTCCGAATGCCAGTCGATTATACTGGTAAAGACCTTTGTGAGTGTTTATCGTGAGATATTTCCTAGAGGATTCTTCAACCTCCATCTGCAAATATGCTTGCGCTAGGTCAATTTTTGTAAAACGTTTCCCTCCAGATAGTGAGGCGAAAATATCTTCTATCCTCGGGAGAGGATATTGTACTGTGTGAAGGACTGGGTTCACAGTCACCTTGAAGTCCCCACAGATGCGAACCTTCCTTGGCTCCTCAGACTTATTGTTTAACGTTTTCTTCATGACAGGAACGATGGGTGTCGCCCACTCGCTCCAGTCTACCTTAGATAACACGCCTGCATTCTCCAGATTCTCCAGCTCTGCCTCGACGGCTGGGCGAATTGCATACGGTACCGGTCTTGCTTTGAAAAACTTGGGAATTGCATTCTCTTCTATTTTTATCGAGGCGGTTACGCCTTTAAAAGTTCCCAGTCCTTGTTGCAATACCTCTTTAGCGTTAGCTAAGATTTTTGACAATCGTCCAGGAGTGACGTCGTCATCCTTTTTACCAGCCACAGTCAGTGCCTGAATGGAGTGCCAGTCTAAACTTATCTTTCTGATCCATTCACGTCCCAATAACGGTGGTCCACCATCTTGCAGTATGTACAGATACAATTTCTGTATTTCCTTGCCGTTGTATTCGACAGGCACCCTTATTTTCCCTCTGGGGTATACTTTCTGCCCCGTATATGTCTTCAAGACAATGGATGTGTCTTTCAAGGGTATGTGTGAGAATAGCCACTCGTAGTCTCGTCAATTCATGACGGTCAGGGCTGATCCTGTATCCAATTCCTTTTTGACTTGGGACCCTGCTATCGTGAGGGTGACCCAAATGGTTCGGTGATCCTCTTTTGCGATTACGTTTACGTTGTGTAGTTTGAGACAGCTTAGTCTCTTGTTCCCGGATTCACTATCGCTCTTCTGGTCTTCGGAACTACTGTCCGTCATCTTTTGTACTTTCCTGTACTTTTCCTTAGTAGTCTTTTTGTTGTCGTTGGTCTTCTTCCCGGACCTGCAAACTCGTGCAATGTGTCCCATCTTTCTGCATTGCCTGCATATTTTGTCCTTGGACCAGCAGTCCTTCTGGTCATGGGTTGTTCTGCCACAGCGATAACATTTTTCAAATCCCCGTGTCATTTCATGGGTGCCGTATTCCTGTGGCTTTTGCTGTATTTCCGCAGCTCCCCTTGCTGCCGCTTCGTACGATACTGCCACGCTGAAAGCCTTATCTAGCGTCAGCTCTTTCTCTGAGAGTAACCTCTTCTGGGTTCCTTCACTCAGGAGTCCACAGACAAATTTGTCCCGTAGGGTATCTGCCAGTCCTGCTCCGAACTGGCAGTGCTTTGATAGCTTGCGTAGTTCCGTAAGGTAATCAGCATTGCTCTCATCTTTATGCTGATTTCTCTTGTGGAATTTAAATCTTTCTGCTATCAGCAGCGGTGTAGGATTTAGGTGTTCCTGTAGGATATCAACAATTTCGTTAAAACTCTTCTCCATCGGTTTGACTGGAGTGATCAGGTTCCGCAATAGGCCGTACGTTCTTGCGCCCATTAAGTTTAGTAGTACCGATGCCTTTTTCTCATCGGCTACTTAATTTGCCTTGCAATATACTTCGACTCTTTCCACATACATGGTCCAGTCTTCTATTTCATTATCGAAGGCAGTGATATTGCCAGTCTTCGGCATCTTGGAGATCTAAGATGGCGCCTCCCGCACTTTGCCTTCTTCCCCAATTGAACAAAATGGCGCCTCCCGCGCTTTTCCTTCTTCCCCGCTGGATTAAGATGGCGCCTCCCGCGCTTTCTGTCTTTTCCGCTGCTGCCAATGCTGTTGCTGGCGTTTTTATGCCTTGATGGCGATGACTGTTAACAGGCAGTTAATTGGCACTAATCCCCTTCCCGCCTCGGGGAGGCGGCTCCCAGCACAGGTCGGGTATCTGCTTCCTTTGAAACTGGCATGGAGGTGGGTTGGGGGTGGGATGGGTTCGTGCCCCCGATTTCGAGATTTTAACCCCCCACGCCTCCAATCCCGCCTCCACGGCCCAATGAAAATCCTGCCCTTAATGTTTTCAAGGGGAGACTGGATAGGCACTTGAGGGAAATAAACTTGCAGGGCTACGGGGAGAGAGCGGGGGAATGGGACTGACTGGATTGCTCTACAGAGAGCCGGCACCGACTCGATGAGCCGAATGGCCTCCTTCTGTGCGGTTATGACTCTATGACGGCAGCGGAACAAGGCGGCGGCTCCCCACCACCTTCTCAAGGGCAATTAGGGATGAGCAATAAATGCCGGCCTTGCCAGCGACACCCACATCCCATAAACTAATTTTAGAAAATTTCTGGAAATGCGACAGGACCACAGAAAGCAGGAACTGCTCCTCAAATCAAACTGGCACTCGGGAGCGGAGACAAATTCTGGTCCCGTCACACCCCGGAGAGAGGTGGGCGGTGGGGTGGGAAGGAGAAGGCAGTGCAGGAACCCTGACGGGGAGAATTAAAACGCAAATGTAGAGGCTGTATAGTTTGTTTTTCTCAGAGACCTTCCTCTCAACAGCTGCAAGTTGCTCTTCACCGACTCCAGGAAGCACGGCGTCGTGTTGTTGCCAGTAAAGAAACCAGGTTTTGTCATTGGGAAGTGTTGTGGTTCAGGGTGGTTATTAATAACCAGTGCCGTTCCGTCCCACCAATCGCAGTCGCCCAACACCAGATAGCATCTTACCTTCACAGGAGGGCTCTACCCAGTCACTGTGGTTGTAGAAACTGTCTCTTCATTTTATTGGGAGATGTGTTTGATTGGGAGGCAGAACCATTTTAAATAAGACTTAAGAGTCGGGGCAGACACACTTTTTAACGAGACATGTTTGCCCCTTTCTTCAGTTTCAGAGTTTAGAAGAACGAGAGGTGATCTCATTGAAACATAAGATTCTGAGGGGGATTGACCGGGTAGATGCTGAGAGGTTGTTTCCCCCTGGCTGGAGAGTCTAGAACCAGGGGTCACAGTCTCAGGATAAGGGGTCGGCCATTTAGGACTGAGATGAGGAGAAATTTCTTCACACAGAGGGTTGTGAATCTTTGGAATTCTCTACCCCAGAGGGCTGTGGAGGCTGAGTCGTTGAGTATATTCAAGGCCGAGATCGATAGATTTTTGAACTCTAGGGGAATCGAGGGATATGGGGATCGGGCGGGAAAGTGGAGTTGAGGTCAAAGATCAGCCATAATCTTATTGAATGGCGGAGCAAGCTCGAGGGGCCGAATGGCCGACTCCTGCTCCTAATTCTCATGTTCTCAGTGTCACTGGTCCTGTAATCGAACTTAATGTTCCCTGGGTCGGGGTGAAAGCAGCCAGAGTTCCCACTCCAGATCACCATCCAACAACTTGAGTCCTGATATTGAGAGTGTACCACTTCAAACACCACTCCGAAAGGAGGGAGGGAAAAGGGGGACAGAGAGAGGGCGAAAGAGGAAGAGTGAAGGGGAGAGGCGAGAGAGGGAAGTGGGGGGGGCGAGAGAGGGAAGTGGGGGGGGCGAGAGAGGGAAGTGGGGGGGCGAGAGAGGGAAGTGGGGGGGGCGAGAGGGGGAAGTGGGGGGGGCGAGAGAGGGAAGTGGGGGGGGCGAGAGAGGGAAGTGGGGGGGGGCGAGAGGGGGAAGTGGGGGGGGCGAGAGGGGGAAGTGGGGGGGGCGAGAGAGGGAAGTGGGGGGGCGAGAGAGGGAAGTGGGGGGGGCGAGAGGGGGAAGTGGGGGGGCGAGAGAGGGAAGTGGGGGGGCGAGAGAGGGAAGTGGGGGGGGCGAGAGAGGGAAGTGGGGGGGGCGAGAGAGGGAAGTGGGGGGGGCGAGAGAGGGAAGTGGGGGGGCGAGAGAGGGAAGTGGGGGGGCGAGAGAGGGAAGTGGGGGGGGGGGCGAGAGAGGGAAGTGGGGGGGGGGCGAGAGAGGGAAGTGGGGGGGGCGAGAGAGGGAAGTGGGGGGGGCGAGAGAGGGAAGTGGGGGGGGCGAGAGAGGGAAGTGGGGGGGAAGAAGTGGGGGGGGAGAGGGAAGTGGGGGGGGGAAAGAGAGGGAAGTGGGGGGGAAAGAGAGGGAAGTGGGGGGGGAGAGAGGGAAGTGAGAGGGAGGCGGGAAGGGGGGAGGCGGGAAGGGGGGAGGCGGGAAGGGGGGAGGCGGGAAGGGGAAAGGGGGGGGATGAGAGGAGGGTAAGGGAAGGGGGCGTGGAAGGGAAGGGAGGCAGGAATGGGGAAGCCACGAAGGCGGGACAGAGGAAACACGTTGGCGCAAGAAACAAACTACAATTAGCAACAAAAAAAAACACAAAACAATCCAATTTATTCAGAGACAGCTCTGGTTGAAAAATAGTTCAACACACTTTTATTTTCAATTACACTTTGTGACTATCATATATATATATATATCTCTATCTATCTATATAGAACATCTTGTGCATCAGATAATCGACAGGGAGCGAGAGCTCGGAGATGGCTAGAGATAAAAATACACCAGAGATTCTAAGTTGCGGGGTGAGTGCTGGAGAGTCTGTGCTTTGACAAGCAGCAGTGGGGGAAACAAAATTCAACGAAATTTCTCATTCAATAAAGGCCAGATGGCTTAAAGATCGTCTCTCGACTGAAACCGAGGAACGTCACGCTAGCGACACTGAAAAGCCGTGCGGCAGGGTGAATGCTGTGACTTGGTACAATGTATACTTAACTGGCTGTACGAGAAGGGGGAGGGCGGGGAGGAGGAGGCAATGTTGTCGACTAGAAGTTACTGTTGGTAACACCGGTTTAACGTGTCGACCCAGACTTTACGTTCAAGTCCCTGAAGTGGGACGTAAACCCAAGAGCTTCTGACGCAGGGGCAAGAGCGCTGCCCACGGAGCCATGGCTCACACCAGACATCCAGCAAGACCGACATTTCTACAGCGCCTTTCACATCCTCAGGACCTCCCAAAGCGCTTTACAGCCAATGAGGTACTTTTTGAAGTGTAGTCACTGTTGTAATGTAGGAAACGTGGCAGCTAATTTGCGCACAGCAAGCTCCCACAAACAGCAATGTGATAATGACCAGATCATCTGTTTCAGTGATGTTGTTTGAGGGATAAATATTGGGCCCTCCCTGCTCTTTTTCGGATCCACCCAAGAGTAAGACGGGGCCTCGGTTTAACGTCTCATCTGAAAGACGGCACCTCCAACAGTGCGGCGCTCCCTCAGTACTGCCCCTCCGACAGTGCGGCGCTCCCTCAGTACTGCCCCTCCGACAGTGCAGCGCTCCCTCAGTACTGCCCCTCCGACAGTGCAGCGCTCCCTCAGTACTGCCCCTCCGACAGTGCGGCGCTCCCTCAGTACTGCCCCTCCGACAGTGCGGCGCTCCCTCAGTACTGCCCCTCCGACAGTGCGGCGCTCCCTCAGTACTTGAGATTTTGAGCTCAAGTCTCTGGAGTGGGACTTGAACCCACAACCTGCTGACTGAGGTGAGAGACTGCGGTACCCACTAAGCCACGACTGACACACCGTGAGAGGAAATCTGGAGCTGGAGTCAAAGTCGATAATGAGGAATCTCTCGCGCTCCTTCATTGCGATTGGGGGATTATGCAGCCCGGGTCTGTTCTGGGTACTGCCCATCCCTTCTCCACACTAGCCCCCCCAACCCCCCCAGCAAAGACCAACCCTTCCAATAAACTTCCAATCTAGTTATTCCACAATCAAAGTTCAAAAAATGGAGTCCGTAATCCCAAATTGGATTGCAAGTCAAAATATGTCGTCATTTGTGGAACCGGAGCCACGTCCCTTCACACTGCCAAGCTCACGGGGGTGTAAATTAAACTTGGTCGCACCCCTTTAATGGAACTTAAAATCTTACAGGGAATGAGCGCAGGCTTCGTTTCTACGGTCACCGACTCCTAAGAACATAAGAAATAGGAGCAGGAATAGGCCACTCGGCCCCTCGAGCCTGCTCCGCCATTCAATAAGATCATAGCTGATCTTGGGCTCAAAGCCACTTCCCCACCTGCTCCCCATAACCCTTCACTCCCTTATCTTGTAAAAATCTGTCTATCTCCACCTTAAATGTATTTAATGACCCAGCCTCCACGGCTCTCTGGGGCAGAGAATTCCACAGATTTATGATCCTCTGAGAGAAGAAATTCCTCTTCATCTCAGTTCTAAAAGGGCGACCCTTTATTCTGAGACTGTGCCCCCGAGGGGAAACATCCTCTCTGCATCGACCTTGTCGAGCCCCCTCAGTATCTTGTATGTTTCAATAAGATCACTGCTCATTCTTCTAAATTCCTGGATGTATTCGCGCCTCGAACAGCCCCGCTCCGGCAACTAATATCCAACAATGAAATATACGAAACAAAAACCATCACTTTTGTTCAATGCCCCAATGGTTTTACTCCCGAGTTTTTTTTGCTGCCAGCATTAACCCAGCAGATTAACCTTCAATTCCTGGAGGCTCCAGGGCAACAGAGGAGGACTGGCAACACCCCCCCTTACTCATCTCAATACTAAAACGAGGCTTCAGTCCTGAACTGCGGAATTCCTCCGCCCCGCGTCTGGGCTCACTGACATGAATCAGTTATTCATGAAAGAAAGACTTATGAAATAATACTGAGCGGCCTGCGGGTGGCGCTGTCCAGGGAGAGTATAAATACTCGGGCACGGGCCCAGCTTGCGCAGGACATTCTTAACAGGAACTAGTGAAGGACACAACTAGACCTCCATGTTGTAAAACAGTTAAAGCTTTGTTTAATGCTGTGACCGAGTGCCTAGTAGTTTCTTACGTTACTCACGATGCGCGACCGGCATCTCTGGGGCGCAAGCCCTTTATCCAGGGGGGTCTCTTAAAGGGACCTCCAGAACACACTCGAACAAAAAGGGCCTCAAAAACGTGGAATGTTTAGCGGCTTCGGAAAGAGCGAGAGTGCTTTTCCTGGCTCCACAAAAATCAACCACGACCCGCTACCAGCCTGCCTGCCCGCCCTCCCCTTCCTCCATTGCCTTCGGTTGGGGGGGGGGGGGGGGGTGGGGGGGGTGGTGGGTGTGTTAGGATGGCAGGGGGATTGCCAACGCATTGCCGCCATATTAATTTGCCTGAATTTGGGTAGGGGGTGGCCGCCCACCCCAGAGTAACGGGGGGTCCTAATTTCAATGGCGGAGTTCGTATCCTGATGACATCACCGAGACGCACACGCCATTTTAACCACAGGCCTGATTGAGGACCGAACCTGCCGTGGACAGTTGATTGCGGCCAGGTTAGAGGCCACAGGAAGCGAACTCATGGGCCATGGGGAGCAGGAGTGCCAGACAGGAACCTCTCCCCCAAAAAGGCTGTGGGACAATTGAAACTTTCAAGGCCGAGAGTGATAGATTTTTGTTGGGCGAGGGTGTTAAGGGACACGGAGCGATGGCGGGTAGATGGAGTGGAGGTGCAGATCCACCATGATCCAACAGAATGGCAGAACAGGCTCGAGGGGCTGAATGGCCTCCCGAGTGTTATTCTTAAAAAGACTCATCACGGTAGGACGAAAGCGATTCCTGACAAGATACTAAATCCTTCGCAGGATCTGATTTTGAACATGTCCGCCCTTCCTCATGTTCTTCAACCCCCCCCCCCCCCCCCCCCCCCCCAACACCACCTCGCGCTTCCCCTCCCCCCGCCTGTGGCACATTAGACAATCTTATTTAAATAAAGTTGCATTTCATTTGGAATATTGCATCTGAGCATTGGTCAAGGGCCCCAAGTGACACTTTCCCTCCTCAATTCACGCTGTCTTCATCACTGGCGTCTCCCTTGTCGTCCTTGGCCTCCAGGATTCCGCTTTCGTCAATGTTTTCCAGGGAGTCGGCGTGCTGGATGGAGAGTTCGGAGAGCTGGATGGGGAGAAGCGTGCTTTGCTCTGGATGGATCCAGGGTTTGTAAGCTGGGTTGTGCTTCGCTTTCCAATCCAGGTACTTGAGGCATGCTTTGTACATCTTCTTCATCGCCTTGTAAAAAAAAAAAGACAATGTTTGTCTCAAGTTACTAAGAACATAAGAATTAGGAGCAGGAGTCGGCCATACGACCCCACGAGCCTGCTCCGCCATTCAATAAGATCGTGGCTGATCTTCGACCTCAACTCCACTTTCCTGCCCGATGTCCACATCCCTCGATTCCCCTAGAGTCCAAAAATCTATCGATCTCTGTCTTGAATATACTCAATGACTGAGCATCCACAGCCCTCTGGGGCAGAGAATTCCAAAGATTCACCGCCCTCTGAGTGAAGAAATTCCTCCTCATCTCAGTCTTAAGTGGCTGACCCCTTATCCTGAGACTATGTCCCCTAGTTCTAGACACTCCAGCCAGGGGGAAACAACCTCTCAGCATCGACCCTGAATCCCCCTCAGAATCTTATATGTTTCAACAAAATTACCTCTCATTCTTCTAAACTCCAGAGAGTATCGGCCCATTCTACACAATCTCTCCTCATAGGACAGCCCTCTCATCCCAGGAATCAATCTAGTGAACCTTCGTTGCACCGCCTCTAAGGCAAGTATATCCTTCCTTAGATAAGGAGACCTAAACTGTGCCCAGTACTCCAGGTGTGGTCTCACCAAGGCCCTGTACAATTGTAGCAAGACTTCCTTACTCTTATACTCCAACCCCCTTGCAATAAAGGCCAACATGTTATTTGCCTTCCTAATTGCCTGCTGTACTTGCATGCAGCAAACCGATCTCATGACTGAAACTACAGCAAAGTCTCCCGATAAAAGCAGGATTATTTCTCCAGCAGCGTGCAAGAAGTGGAGGGTATACATATTTTATCCTCCAATTTTAAAATTCTCATCCTTCTTTTCAAATCCCTCAATGGTCCTCGTCCCCTCCCTATGTCTGTAACCCCCAACAACCCTCCGAGATCTCTGCGCTCCTCTAATTCTGGCCTCTTGAGCATCCCCCGATTTTAATCGCTCCACCATTGGAGGCCGTGCCTTCAGCTGCCTGGGCCCCCAGCTCTGGAATTCCCTCCCTAAACCTCTCCGCCTCTCTCTCCTCCTTTAAGATGCTCCTTAAAACCTACCTCTTTGACCAAGCTTTTGGTCACCTGTCCTAATATCTCCTTCTGTGGCTCGGTGTCAAATTTTGTCTGATAATCGCTCCTGTGAAGCGCCCTGGGATGTTTTACTACGTTAAAGGCGCTGTATAAATGCAGGTTTTGCTGTTATTGTTGATAATTACAGAATACAAATGATGCATATAAAATCAAGCCCAGTCCCTTACAGCAGTGTGGTCTCCCAGCGTGATTGACGGGGGAATTACCCAACCATCTCCATTCTGGCCGGGAATAGAGGTGTCACTCTATGCAGCCGCCCGGTGCTCTGCTCATCCAATTGCTCAGCCTGTGCTCTAGATGGCTCTGTAGTTGGAGTGAACCAGCTGCTTCACCCCATCAGTTGTGAGGTCCTCTACATTGGGTTGCCATCTCTGGTTGGACCTGTTCCTGGGAGGTTCCTACACGTGACCTCCTGTCTCCAACCCCCCAGCCCCACCCCCACACTCCCGCCATTGGTCGCCTGGCCCGTCCATCCACGTGGGGCCCCTCCTTCCCCATGGCCGACTGGAGAAGGAACAGACTCATCGTTACCCGATTGGACCATCCTCGACTGTAAGAGCCTTTTTCCCACCCATCCTGATATTTTTATAACTAATAATCAGATGTGTGCAAAGAAATTTTATAAAATGCACAATTATTTTAATGACCCAATGATTTATCTCCCGGGTTTTTGTTCCCAGCAGTGCCCAGGAGATCAATCATTGACTCATAGAAGTTTACGGCACAGGTGGAGGCCATTCGGCCCATCGTGTCCATGCCGGCCCAACAAGAGCTCTCCCACTTTCCAGCTCTTGGTCTGTAGCCCTGCAGGTTACGGCACTTCAAGTGTATATCCAAGTACTTCTTAAATGTGATGAGGGTCTCTGCCTCGACCACCTCTATATTAAATATCGTACTCACTTTGGGAGCCAGAAGCTGCCATGATTGGTTCACCACCCATTTTGGTAACGAGCCTTAAAAGAAAAACACAAATTAATTACTTGGATGCCAATCAAGACCTTTACAAACAAGCATAGGATTGGCGAGAGATCAGAGAGCATGATCGACCTCGTGTCAGCTGTGGCTCAGTGGGCAGCACTCTCACCCATGAGTCAGGAGGCCGTGGGTTCAAGCTCCACTCCAGAGACTCGAGCACAAAAATCTAGGCTGACGCTCCCAGTGCTGTACTGAGGGAGCGCCGCACTGTCGGAGGGGCAGTACCGAGGGAGCGCCGCACTGTCGGAGGGGCAGTACCGAGGGAGCGCCGCACTGTCGGAGGGGCAGTACCGAGGGAGCGCCGCACTGTCGGAGGGGCAGTACCGAGGGAGCGCCGCACTGTCGGAGGGGCAGTACCGAGGGAGCGCCGCACTGTCGGAGGGGCAGTACCGAGCGAACGCCGCACTGTCGGAGGGGCAGTACTGAGGGAGCGCCGCACTGTCGGAGGGGCAGTACCGAGGGAGCGACGCACTGTCGGAGGGGCAGTACCGAGGGAGCGACGCACTGTCGGAGGGGCAGTACCGAGGGAGCGCCGCACTGTCGGAGGGGCAGTACCGAGGGAGCGCCGCACTGTCGGAGGGGCAGTACCGAGGGAGCGCCGCACTGTCGGAGGGGCAGTACCGAGGGAGCGCCGCACTGTCGGAGGGGCAGTACCGAGGGAGCGCCGCACTGTCGGAGGGGCAGTACTGAGGGTGCGACGCACTGTCGGAGGGGCAGTACTGAGCGAGCGCCGCACTGTCGGAGGGGCAGTACTGAGGGAGTGCTGCACTGTCGGAGGGACAGTACTGAGGGAGCGCAGCACTGTCGGAGGTGCCATCTTTTGGATGAGATGTTAAACCGAGGCCCCGTCTGCTCTCTCAGGTGGATGTAAAAGATCCCATGGCACTATTTCGAAGAGGAGCTGGGGAGTTCTCGCCGGTGTCCTGGGGCCAATATTTATCCCTCAATCAACATCACTAAAAACAGATTATCTGGTCATTATCGCATTGCTGTTTGTGGGAGCTTGCTGTGCGCAAATTGGCTGCCGTGTTTCCCACATTACAACACTTCAAAAGTACTTGATTGGCTCTGGGACGTTCCGAGGTTGTGAAAGGCAATATAAAAACAACTCTTTCTTTACCACTAATACAAAAAGAAAATACTGCAGATGCTGGAAATCTGAAATAAAAACAGAAAATGCTGGAGAAACTCAGCAGGTCAGGCAGCGTCTGTGAAGAGAGAAACAGAGTTAATGTTTCAGGTCGATGACCTTACGTCAGAACTGGAAAAAAACAAGAAATGGAACAGATTTTTAAGCGAGTGAAGGGGCTGGGAAATGGGGGAGGGGGGCGAAAGAACAGAAGGGAAGGCCTGTGATAGGATAGAAGGCAGGAGAGATTAAGCATTCTACCCTATCACAGACCTTCCCTTCTGTTCTTCATCCCCTCCCCCATTTCCCAGCCCCTACCCTTGCTTAAAAATCGGTTCCATTTCCTGTTTTTTTCCAGTTCTGACGAAAGGTCACCGACCTGAAACGTTAACTCTGTTTCTCTCTCCACAGAAGCTGCCTGACCTGCTGAGTGTCTCCAGTATTTTCTGTTTTTATTTCTTTCTCTCCCATCCTGGTAGTCGCACGATCCAACGATACTGGAGTTGTTGACCAAACACGGCGATCAATCTCTATCAATGAGCCTACACCAGACCCAGACACGAGGCGAGGAAAACCCCCAGTGGTGGAGAGCTTTGGTCCAACGTTACCTGTTCCTCCCGAGCTACTTCACTTTAACAAGTAGAAGGCCCACCACCACCTTCTCAGGGGCTACTGAGGATGGGCAATCAAAACTTGGCCTTGCCAGCGATGCCCACATCCCAAGAATTAATTTTTTTTAAAGTCATATCTCAAACAACTCATACACTGTATTCCAAAATGTTACTTTCTGAAAGAAATCTATGTCTGAATGAATTAATCACCATCTCCTCAGGGAGCCTGTTCCATAAGATTTGACCACTCGCTAAATGAAATAATATTTTACAAACATTCAGTCTCTCTATCAAACAACGAGTCTGTCCAATCGAGAGAAGGGCTTGGCGTTCCTCCATCATTTGGTTTTGTAATCGTACCCTCGGGATGTGGAATTTAAAAAAAATTCTTTCACAGGATGTGGGCATCGCTGGCAAGGCCGGCATTTATTGCCCATCCCTAGTTGCCCCTTGAGAAGGTGGTGGTGAGCCGCCTTCTTGAACCGCTGCAGTCCGTGTGGTGAATGTACTCCCACAGTGCTGAATTTGTTGTAGCGATTTCAGAGGGCAGTTTAAGAGTCAACCACATTGCTGAGGGTCTGGGGTCACACATAGGCCAGACCGGGTAAGGACGGCAGATTTCCTTCCCTAAAGGACATTAGTGAACCAGATGAGTTTTTACGACAATCCGGTAGTTTCATGGTCACCATCACTGATACTAGCTTTTTATTCCAGATTTATTTAATTAACTGAATTTAAATTCCCCAGCTGCCGTGGTGGGATTTGAACTCACGTCTCTGGATCATTAGTCCAGGCCTCTGGATTACTAGTCCAGTAACAGAGTCACTATGCTACCGTACCCCTGATGACACGGGCCAGGCCATATTTAATCACCCATTCCTAGTTACCCTGCTTAAGACTTGGCTGACCCATCCTCCTCAGAGGGCAGTAAGTGTTAACCGTGTTGGTGTGGGGACTGGAGTGACGTAGAAACATAGAAGATAGGAGCAGGAGTCAGCCATTCGGCCCCTCGCGCCTGCTCCGCCATTCAATGAGATCATAGCTGATCATCCAAACTCAGTACCCTGTCCCTGCTTTCTCCCCATATCCCTTGATTCCTTTAGCCTTAAGAAATATATCCAACTCCTTCTTGAATATATTTAATGAATTGGCCTCAACTGCCTTCTGTGGTAGAGAAATCCACAGGTTCACCACTCTCTGGGTGAAGAAATTCCTCCTCATCTCTGTCCTAAATGGCTTACCCCTTATCCTTAGACTGTGACCCCTGGTTCTGGACTCCCCGACCATCGGGAACATCCTTCCTGCATCTAGTCTGTCTGGTCCCGTTAGAATTTTATAAGTTTCAATGAGTGACGTAGGTCCAGACCGGGTAAGGGCCATTTCCCCGAAGAACATTACTGAACCGGTTGGGTTTTTAGGGCAATCCTAGGACAAATCACGGTCACTTTATTTCCTGGTGCCAGTCTAGAACTGACCAGGGACGAGGGAATACAGTCAAAGGAAGGGGACTTTGCCGCAGCTACGGTAAACCAGGAGGTTGTCGGGATACGGGACGAGATAAAGAGGTACCGGATGGAAATTCCAGAGTTCGGGGGCCCGGGCAGCTGAAGGCACGGCCGCCAATGGTGGAGCGATGGAAATCGGGGATGCTCAAGAGGCCAGAATTGGAGGAGCGCAGAGATCTCGGGGGGGGGGGGTGCGGTTGTGGGGCTGGAGGAGGTTACAGAGATAGGGAGGGGGGGGCGAGGGCCATGGAGGGATTTGAAAACAAGGATGAGAATTTTGAAATCAAGGCACTGCTTAACCGGGAGCCAGTGTGGGTCAGCGAGCACGGGGGGGGGGGGGGGCGGTGATGGGTGAACGGGACCAAGCACCACTGGAGAGGAAGTCACAACGCGAGCATCACCAGGGAAATGCACATCTGTTAGTAACTTAATTGAAATCTTTACTCTTCCCCACAGAGGTCCTGTTCACACTCTCCTCATCCTCCTCCTGAATCCCTGTAGATATTTACTGAACTCCTCCCAACAGCCAGTCAATTTACTCTGGTCAGACATCGCCCCCCTTCTGGCACGGTCAGTTACTACCTCCACGGTCTGGACGCGTGGCTTCAGGCAACACATCTGCAGGAAGACACCCCTGGCCCAAGAATCCCCCAAACACAAATCCCTGATCCGGCTACAGGGGCAAAGGTGCATCATCTCGCCTCCCAAACTCCTCATTTTGCCTTCATCCTTGTTTTCAAAGCCTTCCATGACCCTCGCCTCTCCCTATCTCCAGCCCCGAGATCTCAGCGCTCCTCCAATTCCAGCCTCTCGCGCATCCCTGATTTTAATCGCTCCGCCGTTGGCGGCCGTGCCTTCAGCTGCCTGGGCCCTAAGCTCTGGAATTCCCTCCCTAAACCTCTCCGCCTCTCTCTCCTCCTTTAAGATGCTTCTTAAAACCTCTTTGACCAAGCTTTTGGTCACCTGTCCTAATATCTCACGTGTCTCGGTGTCACATTCTGTTTGATAATCGCTCCCGTGAAGCGCCTTGGGGCGATTTTACGACATTTAAAGTTGCTGAGTAAATGCAAGTTGTCATCTGCGTGTGACATACTTTCCAGCGCTGAGCCAGGTCTGGCCCCTCACCTTTAGGGTCCACCTGTGCCAGGTACGTGAGGGTGCAGCTGGTTGCGCTGCTCGTTTCTACCAAGTATCCGGTCTGAACTGAAATTGCCCGAACCCGTTCCTTCTTTGGAGGGTATTTCTGAGGAGAAAGGGCAAAGAAAAACAAAAGTCACTCACCTAGAATCACACAGCACAGGAGGAGGCCATTCGGCCCATCGTGCCTGTGCCGGCTCTTTGAACGAGCTCTCCAATTAGTCCCACTCCCCCCTGCCCTTTCCCCACAGCCCTGCACATTTCTCATTTTCAAGTATTTATCCAATTCCCTTTTGAAAGTTACTATTGAATCTGCTTCCACCGCCCTTTCAGGCAGCGTGTTCCAGGTCACAACAACTCGCTGTGTTAAAAAAAAATGTTTCCTCATCTCCCCTCTGGTTCTTTTGCCGATTATCTTCAATCTGTGTCCTCTGGTTACCGACCCTCCTGCCACTGGAAACAGTTTCTCCTTATTTACTCCATCAAAACCCCTCATCATTTTGAACGCCTCTACTAAATCTCCCCTTAACCTTCTCTGCACTAAGGAGAACAATCCCAGCTTCTCCAGTCTCTCTACATCACTGAAGTCCCTCATCCCTGGCACCATTCTAGTAAATCTCCTCTGCACCCTCTCCAAGGCCCTGACATCCTACCAGAAGAAAATCAGTTGATGTTTGGGATGCAGCCTATATGCGAGTAAATACGGTCTATGCACTAATCTGGTTGCTCGGTTTAATGTTAGATTTTTGCATCAAACAGATTGAACGAAGGTTTTGCGATGGCTCAAAGCACCTCAAGCCATCTCCGGATTGCCCTGCAGTAGAACTGATCCCAGCTTCCACCCCCACCCCGGGAACCCCCCCCCACTCCCGCACCCCGCTGGACCCCTCCCCGGACGGCCAAGCCCTCCCTCCCGACGTGTTGCTCAGGTTGAAACCGGCCGTCGGTTCCCAGAAGCTCCCCGGCCGTGGTCGTGCACTCACCGGGTGTTTCACAGAGTAGTTCATGATGATGTAATCGCTCCCCATGGGTAGCCAGGACCTCAGCGTGATGACATCGCGGTTTTTCAAAGGCTTTGGGCATCGCCCTGGTGGCAAAATAATAATCGTTAAAAACAAATCACAAATCGAACACACATGACTAGAGGCAACATAAACAAATGGTTCACTTTTAAACCGGGTGCGGGAACAGAGAGACCTGGGGGTGTACGTACACAAGTCTTTGAAGTTGAAAAGGCTGTTAAAAAGCACATGGGATCCTTGGCTTTATTAATGGAGGCACAGAGTACAGAAGCCAGGACATTATGTTAAACTTTTATAAATCACCGATTAGGCCTCGGCTGGAGTACTGTGTTCAATTCTGGGCACCACACTTTAGGAAGGATGTGAAGGCCTTGGAGAGGGTGCAGAGGAGATTTACTGGAATGGTTCCAGGGATGAGGGACTTCAATTATGTGGAGAGACTGGAGAAGCTGGGATTGTTCTCCATAGAGCAGAGAAGGTTAAGGGGAGATTTAATAGAGGTGTTCAAAATGATGAGAGTTTTTGATCGAGTAAATAAGGAGAAACTGTTTCCAGTGGCGGGAGGGTCGATGACCAGAGGACACAGATTTAAGATCATTGGCAAAAGAACCAGGGGGGAGACGAGGAGAATCATTTTTACGCAGCGAGTTGTCGTGATCTGGAATGCGCTGCCTGAAAGGGCGGTGGAAGCAGATTCAATAGGAACTTTCAAAAGGGAATTGGATAAATACTGGAAGGGGAAAAATTTGCTTTGCAGGCCTCTGGGGAAAGAGCAAGGGGGGAGTGGGACTAATTGGAGAGCTCGTTCAAAGAGCAGGCACAGGCACGATGGGCCGAATGGCCTCTTTCTGTGCTGTGAGATTCTATGATTCAATATCACAAGGGGAACCTGGAGCAATTGATTGCTGAGGATCACTGCCCATGTGTCTAACAGCGAGGCCTGGAAGGAATCATTGCTCAGCTGCCCCAGCGAACACCCACAGCTTGTTCCACACCCCTCTCCTTTAGAATCCTCATGGTCTACCCCTCCCTCCTTAAGCTTCTCCCCGAGATATCATCCATAGGAACAGGAGGAGGCCATTTAGCCACTCGAGCCTGTTCTGCCATTCAATGAGATCATGGCTGATCTGCGACCTAACTCCATATACCCGCCTTTGGCCCATATCCCATAATACCTTTGGTTAACAAAAAGCTACCAATCTCAGATTTAACATTAACCAACTGATCCCGCGTCAACTGGCCAATCATCACAGCCCCAGGACATCACTGCAGGAGTTCTTCAGGACAGTGTCCTAGGCCCAACCATCTTCAGCTGCTTCATCAATGATCTTCCCTCCAACATAAGGTCAGAAATGGGGATGTTCGCTGATGACTGCACAGTGTTCAGTGCCACTCACAACTCCTCAGATAATGAAGCAGTCCATGCCCGCAGGCAACAAGACCTGGATGACGCTTGGGCTGATAAGTGGCAGGTAACATTTGCGCCACAGAGTGCCAGGCAATGACTATCTCCAACAAGCGAGAGTCTAACAACCTCCCCTTGACATTCAACGGCATTACCATCGCCGAATCCCCCACCATCAACATCCTGGGGGTCACCATTGACCAGAAAATTAACTTGACCAGCCACATAAATACTGTGGCAACAAGAGCAGGTCAGAGGCTGGGTATTCTGCAGCGAGTGTCTCACCTCCTGACTCCCCAAAGCCTTTCCACCATCTACAAGGCACAAGTCAGGAGTGTGATGGAATACTCTTCACTTGCCTGGATGAGTGCAGCTCCAACAACACTCAAGAAGCTCGACACCAGGACAAAGCAGCCCGCTTGATTGGCACCCCATCCACCACCTTAAACATTCACTCCCTCCACCACCGGCGCACCGTGGCTGCAGTGTGTACCATCTACAAGATGCACTGCAGCAACTCGCCAAGGCTTCTTCGGCAGCACCTCCCAAACCCGCGACCTCTTCCACCTAGAAGGACAAGGGCAGCAGGCGCATGGGAACACCACCACCTCCAAGTTCCCCTCCAAGTCACACACCATCCTGACTTAGAAGTATATCGCCGATCCTTCATCGTCGCAGGGTCAAAATCTTGGAACTCCCTCCCTAACAGCACTGTGGGAGTACCTTCACCACACGGACTGCAGCGGTTCAAGAAGGCAGCTCACCACCACCTTCTCGAGGGCAATTAGGGATGGGCAATAAATGCTGGCCTTGCCAGCGACGCCCACATCCCATAAACAAATTTTAAAAAACCTGCCATTTGCGCAAGAGAGTTCCAAACATCTGCCGCCTCTAAGTCAGAAGATTGTGGGTTCGAGTCCCCACTCCAGGGACTTGAACACAAAGCTAGGCTGACACTCCAGTGCAGTGCTGAGGGAGTGCTGTGCTGTCAGAGGTGCCGTCTGTTGGATGAGACGTTAAACCCGAGGCCCCGTTTGCGCTCTCAGGTGGACGTAAAAGATCCCACGGCCACTATTTCGAAGAAGAGCGGGGGAGTTCTCCCTGATGTCCCGGCCAATATTTATCCCTCAACCAACATCACGTTCTCTGGATTACTGGTCCAGCAACATAACCACTGCACCACCGCACCTGGTCATTTCATCCTTGGGCTCCCTCTATAAATCCCACCCCTCCCCCAAATTAGATATATTAGAAGTTGGCAGGGTGTGGCCAAATCCTCATCAGAGTCATCGTCATTCTTCAGATGAGGAAATGTTAAACCCTTCTGCCCCGTTTACTCGAGGTTCAAGATCCCACGGCACTATTCAAAGAAGAGCAGCAAGGAGTCTCAGCCAACGTCCCTCCCTCAACTAACAACACAACCGGGTGTTTAATCTTCATTGCTGGCTGTGGGATCTTGCGGTGCGCAAAAAACGGCTGCCGCATTCGTCCAGGTAATGACACTCAGCGCAGCGTAAAGTGGTTAGTCGGCGGTGACGCTCTTTGTGGTGTTTGAGAGATGGGACCAGGCTGTTGACTCCCCGTCGGGATTTGGACTGTAGGCCGTGGTGGGAATGGCGAGATTCCCGCCCGGTTTTGGACTGTGGGCCGTGGTGGGAATGGCGAGATTCCCGCCCGGTTTTGGACTGTGGGCCGTGGTGGGAATGGCGAGATTCCCGCCCGGTTTTGGACTGTGGGCTGTGGTGGGAATGGTGAGATTCCTGCCCGGTTTTGGGCTGTGGTGGGAATGGTGAGATTCCCGCCTGGTTTTGGGCTGTGGTGGGAATGGCGAGATTCCCGCCCGGTTTTGGACTGTGGGCTGTGGTGGGAATGGCGAGATTCCTGCCCGGTTTTGGGCTGTGGTGGGAATGGCGAGATTCCCGCCCGGTTTTGGGCTGTGGTGGGGAATGGCGAGATTCCCGCCCGGCTCAGGGCCACCAGTTGTACTCACAGGCGTAGTAGCCGACATCCGCGTTAGCCGTCAGCTTGCCAATGTCAAACGTCTCGATCATGTTTTCGTCCCACTTCCTGCGGTATTCGGTGTCGTGTAGAACATCGTAGAGCGTCTCCGAGCTCAGGTCTTTGCAGAACATCCTGCACTGAGAGAGAGAACACAAGGGGTAACTGTTTGAGGAACTGTGTACGGGGGTGGGGGGGGGGGCGGGGAAAGAGAGAGAGAGAGAGAGAGAGAGAGGGAGGGAGGTGTAGTGTATGTACCTTTAAGAGGAACTATGTTTTTGAAGCCGCTGTGTACTGTAGTACCGGTAGTGACCACTCGGGTATATAAGCCTGTATAGCATCTTGTGTAGTTAGTTCACCTCCAGACTTTGTTCAATAAACACTTGGTAAATCAACTCCTGCATTCCGTGTCTCCATTAACACACGGATCTAACAGTGGCGACGAGTTAGAAACGAACTTACCTGCAATTCGGCAGCACCTCAAGGAGATCGATTCCTCAGACGAAGGTCGAAGCAAGAAAAAGAAAAAAAACCTGTGGTTTCACCAGCTAGCCGGGCTGGTGGCAGGTAGTGCACTGATCCTTCCTGGGCTGCGGCGAGCTGGGGCTCAATCGGGCGGCTCTGCAGCAGGGCCGGGCAGCGAGTCGGAAAGCAGAAGCAAAGAGAGACAGAGGGTGGAACACTCAGGAGGCGGCCGGTGCTGTAAAGCAGGTCGGCGTTCGGACCGAGCAGAGGGAGGGGAAAATCCCATAGGGTCCGCTCCACGACGGGAACGGTTCTCCAAGTAACGGAGAAACTATTTAAAATATATATTTAAAAAAATAATAGAAATACCGCGAAAAGCTGCAGGTCGCAACGGGAACCACGGAGAACAGCGTTGGCAGCAGCAGCAGCGGCAGCGGCGGGAAAGCGCGGGAGGCGCCATCTTGACTCGGCGGGGAAGAAGGAAAAGCGCGGGAGGCGCCATTTTTTTGATTTTCAGGATGCCGAAGACTGGCAATATTACTGCTTTCGATAGTGATATAGAGGATTGGGCCACATATGTGGAAAGAGTGGAGGTATATTGCAAGGCGAATGAAGTAGCGGATGATAAAAAGGCATCGGTACTTCTAAATCTGATGGGCGCAAGGACATACGGGCTGTTACGAAACTTGATCACTCCAGCTAAACCAATGGACAAGAATTTTAAGGAGATTGTTGATACCCTACAGGAGCACTTAAACCCAACACCGCTGCTGATAGCGGAACGATTCAAATTCTTCAGGAGGAATCAGCACAAGAATGAAAGTAACGCTGATTACCTCACCGAATTACGAAAGCTGTCAAAGCACTGCCAATTCGGGGCAGGACTGGCAGATTCTCTACGAGACAAATTCGTCTGCGGTCTAAGCGAAGGAACACAGAAAAGACTACTTTCTGAGAAAGATTTGACACTGGACAAGGCTTTCAGTGTGGCTGTATCATACGAAGCAGCAGCAAGAGGAGCTGCAGAGATACAGCAAAAGCCACAGGACTTCGGTACCCATGAAATGACACGGGGTTTCGAGAGATGTTATCGCTGCAGCAGATCCACCCATGACCAGAAGGACTGCTGGTTCAAGGACAAAGCATGCAGGCAATGTGGAAAGATGGGACACATTGCACGTGTATGCAGATCTGGAAAAAAATCCGCTGACAGTAAAAAGGTCAATAAGGAAAAGTACAGAAAGGTACAAATGATGACGGAAAGTAGCTCCGAAGACCAGAAGAGCGATAGCGACTCCGGAAACAAGAGACTAAGCTGTCTCAAATTACATAATGTAATTGCCAAAGAAGATTACCAGACCATTTGGGTTACCCTCACGATAGCAGGGTCCCCAGTCAAAATGGAGCTAGATACAGGATCAGCTCTGACCGTCATAAGTCGACGGGATTACGAGCGGCTATTTCCGCATATACCTTTGAAAGACATATCCATTATCTTGAAGACATATACGGGGCAGAAAGTATACCCCAGAGGGAAAATAAGGGTGCCTGTTGTATACAACGGCAAGGAAATACAGAAGTTGTATTTATACGTTCTGCAAGATGGTGGTCCACCATTGTTGGGACGCGAATGGATCAGAAAGATACGTTTAGACTGGCACTCCATTCAGGCACTGACGGTGACCAGTAAGAAAAAAAAATGACATCATACCTGGACGATTAAAAGAAATCTTGGCTAATGCCAAAGAAGTGTTTCAACAGGAACTAGGAACCCTGAAAGGCGCCACCGCCTCAATAAAAGTGGAAGATGCGGCAATTCCCAAGTTTTTTAAGGCAAGGCCGGTGCCATACGCAATTCGTCCAGCCGTCGAGGTAGAGCTGGAGAATTTGGAAAAAGCAGGCGTATTATCCAAGGTAGATTGGAGCGAGTTGGCAACACCCATCGTTCCGGTCATGAAGAAAACGTTGAATAATGATAAATCTGAAGAACAGAGAAAAATTTGCATCTGTGGGGACTTTAAGGTGACTGTAAACCCGGTTCTTCACATGGTACAGTATCCTCTTCCGAGGATAGAAGATATTTTCGCCTCACTATCCGGAGGGAAACGTTTCACCAAAATTGACTTAGCACAGGCATATCTACAGATGGAGGTTGAGGAGGCCTCTAAAAAGTATCTCACGATAAACACACAAAGGCCTGTACCAGTACAATCGACTGGTTTTCGGAGTGGCATCAGCTCCGGCTATCTGGCAAAGAGCTATGGAGCAAGTCCTGCAAGGGATTCCAGGGACTCAATGCTACCTAGATGACATCCTTGTAACAGGAGAAAATGACAACGAGCACCTTGCCAACTTAGAGCAGGTGCTCACAAGGCTGAGAGAACGGGGCCTACGAGCAAATCGCCCCAAGTGCGAATTTTTCCAGAAACAAATATCATATTGTGGCCATGTCATTAACGAAGAAGGGTTGCATAAGTCACCTGAAAAAATTGAAGCGGTTGTAAAGGCCCCAGCACCTGAAAATGTCTCACAATTAAGGTCGTTCTTGGGATTAGTAAATTACTATCATAAATTTTTACCGAACTTGTTGACGGTTCTGCACCCTCTTAACGCACTGCTACAAACGGGAGTAGTTTGGAAATGGAGCGAAGACTGTAAACGTGCCTTCCATAAATGCAAAGGCTTGATCACGTCCAGGGAAGTGTTGGCTCATTACAACCCATCACTGCCAATCAGACTGGCGTGCGATGCATCCCCTTAAGGCGTGGGAGCGGTATTATCGCATAGATTCCCTGATGGCTCGGAGCGGCCGATAGCTTTTGCGTCACGCTCATTGAACTCAGCTGAGCGTAACTATGCCCAGATCGACAGGGAAGCACTCAGCCTGGTGTGGGGGGGGGGTGAAGAAATTCAACCATTACCTACACGGACAAAAATTTACCTTGTTGACTGACCATCAACCCCTCGTCTCCATATTCAACCCTAAAAAGAGCGTTCCCATTGATACGCTTATCAATTCACGCCTCTGGTGTCAGGGGGAAGGAGGTGGCTTTGATGAGGGGCCTGGCTTTGTCTGCATAGAGGGGCACCCACTGGGCGTAGTAGGAGAAAAACCCCAGGCATCTCTTCAGTGCTTTTTGGGCCTGGTTACTGGGCATCGAAGCAGTTCTTACCGGAGGCTGCTGTCTCGGTTGGGTCGCTGCAGCGGTTGGTGCCGGGGGCGGCGGTCCCGTGTCCCACGGTTTCGATTGCCATGTCTCGGCGCCGTTACGGGGGTATGCCTCGAGGTTTCGGTGGGCCTCCTCTAATGAGAGCGCAAGGGCAATGGCCGTCTTCAGGTCGGGTTCCTTGCTTTCTAGCAGTCTCTGCCGGGTGTGGTCTGACTGGAGGCCCCTGACGAAGGCATCACAGGCGAGTCCCTGCGCGTGCTCCACAGCCGTTACCGCTTTACAATCGCAGTCTCTGCAGAGTGCCAGTAGCGCCCGTGCAAATGCCCCTACCGATTCTCCCGGTTGCTGCCTGCGGGATCCCAAGAGGTGTCGGGCATAAATTGTGTTCACTGGGCGCGTATATTGCCCTTTTAGTAGCTCGAGGGCCGCCACGTACGTATTAGAGTCCCGGATTAGCATATATACTTGATGGCTCACCTGGGCGGTCAAAATTTTCAGTTTGTGATCCTCCTCTGTAACCTGTGAGATTGCGAGGAAGGATTCAAAGCAGCTCAGCCAGTGTTCAAACTTGGCTGATGCACCCACATCTTGAGGGTTTTGTTCAGACTTGTTCAGTCACTCACGAAGAAGCATGGTCTCTTCTTAGCTAATAAAATTGATACGCTTATCAATTACTTCATAAAAGGTGATGAGTCGAAGAAGAGATGATGAGTCGAAAGCAGAGATGAATAAGGCTTTTATTAGCTAAGAAGAGACCATGCTTCTTCGTGAGTGACTGAACAAGTCTGAACGAAACCCACACAGTGGTGGGTGGAGTCAGCTGAGGCATGCCTCCATACACAGCGCCACCCAGAGGTGGCAATATACAATACAGTGGTTTACCACACCCATTATGACAGCGCAAAGGTTACAGAGGTGGTCCCTTTTCCTAGGGACACACCAATATGACATGGAATACAAAGGAACAAAACAGCATGGGAATGCTGACAGGTTATCGCGCCTACCATTGCCAACGGTGGAAGAGGCGCCTACAGTGGACCCAGTGGAGATGTTCCACTCAACCATCGTGGAATGTCTACCGGTGACAAATTCTACCATTGAAAAGGAAACGAGAAATGACCCGACTCTCTCACGAGTCTACGATTTAACGGTGAAGGGATGACCAGCACATGGTGAACCACTGTTGCCAGCATTCTCGCAAAGAAGAGAACAGCTGTCAGTGTGCCGAGGAACCTTGATGTGTGGATCCAGAGTGGTGATTCCACCCAAACTCCAGGATAAAGTGCTAAAGGAGCTTCATGAGGGGCATCTGGGTGGAGTGAAAATGAAGAACTTAGCCAGAGCGTTTGTGTGGTGGCCAGGTATCGATGGAAACATCGAAGAAATGACCAAGAGCTGTCTAGGATGCCAGAAGGTCCAAAACGCCCCACCACAAGCCCCTCTACATCC